>NC_056733.1:118834802-119144214 GCF_019279795.1 Protopterus annectens | reverse complement strand
AAATATTCGAATCTATTCTGTACACTTATTACCACTATAAGGGGTGGCAATAGCCACATCACTATGGCTAGGCTTATAAATGCACTAGGGCAGATAGCCTAGTAATAAACTATGAAACTATGAAACTATGGTGTATGTGTAGGTATTTTCAGTCAAGCAATATAATGTGGTTTGGGGGGCTTGATATCTTCATGTATTCCAACATAGGCCTGGTGCAGTTCCTGCTATTAGGACAGTGGTCTGCAGCAAACTATATAGTAGTAGGCAGTTTTAGCCATTGGTATTTGACCATGGCTAATCCATGCTGCTTCTTGTTGTGGTACCAACATGGGGGTATGGTTATCCATGACATTTATTGCTAGTCACTCTCGTTTTGTAGCTTGTTCCATGTTTTGCAGCTGTACATCACTGTATGAGGTGTGACCTGGTAGTGTTAGGGTGCTGATGTGGGCTTTGACCCAGTTTTCTATTATAGCACTGATATCTACATTCTCTATACTGTGTGCGTTTACACTGCACGCATCTTGCTGTTTATACTTCTGGCATTGGGTAGCATTACATCTAGGTTCCTATCCCTTGTGGTACCTATGAAGGTGGGTTTGTGTTTTTGTGGTTCATGATTGGTGAGGGTGGATGTTAGTCAGGGTCCTCAGGTGTGCATATGGTACATGGTGTTACATTACTTAACACATGGCATTCATGCCTCAGGTGGTGCTGCAGGGCTGCCTCTGTCAGATGCACATACTACACTCCCTGTACATGTTTGGAAGCAGGTTGTGTCACGTTAGGCATCCCTGTTACTATATGAGTGAGTCGGAGGGGGTATCAGTCCCAGTGTTCCTACTGAGCCAGTGTATGTGCTATGCTTTGCCTCTTTGACAAGGCCAGGGCATACTGGGCATGCCTCCTTCTGCCTACTGGGGCAAGGTCAGGTTGTTCCTCCTCCGAGTCACCCTCTGCCTGTGGTGGCCTTGGCAATGGTGGGGGTATGTTTGGCCCAGCCCTATGCTGGTCCTGCTGCAGCTGTTTCCGCAGGATCATATTATGTAGCATAGCACATATCATGATCATTTGGGTACATGTAGTTGGTGTGTACTGCAAGGCTCCACCAGATGTGTCCAGACACCGGAACCGTGACTTGAGCAGCCCAAACACACGCTCTATGACATTATGTGTTTGTGCGTGTGCCTCATTATGGCGTTCCTGTTCAGGTGTGTGTGCATTTCTGATGGGCGTCATCAGCCACGGCTCAAGTGCATAACCTGCATCCCCCACTAGGTGTCCGTGTGGGAAGTCCCCACTGGCAAATGATTGGTACAGCTTTGTCAGATGCCAGATGTGGGAATCGTGGTAGCTCCCAGGGCAGCCAGCACACACGTTCATTATTATGCCCTGGGCATCACACACAACCTTGGCAGTTGATGGAGGGGAATCCCTTGCGATTAATATAGGCTCTACCCCGCTCACCAGCTGGTGCTTTGATGTGTATGTGCGTGCAGTCTATTGCACCCAGTACCTCAGGGTATCCCGCTATTTGCTGGAAGAGATGCATATTGCTGGCCAATACCTCACGGGCATTGGGGAAATATACATGATCACCGACATGTGCTGACATGGCATCCAGGAACTGGTGCAGTACCCTGGAGGCTGATGCCTGTGATATCCCCATCATATCACCAGTTGGTCTCTGGAAGGTACCTGTTGCTAGTATTCTTAGGCCAACACATACCTTGGTTTCCACTGGGATGGGTTCCCCTCTGTTGGTTCTGTGTGTGAGGCGTGGCCTGCACAGCTCAACAATTTGCTGCAGAAGGTCTCTGTCCACTCTGTAGCGCTCTACTATCTCCAGCTCATGTAACCCATGGTAGGTGACCCTGGGCCTGTATACTCTTCTCCTTCTCCTCACTCTGGGTTGTCTGTCAGCATCTGCATTGTCACCACCCTCAGCAATTCGCCTATGCCTGATTATAACAGCTATGGCAGCCCCTAGCATTTCTGCTCTGAGTTCAGCTTTTTCAGTTTTCAATTCTGATAGCTTACTCCTTTCTTACAGTATCTCTTGAGAAACACCCTGCACTGCTGTTTGCAGTGTTTTAAGTGCTGGGTTGGGCTTCTAGTCTGCCTGTGTAATTGCCTGCTTCTAATTGTTATCACCAATTAACTCCAGCAGTATCCTCTGGCAGCTTCCTTGTAATCTGGTTGTTTCCTTTTTCCTCTCTGTTTCCTCAGGGGGAGCAATGTGCACACCAGCATAAGCACGCTCACAGTGACTTAAACGCGCGCACACATCCTTACACGGTTTGGACTTGGCTGATTCATGGTAAAACGTGCACACATTGCCTTACACACGTGCACGCTCGTGCAAACCGTTGTAAACGGTTTGCAACACGCTCCCACATGTTGAACCTGCCTTACACGCGTGCACACGCACGCATGCACGTATATCAAGAAAGTTTGAGTGTAGGGATAGTGTGCACCCTCTATTTCTTGACTTTCCTAGTGTTCTGTTGGGACACACCTCTCTCCCTGATGTCTGTCTGTCATCTGTCACGTTAGACTGCCCTCCAATGTGATACATTTATTTCTATCATTCCCCCCCGTGATGTCACCTACCTCTTACTCTATTCCTCCCCCTTCTGTAACTCTTACACTACTCGGAAAGTGCTCATTACCTATGTGGCAGTGTGATTCAGTATTGTAACCATCATTTACATAGGATTGCCTAGTAATGTTTAGTTACATCTCTTACACTGAGCTTCCCCTTGGCAACCACTACACGGTGGCCATATTGTTTTTGGTCTGCTAGTCCCTGCATTGTCATTCCATGTAATACATAAAACCCACAATTGTGAGCTTATAAGCTTCGGTTTTTACTTTTGAGCAGTGCACCCCGTTTGCGCAGGTGTGCGCTGCAGTTAAACATCAAAATCCCCCGAAAAAAAAAAAGTTATTTTAAATAATTTTGCATCACTTTTTAATGCCAATGGCCACATATTTGGCTATTGGCATGCTAGATGACACATATGCACCCTTTATTTGGAGCTGACATGGCTCCATTGTCAATTTTGCAGAAATGTACTCAGTTGTCAGCTGAGTACATTTCTGCAGCTAAAACGTCCGTTACACGGACTGGTTTCGGCTTTGTGGATCGCTCAAATACCTCATTTGCATATCTTTGAGCTGCAAATGAGGTATTGAGCATTTCCACGCCCAGTCCGTGTAAGAGACATTTTAGCTGTCTCTTACACGGAGGTTTGGGCTGTTCCTGGATCGGGAGGCTTACACGGAGGCTTACACTACTCTTAAACTCCATGTAAGCCTTCGTGAATCCACCCAATAGTCTAACCATGCTGCATTTTAGTAATATATTTTTGTAGTACCTTCTTTACAGCCTCCAGAAGCTGCAAAGGACTTGAAGTGTGTCAGGTCATATAGCCTGAATATTTTTTTAAAGAAGAAACATCTTTATTAAATTATCATGTATGACATAGGCAATCATGCATTTTTATACACAAAAACTAACTATATTAACATAATTGTAGCTGCAAACATTATACATCACTTATAATCTATCCAGTCACTGTCAGTCAGACATGATATAGTTTATTCAAATCCTGCCTTCTTTTAAATCTTGTTCCTTGTATGCATATATTGTTCACATAATTTCCATTTTTCCAATGTAATTTGCTCCTACCCTTTTGTAAAGACCCCCAGTTCCAGTTGTCTTATCTCTGTTATTATATTCACCACTTCTGGTAATGTTCGTATAGACTCTGATTTCCATTTTCTAAGCTACCATAATTAGACTCAGCAAGACCTTACTATATCTAGGCAATTCTGATTCTGTATCATAACTCAAAAAAATAATTTCCTTAGTTACACCATTTTGCTTACAAAGTATTTAAAGTCTGACAAGTCATTACACTCCCAGAAAATATGCTCCCAGTTAGCTCTTTCTTTCCCATCACATGTCCAACATTTGCAGTCTACCAGAGGAAAATTTCTCTTATCAGGTATACAGTAATATAATCTGCAAATAGACCCAGCTTTTCTTGACTACCATATGAATTATATCCTTGAATTTCTGAATCTCTTATTTCATTTGCCAGTGGTTCTAAATATAGTGCAAATAACAAAGGGAAAAGAGGACACCCCTGCCTGGTTCCTCTGCTCAAACAGAAATTATTTATTTATTTATTTTATTTTACATTTGTTTACCGGGGAGGTATGACTGGACAGAGCTATCTGTTTTCAGCGGAAACCTGGGGAAAAAAGCTCCAGAACAATTGCTAACATACTATACATAAGACATTTACATGAGCATTGTGGTTTACACATTCACTTATAAAAATATAGCAGATAATAACATATGATTGCATAAGATATTTACATAAGCATAGAGGTTTAGACATATAATTAAAAGTATAGCAGGTAGTAACACATGGTGGTTCATACAGTATGTTTAGAAGAGATAATCTTGAAGATGTATTGGGGATAAGACAAGAAAGGAAAACTACAAAAGGAGGAGAATATAGACAAGTTCATATGAGGTGCATTGACATTTTAAGGGAAAGCTTTCCAACTTAGTCTATGGGAGAGTTCATTTTATGTATGTATATGTATATGTGTATATATATATATATATATATATATATATATATATATATATATATATATATATATAATATTTATATACTAACTCCGAGATCATACAATCACCGGAGAAAGGGAATATTCTCCTACCCAGGGATTGTCGATATCATACACATGTCAACCATCTGTCTGAGTCAACCAAGTGGTGTCGACCATCTGTCTGCATCGACCTAATAGTCAAATATTGTGAATATGATTGTTCTCTACCCATAGTTCTATTTAGAATTTGTTGTTCTTCACATTTATGCAGTTAAGTTGTAAACATTGTCTACTTGTAACTGTTTTAACATCTTTACCAGTAGCAAAATATGTATATATTGTTTATATGGCATTTTATCATCCTCAGGAATTACCCTAACTTTTTTTTCGACTGTCACCAGTACTTTAGGTACTGCTTCTTTTTTGTAATATACTCCAATTTACAAGTTGTTGTTGTTCTGCACAGTAATGATACTACATTGTAAATTCACTGTGTTTACATCTCACTGAACTTCTATGGAGGTTTTCTCTTTGAGTCTCTGCTAAGTCAGAATTTCCTGGTAAGCAGAAAGCTTCTTCTTCTTCTTTCGGCTTTTCCCGGTTAGGGGTCGCCACAGCGGATCACCTTGTCCGCTCATGATTGGCAGTAGAGTTTTACGGTGTCGAGTTGCCAGCCCGGTGCCCAATCTTCCACAGAAGGCACACACGTGCACACACACACACACACACACACACACACACACACACACACACACAGCCAATTGACAGTGTCCAATCAACCTACAGCATGTCTTTGGGATGTGGGAGGAAACCGGAGCACCCGGAGGGAACCCACGCGACCACAGGGAGGACATGCAGACTCCACACACAAGGCACCCCAGCCGAGGATTGAACCTCTTGCTGTGAGGCGGCAACGCTAACTGCTGTACCACAGTGGCTGCCCCTGAACAAATAAAAAATAAAAAAAACTATAACACTGTTAGCCAGTAGATGGCAGCAAAACTACATGAAACAATACCTTCAATATATATATATATTTTTTGTGTATGTTCATACTGCAGCAGTCTATAAATCTAGTTTTCTCACCAGCTAGTTTCATTCTCAATGCTGCTTTCTTGGTTTCATTCAGAAATTGTGAAATACAGGCATACATATATACACACACACACACACACACACACACACACACACACACACACACACACACACACACACACACACACACACACACACATATATATATATATATATATATATATATATAATTTTGTGCAACAGTGAATAAAGAAGGTATAAAATCATTCTAAACAACCTGCTTTTAAACATCTTTTGACTGTAAAATATTTGCAAGTTACAGATTAGCCCCATGCATTGCAACTTTTTACAAATACAGTGTTTCTTCTATCCAGTTCATGATTCCTAATAATTCTGCCCACCAATAAATGTTCTGCTATAGCATTTTTCAAATCTGTATATGTGTAAAGTGCAAATGCTTAACAATGCATTGTTTAATAATATTAGTTTTAGACACAGAGTTAAATCTAACTACTTGTAGTGAGCTTCTGATATTTATAGCTTTTTATTTCTATTAATTTATTTTGAGCTATATCAGACACTTTTAACTATATCATCATCTAAAAGAAAACTTTTGTTCCCTGGCTTTACAAGCCTTCTCATATCCAGCATTCTGTTTGTTTGGAGTAATGAATGAGTGCAGATGTGCACAGTATAGCAGAATGTGTGCCTGCACCACTATTGCACAGGTGTCACATGAAATACATTATAATGAGATTACTATGTCAGGCTTTGCACTAAGATGTAGTTGTGTGCGCTAAGTATGCTTGGGCAGTCATATATAGATTCAGTAGGTAAACAGACAGACATACACAGACACACTTTCACATGCACACATGTACATGTATGCACACCACACACAAGAGTGTGTGTGTGTGTGTGTGTGTGTGTGTGTGTGTGTGTGTGTGTGTGTGTGTGTGTGTGTGTACATGTATGTGTGCATGCACATATGCTGATGGCATGAACATTTGTATTTAAAGCAGTGTTAATGTTTCCTAGTGCTCAGAATTAGAGTGACAGTGCTACAAGATCCTAAGTGAGCAGAACCATGTCATGGTTCACAAAATTATAATTCTCATATTTTCTGTCTCTCCATACTGACAACCATATTCAGTTCATTATAGACATGTCTTCATATGTGACGTTATTCTGCTGCTAAATTTCAATGCTCTGTTATCTTTCATAAAAGGAGAGATCCACATTTGTGTGTTGCAGCAAATGTGCTCCAGTAACTGTGATGAGTGGTTACAGGAATATGTTTTAACATTTTTAATGCTGATATCTCTTCTGTGGTCAGATAGACATGCCAGGGCACATACTGTACAGGACAATGTGAGCACAGCTGTGCATAATTATCTCGGTGTGGAGCTCTATGTTTATAGGTATTGACAGGCAGTTTGGGTAACTTTATAAGAATATTATCTTTACTTACTTTCTGTATACCACATTTATGAATCAGTGTTTTTAGTCTTCTGTTTGCCCCTCACATTTCCCCTCACTGCTACCATTCAGCCATACATACCCACAGTTGGTTCTTCCATTTCTTTCCTGTTCCTGGATTTGAAAGATGTCAGCGTAGAGGGACAAGAGTCACGGAAAGCAGCTATGATTATGAAGGTTAGAGGTCATTTGGCAGGTACACTTCAGTGCCTGACTGTTCTCAGCTGCTTATAGACGTGACCTTAAGCAGACTTATGATGTTCACCTGGAGGGTACACAAACATTGGCCAAGCTTGCACCTCTGAATGCTCCTCAGGGAACACTCAGCTATAAAACTTAACTGAATTCCTCTTCTGGGGAAGGTGTGCATCCGTCAGCTACTCATTTCCATCTGTCCATAATTGGCAACTCCAGCACTCAGGCTGCAAACCAAAACTGGGCTCTCTCAAGTATAGTCAAGTTTCCAGGTTACTATACCACAAAACCACCTCAATGTCCATTAACTGCACTCCAGCAACAAAGGTTATCTAAAACTACCTTCTCCTGACAAAGGTGGAGTGGTGTATTAATTTCTGGTTCCCATACAGAGAAAAACATACCGAGCTGTTCAAGATTGCTTTTTAAAAGCAACAGGGTTCTGCATCTACCCATAATGATGCTTTTATTTTGTGTGTGTGTGTGGGGCGGGGTGCTTTTTACCTAGCCACTCAATACAGACACTTGGAGGGGGGTGTATATAAGGACTGTGCTCTAGTGAGCAGTTATGAGTGGAATTTGTGAGTCTGTCAGCTAAAACAGATAGTAACTAGAGAGTGCTGTTTTCTTTTGTTTTACTTTTTAAATGTAAGAGGGTTGTAAAGTTCCCCTCCTGATACTTTATCTGTTGTGTGTATGTATACGTTTTGCTGGCCAACCAATACAGGCACTTTAAGAGAGGAGCATCTTTATAAGGACTATGCTCTTTTTTAACTTTTTGAAAGCAACAAGGTTGCAAAACATCTCTTATTTTTGTGTATATAGTTTTTTCTAGGCCAACCAATACAGGTACTTTAAGGGGAGGGGGTGTATATATATATATATATATATATATATATATATATATATAATGACTACTGTCTAGCAAGCGGCTGTGAGCGCATATTGGTTGGCTGCTGCAGCTTGTGGCAATACAAACACTTAGCTTTGCATGTTCAGCAGAAGTGGTGAGGAGGTGGGTAAAATACAGTACTTTTTTCTACCCAAACTTGAATACACTAATGATAAATACCATAGTTACTAGTAATGGAGCAAATGGAAATTTACTATCTAAAGGATCTATCGGAAAGAGGTCTTCTTAAAAAATGTAACATGCGATATGTATGGCAATGAATTCAATGGCTGGGACTTACAAGTATCTTATTGCAAACACTGTTTGTAAAGGGAAAATAACATTGTTTGAATTATAATTGCTCAATTGTAATGAAAGAAACAGGTACTCAGGTAGTAGGCACCTCAGAATTGAATCACATATGCAACACATATCTCACAAAGCCAGTGTGCCGAACAGTCACAGCCCTTAAGACTAAACAACACACCTGATACACTTGTAATAGGTGACTCTATCGTCAGGCACACTGACGTCCCGCTCACCAGGCTGAACAAGGAGAGGGTCACGGTGAGCAGCCTGTCGGGCGCTAGGATCCGCCACATAACACAAGCACTCAGGTCACTCCAAGGCAAGTACAAATATGTCTCAGTCATTGTCCATGCAGGTGTGAATGACCTGAGACATACCTCCCTGGACTACATGAAAAGAGACATAAAGGAGCTCTCTGAGCATGTAGCCCTGGCCGGTATGACCCTGACCTTGAGTAGCATCTTACCCTCACCAAGAATGATGCCACAATATGAAGACAAGATGATCAATTTCAACAATTGGCTTAAGTACTGGTGTCATTCAAAGGGGATCCAATGCCTGTCAGCTTGGGATGATATGCTCGACAAGCCACGATGCTTCGCTAGGGACGGCTTGCACCTGTCATCCCTGGGCTTTCGGATATTGGCAAAGGCTCTTGCTACCCCCATAGTGCCTTTTATAGGCAAGGCTCAAAAGACAAACCCACCTCCATAGGTATCACAAGGGATAAGAAACTAAGAGTAATGCTACTCAACGCCAGAAGTCTAAACCTCAAGATGCACGCACTCAAAACTCTCCTTAGCATGGAGAACATCGATATCTGTGCAGTAACAGAAACCTGGTTTAGGGCTCCCAAGAGCACCCCAGCACTACCAGGTTATACCTCATACCATGCTTTTCAGCCCCAAAACTTGGACTGAACCACAAAAGGAGGGGAGTATCGATATTCATCAAAGATACCCACACCTCCAGGTTGGTGGCAAAGCACGAAGCATCAGAGACTATCCATGTGCAACTAACAGTGGGTAAAACTGCCTTCCAGTTTATAGCCTGCTACAGACCACCCTCCCAAACCCAGGAACCCCACTCAGCCTTTCTGAGAACACTGGAAAATATGAAGGTCTCTCCAAACACCATTATATTGGGCGACTTCAACTACCCAAACATAGACTGGGAGCATTACTCTAGCTCCAACACCTAGCCCAAAGGTTCCTAGAATTTATAAACTCAAATGCTATGGAACAACTTGTTACCACTCCCACAAGAGGGGAAAACATACTGGACCTGATCATCACCAACATGGGGACTCTATGCTCCAGACCAGAAGTGTATCCCTCACTGGTAAGATCAGACCATAAACTAATCTCACTGGATATTCACATCCCGACCCCACCCCCTGCCCAGAAAACCATGGTGAAAAACTTCTCTAAAGCAAATTTCACACTCCTCAAAACCGAGGTGGAATCCTTCAAAGCCCCCAGGCCTGTGCAAAATATGGCCCAGACCGCAGAATCCTTTATAAACGCATTCTATGAACACCTTCAGGAATGCATGGATCATGCAATCCCAAATAAAACCAAGACCCAATCCTCCAAAGGCAGACGTCCTGTCTGGTGGACCCCAGCCATAAACAAACTGTACAATAGAAGGAGGAAGCTACTAAATGATAGAGCAAAATCCCAAAAAGGGAAGGCATCACTGATCAGTATTAGCAAAAAACTACGGGCACTCATAAAATTGTCTAAGGCCAGCTTCGAGAGAAAAATTGCACAGGACACTAAGGATAATCACAAGGCTTTTTTTAGTTATGT
Organism: Protopterus annectens; assembly: GCF_019279795.1. Classification (NCBI taxonomy): domain Eukaryota; kingdom Metazoa; phylum Chordata; order Ceratodontiformes; family Protopteridae; genus Protopterus; species Protopterus annectens. The sequence goes on along the minus strand of NC_056733.1, from coordinate 119,133,861 downwards.
TAGGAACCTGGGTGGTAATTCCCAGATATGCTCAGAATTAGTCCAAAATGACAAAAAATACACTGAACCCACAGACATTGCCAACATCCTAGCTGACAGGTTCAGTGCAAACTTCTCCCCCCCCCTCCCCACCAAAAGGGCAAATATCTATCCCAGCAGAGTGCTGCCCCCCTGACATCTCAGATGATCAGGTAAGAGCTGCCCTCTCCAAAGCAAAAACACAGCATCAATGGGACCAGACGGTGTCCTGGGCTGCGTCCTACATGAACTCCAAGAAGAGCTAAACCCAAACATAAAACTACTGTTCAGTCTCAGCCTTACTACAGGATATGTGCCCAAAGAGTGGTGTACAGCAACAGTGGTCCCTCTCTATAAAGGTGGTGCCTCAACGGATCCTGGAAACTATCGCCCCATAAGCCTGACTAGCTTGGTCTGCAAAGCTATGGAAAGGATCATCATGGACCTCATAAATAAAGATATTGGGGACCTACAGACACTGGATCCTACCCAGTTCGGCTTTGTTAAGGGCAGATCCTGCCTCTTAAACCTGGTTGATTTCTTTGAAACAGTCACCAAGGCCATTGACGAGGGGAAGGTGGTCCACACAGCCTACTTGGACCTTGCAAAGCCTTCGATACAATACCCCACTCGGGCATTATAGATAAGCTCACCAGCTTAAATATAAACCCCTATGTCACTAGATGGATTGCAAACTGGCTCAAGGACAGAACCCACATGGTTAGAATTGCTGGAGCCATGTCAGACTCCAAACCAGTTACAAGTGGTGTCCCACAAGGCTCAGTCCTGGGACCTCTCTTGTTCGGTATATATTTCTCGGAGGTACAGGCCAACACGGAAGGACTGTGGCTGACCAAGTTCACAGATGACTGCAAACTGGGCGCCATAATCGACTCTCCAGCTGACACAAGCATTCTCCAAAAGGGCCTCATAGAAACAGACAACTGGTGCCAGAGCCATGGCCTCAAGCTAAATGCCAAAAAGTGTATAGTCACCCCCTTTGGCAAAAACAAAGTGCCCACAAATTACCACATAGGTGGTAATCCATTAAGTACAGAAGAAGTAATTAGGGACCCAAGTTGATAGCAATCTCTCATTTGACAACCACGTGGCCAAAGTGGTTAGAAAAAACATTTTATATAGCCCACCTAATCATGAAGTGATTCACATCTAGATCAGGGGAGGTCATCGTGCCTCTTTACTCATCCCTCATCAGGCCCATAATTGAGTACAATGCCCCTTTTGGGATATACCTTACCAGACACCTGCAGCAACTGGAAAGACCCCAAAAGTACCTCACCAAGAGGATCAAAGGGCTCAAACAGATGCCATATGCTGCCCGGTTAAAGAAACTCCAGCTCTACTCAGTGGCATACCACCTGTTCAGAGGTGATCTGTGCCTGACGTATAAAGCCATGTCCAACCCGGAATTAATGGACATGCTGCACCTCAGAAAATCCAAATCCCATCGAGCTACGCACTTGAAAGACTTGAACCTCGGCACTGAAATAAATAGGACATGCTGGAGGGACAGATTCATAACCCAGAGGCTACCTTCACTCTGGAATAAAATCCCAGTCCAGGTTAGCAGAGTCCCTCATTGACTCTCTTCAAGAGGAATCTTGATGAGTGGATGGGAGATTGTAGGTTTACCCCGGGTATCACTTCTGTGTCACTGTTAGACAGAGGCACAGTATACTAACCTCGAAAAAGGGCATAGCAAAATAAATTTAAAATGGGTGGCGAAAGCCAAACACATTCTGGCTAGTCTTATAAATGCCCTAGGGCAGATAGCCTAGTATGAACCTATGAACCTATAATAATCAAAACTGCTAAATACAGGGAAACCATTACGGACACTCATGAATTTTCTACTCCCTTGATTGAAGCAGAGACTCAAACAGATGCAGTTATCTGCAACACTATTAATACAGGATTTAAAAATAAGCGGAACATAACACCAAACAGTATAAACAAACTATGAGTTTAGATTAAATCTAGCAAATGCATTGCATGATTAAATAGAACATGAACCAATGAGGAGTTTGAACAGTACGGTAGAAAATAATATCAATAACAACAAAAGAGCTATCAGAGAGGAAATGGTGAAGAATATACAGAATAGAGACTATCAAGAAGTATTCGCAAAAAAAAAAAGGCGAGCCCTAGGCAGATCGTTTAGGCAGGGTACAGACTTGTATACTGATATTTTCCAACATAAGGATGAGAACATCAAGGCTGATACTTTACAAGTTCTAGTTATAGGTGATTCAGTGCTAATGGGACAAAACAATTTACTGCCAAAAATTAACAGACATGATCATAGGACCACAGGAGGTTACTAGGCTAATGGCCCTTGGGACCTTACAAGCCTAGCCAAGAGTTTATCCCCAAAAAAGAAACCTCAGTCAGCACCTGTCACCACTGTCAATAACGGACATAGGTGGAACCCCTGGGACAAATTTGTGATTTCCCATCCACTCATCGAGGTTGCTCTTCCAGAGGGAGGCCACTTTGTCACGGACCTCATCAGTCACAGCTCCAGCCAAAGTTTCAGAGAGCTCAGAAATTAAATCTCTTTGAAGTCTGGTAAAGTGTGCCATATAGTTCAGGAACCTGATTGCAAAGGTCACTGATGCAAAAGTATTATTCCCTTGTCTGTCCAGAGCCCGGGACTCTTTGTTGGGTGGATGGACAGTCTGGCTTTCTTCTTCCCCCATGTCCTTTTTTGTTGCAGCCACCACCACCAAAGCATCTACAGGAAAACCTTTGGACCAATGGGGATCAGTAGCAGGAGGGAACAAAATTTTATCTGGCCTCCGGGGAATGGCCTCAATGGTGTCAGGAGCCTTCCATGCACGCTGCACGATGAGCTGGACCTGTTCTTCGGCAGGTGGAGTAACCCAGGAGGTAGGGGGCTGGGCATGAAAGGCCTGCAGGAACACAGACTCTTCAGAGGTCAGGTTCGAGGGCTGCCAGTCACCTCTCTGTTTAAGAATTTCAAGAATATCACCAAAGGACACCTCAGAGGGTGAGCGAGGGGACCCTTCCCCATCATCAAAGTCTGTGTCTTCAGTAAGGGACTCCTCTGTGGAGTCCATGTGCTTCCTCGTGCACAAGCTCTTTTGATGAACTTCCTCAGAGGGAGAAGCTGGGGAAGACAGCGCAAAAGGGGTCTCCTGTGGGAGTATATCCTGAGGCCCTTGCGTCCGGTGTCCGCTAGGAGCAACTTGCATACATTGCGGTCCAGAGGAGGGCGGGGAGAGTGATAGCACAGGATCACCAACCAATGCCAGAGCCTTCTCCATTAGCTGGAAGGCCGGTCCACCTGAAGAGGGGTGAGTGCCCAGGGCAGGGGTCACCCCTCTCCTAATTGGCTCAGCCTGCTGACTCGGAGTCCCTGGATGGCTGTGAAACACCAAATTACGTAGGCCACAGCTGACATCCTAGGTTGTAGCAAAACTCTCTTGCCACAAAGGCAACTGTGGCTCCTTAGTGAGGTCCATAAAGAGAACCATAGATGGGGGAAGACCTTGCTATATCAAGGGGCTTCAAAGGCAATGAAGGAGGAGAATAAGTAGGGGTCTCTGGTAAAGGGTTATCACATCCCAAGGAAGGATAGATCCTGGGGTGTGGGATACCTCTGGCCAAAAGCACTTGATCCACAAGACACAACACATTGTGTTCAGAGAGGCATCTAGTGGATTTCATGGACAGGGCTGAGGGGGAGTCAGGTCTATCAAAAGATGGAGCAAGCTTGGTGCCCACCTTGGAGGTCTATACTGAAAACAACGGGGCTGTAAAGGACTGAACTACAGGTGTCTGCACCATGGAAATCATTGGTGCCGAAGTCATGGTCTGCACCGCCGATAAGGTCAGTATCAAAGTGGTTGTCGGTGCTAAGGCTGGAACCAAAAAAATCGGTGCCGATAACTAAATGGTCAGTGCTGAGAGGGTAGTCGGTGCTGGGTAAGTTGTTGGAGCCAAAAAGGCAATGGGAATTGAAAAATCCATCAATGTCATAACAGCCTGCATCGACTGGACAGTTGGTGCCGGTAAAGAACAATGAACCGAGGAGCCCCTCGGTACTGATACGGTAAAGGGCATGCTAGTCGGTGCCGAAGTCACAGATGGTGCCAATGGCCTTGGTGCTGAAGGTCTAGGTACCAAAAGCGCTGGAGCCAAAGAAGTCAAATCCGAACTGGAAAGCTTAGCTTTCTTGGGTCTCGGTTCCTGGGGGTCCCCAGCAGGGGACGAAGGAAGAGACTTGGCCTTTATATGTTCATCCCTCTTTTTCTTATGGGATCATGGAGGGGTTGAAGCCTCTGACCCAGAAATAGCTTCTGAAAAAGGAGATTTAAGTAGCCCCTTCAGTATTAATTTATTTTTTCTCTTAATCAACGTCCTGTTAGAGAAATTCTTACAAATCCCACAGGGTGGGTCAACTGTTAAATGAGGCACACCCAAGTAATAGACACACAGAGAATGTGAATCTGAAGTAGGTAATTTATGGCCACAATCTAAACATCTTTTAAATCCTGGACTACATTTTTTATCTGCCATGTTAGAAAGAAAGACGGAAACCCAGAAAAAATACCGGCAATGATACAAGAATTACCCGAAGGTAAGAAGGAAAGGGGGTTTACCAATGATGGCAAAAAAGAAATTACCTCGCGGTAAAGGGGAGGAAAGGAATTGAAAAGATTCAAGAAAGGATAGGCACTAAATGCGATAAGGTAAGAGAAAACTATCTAATAACTTTTCTGTGAGAAAAGGCTGTTAGAATTTAGTATGTAGAAAAACATTGTACTTAGCTCAAGAGAAGTAGCTTGACACGACCGAATGGCGATGCGGCAAACGAAATCTGAGGTAACATGAAGAGGGGAATTCCGGGTAAGAGTTTTAGCTCAAGAGTTTGTAGCTGACGCAAGCTTGGAAGATGGCCGGCTCAGTTCCGAGGTCGGAACTCACACCCACATGTAAGGAATGAACAAGGATTAACAATATCAGATCAACTGTTTCTGCATCACTTTTGAGGACACCTGCATTACTTTATTTTTCAAAACCTCCCAATGAATACACATCTGAGATTTTTAATTCTCCCATAGAAAAAGACTCCTCATTTGTCCCTTCTTTAGCTGAGGTGCTTAAGAAGTGTGAAGAAAAGGATACCTTGAATAGGCAAGAAGGGGCTGGAATTTATTGGAGAAAGCTGACAAAGGAACTAAGGTATTGGGAGCAAATAAATAGAGAGGGAAAGGTAGTAGAATGGGAAGAGGCCAAGAAGACATTTGGACTACAGGCTAGAGACTGCCTTCCCTACCAGGGACTGACATCTGAGTACAGGCAAAGAGAAACGGATAGGGGAATATTAAGTGAAAGACCTGCTCTGGTAGAGTTTTTAGTTGAATCTCTAACAGAAGCTGCTGTTAAAATAGGTTAATTAGTAGGGCATATAAAATGCTGTACAATAATTGTAGGAATCAATCAGAGGAGGTTAGAAAAGATTTGGAAGAGAGGCTGGGTAAGCAATTCATAAGTAACAATGGAAGGACATATGCATGGCTCCCAACAAAGTCTAGAAGATTTAGGATTTTTGCTTGTAAGTGTTTGCATAGGTACTTTTGTACCCCAAGCAGACTCTAAAGAATTTTTTCTCAGGTAGATGGCAAATGTTGGAGTTGTGATGGGGAAGAAAGAGATAACTGAAAACATGTTTTTTTGGGAGTGTAATGAGTTGGCAGATTTAAAAAATTCCCTACAGAGTACTCTGTCAGAAATATGGGTGAGCAAATGAGTGTAACAAAGGAAATTATTCTTTTGAACTGGGACAGAGGATCTGAATTGCCTAGACATAGTAAGGCTTTATTCAGTTCCACTTTGCTGGCTGCCAAAAAAAGCAATTACTAGAAAATGGAAATTAAAATTGAAACCAACTGTATTTGAAGTATTTAATATTGTAAAAGAGATAAAAGAAATGGAAATGAGATCTTTAGAAAAAGGAGGGACAAACTGCGTTATGCAACATCTTCCTCTACCAACCTATAATCAGCCCTACTAAGTGAGCTTGAACACAGGTTCATAGGTATATATTAGGTTAACGACCACCAGGGCCTTCATAAGTCTAGCTGTGCAATCCATCCCAATTGCGTCCCTCTGTATCATGGGCATTTATTAGTAGGGGGTATGTTAGGAAGTTTCCAGAGACTACGTTGGGGGGGGACTATAATATAACTGTGAAATTTTCCACTAATTTACCCACTTATATCCATCACTTCATTGCAGTCAGACAACTTAACTGGGTTGATCTTTTAACAATGTCCCAACAGAAGCTAACCCAAAAAACTCCTACATACCCCCCCCCCCCCCAAAACTGGCCATGTCGGGCTTCTCTCATGACATGACGCTCTCTCCCCTGTGCACTTAGATCCTTAGAAAAATTTCAGTCATGTTATACCAACAGCTCATATGGCAATGGTCTCTACTCTCAGTACATCTGTAAACAGTGGAACTCCCTTACACCATCTTTCCATGAAACCAAACCCCACATCACTTTAAAGCCTTATTAAAATCACACCTCTTTGACAGCTGGAGCTGTAATTGCTCATTCATCCTTGGTAACCCTTCTCTATCCTTTCTTCAAGTTTCTAACTATTTAACTTATACTTTCTAACTTCGCCTCTTATGTTTGCTTATCTTCGCTCTTACCTTACCGCTCTGTTTTTTATTCACTCTTCTATTTCCTCTCCCATATCTTTCAAGTAATATGCGTGTAACTTAGGAAATTGTAGCCTTTCTCAAAACTACATCACTAAAGATATATATATATATATATATATATATATATATATATATATATATATATATATATCTGTGTGTGTGTCTGTGTCGGGCAATTGATCGAATGTACACTGTGATGACATCCAGTAGATCAACATTATAACATCGATTTCACAGATACTGACACATTCTATGAGGATAACTCCTGAATGGGGATGGCAAGCCTTCCTGACTCCTTATGTGGGGGACTCTGCACCACACACCCCCTGATAATTTTATGTATATATATATATATATATATATATATATATGTATATATATATATATATATATATATATATATTTATAAAATATTTATATACTAACTCCAAGATCATACAATCACCGGAGAAAGGGAATATTCTCCTACCTGGGGATTGTCGATATCATACAGATGTCAACCATCTGTCTGAGTCAACCAAATGGTGTCGACCATCTGTCTGCATCGACCTAATAGTCAAATATTGTGAAAATGACTGTTCTCTACCCATAGTTCTATTTAGAATTTGTTGTTCTTCACATTTATGCAGTTAAGTTGTAAACATTGTCTACTTGTAACTGTTTTAACGTCTTTACCAGTAGCAAAATGTGTACATGTTGTTTATATGGCATTTTATCATCCTCAGGATTTACCCTAACTTTTTTTTCGGCTGTCACCAGTACTTTAGGTATTGCTTCTTTTTTGTAATATACTCCAATTTACAAGTTGGTGTTGTTCTGCACAGTAATGATACTACATTGTAAATTCACTGTGTTTACATCTCACTGAACTTCTATGGAGGTTTTCTCTTTGACTCTCTGCTAAGTCAGAATTTCCTGGTAAGCAAAAGCTTCTTCTTCTTTCAGCTTTTCCCGGTTAGGGGTCGCCACAGCAGATCACCTTATCCGCTCATGATTGGCAGTGAAGTTTTACGGTATCAAGTTGCCAGCCCAGGGCCCAACCTTCCACAGAAGGAACACACACTCACCTAGGGCCAATTTAGAGTGTCCAATCAACCTACAGCATGTCTTTGGGATGTGGAAGGAAACCGGAGCACCTGGAGGAAACCCACATGACCACAGGGAAGACATGCAGATGCCGCACAGAAGGCACCCCAGCCAAGGATTGAACCGGAGAACTTCTTGCTGTGAGGCGGCAACGCTAACCGCTGCACCACCGTGGCCACCCCTGAATAAATAAAAAATAAAAATACAACTATAACACTGTTAGCCAGTAGATGGCAGCAAAACTACATAAAACAATACCTTCAGTATTTATTTTTTTTTTTTTTAGTGTATGGAGAACTGGCCTGTTCATACTGCAGCAGTCTGTAAATCTAGTTTTCTCAACAGCTAGTTTCATTCTCAATGCTGCTTCCTCAGTTTCAGTCATAAATTATGTAATACATGCATATACATATACATACATACACACACACACACACACACACACACACACACACACACACACACACACACACACACACACACACACACACAAACATACACACACACACACACACATATATATATATATATATATATATATAACATTTTGTGCAACAGTGAATAAAGAAGGTATAAAATCATTCTAAACAACCTACTTTTAAATGTCTTATGACTGTAAAATATTTGCAAATTACGGATTAGCCCCATGCATTGCAACATTTTACAAATACAGTGTTTTTTCTATCCAGTTTATGATTCCTAATAATTCTGCCCACCAATAAATGTTCTGCTATAGCATTTTTCAAATCTGTATATGTGTAAAGTGTAAATGCTTAACAATGCATTGTTTAAAAATATTGGCTTTAGACACAGAGTTAAATCTAATTACGTGTAGTGAGCGTCTGATATTTATAGCTTTTTATTTCTATTAATTTATTTTGAGCTATATCAGACACTTTTAACTATATCATCATCTAAAAGAAAACTTTTGTTCTGTGGCTTTACAAGCCTTCTCATATCCGGCATTCTGTTTGTTTGGAGTAATGAATGAATGCAGATGTGCACAGTATAGCAGAATGTGTGCCTGCACCACTGTTGCACAGGTGTCACATGAAATACATTATATGGAGATTACTATGTCAGGCTTTGCACTAAGATGTAGTTGTGTGCGGTAAGTGTGCTTGGGCAGTCATATATAGATTCAGTAGGTAAACAGACAGACATACACAGACACACTTTCACATGCACACATGTACATGTATGCACACCACACACGAGTGTGTGTGTGTGTGTGTGTGTGTGTTTGTACATGTATGTGTGCATGCACATATGCAGATGGCATGAACATTTGTATTTAAAGCAGTGTTAATGTTTCCTATGCTCAGAATTAGAGTGACAGTGCTACAAGATCCTTAATGAGCAGAACCATGTCACGGTTCACAAAATTATAATTCTCATATTTTCTGTCTCTCCATACTGACAACCATATTAAGTTCATTATAGACTTTTCTTCATATGTGACGTTATTCTGCTGCTAAACTTCAAGGCTCTGTTATCTTTCTTAAAAGGAGAGATCCACATTTGTGTGTTGCAGCAAATGTGCTCCAGTAACTGTGATGAGTGGTTACAGGAATATGTTTTAACATTTTTAATACTGATATCTCTTCTGTGGTCAGATAGACATGCCAGGGCGCATACTGTACAGGACAATGTAAGCACAGCTGTGCATGATTGTCTCGGTGTGGAGCTCTATGTTTATAGGTATTGGCAGGCAGATTGGGTAACTTTATAAGAATATTATCTTTACTTACTTTCTGTATACCACATTTATGAATCAGTGTTTTTAGTCTTCTGTTTGCCCCTCACATTTCCCCTCCCTGCTACCATTCAGACATACATACCCACAGTTGGTTCTTCCATTTCTTTCCTGTTCCTGGATTTGAAAGATGTCAGCAAAGAGGGACAAGAGTCACGGAAAGCAGCTATGATTATGAAGGTTAGAGGTCATTTGGCAGGTACACTTCAGTGCTGACTGTACTCAGCTGCTTATAGACGTGACCTTAAGCAGACTTATGATGTTCACCTGGAGGGTACACACACATTGGCCAAGCTTGCACCTCTGAATGCTCCTCAGGGAGCACTCAGCTATAGAACTTAACTGAATTCCTCTTCTGGGGAAGGTGTGCATCCCTCAGCTACTCATTTCCATCTGTCCATAATTGGCAACTCCAGCACTCAGGCTGCAAACCAAAACTGGCCTCTCTCAAGTATAGTCAGATTTCCAGGTTACTATACCACAAAACCAGCTCAATGTCCAAGAATTGCACTCCAGCAACAAATGTTATCTAAAACTCCCTTCTCCTGACACAGGTGGAGTGGTGTATTCATTTCTGGTTCCCATACAGAGAAAAATATACCAAGCTGTTCAAGATTGCTTTTTAAAAGCAACAGGGTTATGCATCTACCCATAATGATGCTTTTATTTTGTGTGTGTGTGTGGGGCAGGGTGCTTTTTACCTAGCCACTCAATACCGGCACTTGGAGGGGGGTGTATATAAGGACTGTGCTCTAGTGAGCAGTTATGAGTGGAATTTGTGAGTCTGTCAGCTAAAACAGACAGTAACTAGAGAGTGCTGTTTTCTTTTGTTTTACTTTTTAAATGTAAGAGGGTTGTAAAATTCCCCTCCTGATACTTTATTTGTTGTGTGTATGTATACGTTTTGCTGGCCAACCAATACAGGCACTTTAAGAGAGGAGCATCTTTATAAGGACTATGCTCTTTTTTAACTTTTTGAAAGCAACAAGGTTGCAAAACATCTCTTATTTTTGTGTATATAGTTTTTTCTAGGCCAGCTAATACAGGTACTTTAAGGGGAGGGGGTGTATATATAATGACTACTCTTTAGCAAGCGTCTGTGAGCGCATATTGGTTGGCTGCTGCAGCTTGTGGCAATACAAACACTTAGCTTTGCATGTTCAGCAGAAGTGGTGAGGAGGTAGGTAAAATACAATACTTTTTTCTACCCAAACTTGAATACACTAATGATAAATACCATAGTTACTAGTAATGGAGCAAATGGAAATTTACTATCTAAAGGATCTATCGGAAAGAGGCTTTCTTAAGAAATGTCACTTATGCGATATGTATAGCAATGAATTCAATGGCTGGGACTTACAAGTGTCTTATTGCAAACACTGTTTGTAAAGGGAAAATAACACTGTTTGAATTATAATTGCTCAATTGTAATGATAGAAACAGGTACTCAGGTAGTAGGCACCTCAGAATTGGATCACATATATCTAATAATCAAAACAGTTAAATACAGGGAAACCATTATGGACACTCAGGAATTTTCTACTCCCTTGATTGAAGCAGAGACTCAAACAGATGCAATTATTTGCAATACTATTAATACAGGATTTAAAAATAAGCGGAACATAACACCAAACAGTATAAACAAACAAGAGTTTAGATTAAATCTAGCAAATGCGTTGCATGATTAAATAGAACATGAACCAATAAGGGGTTTGAACAGTACGGCAGAAAATAATATCAATAACAACAAAAGAGCTATCAGAGAGGAAATGGTGAAGAATATACAGAATAGAGACTATCAAGAAGTATTCGCAAAAAAAAAAAAAAAGGCGAGCCCTAGGCAGATCGTTTAGGCAGGGTGCAGACTTGTATACTGATATTTTCCAACATAATGATGAGAACATCAAGGCTGATACTTTACAAGTTCTAGTTATAGGTGATTCAGTGCTAATGGGACAGAACAATTTACTGCCAAAAATTAACAGACATGATCATAGGATCACAGGATCACAGGATCACAGGAGGTTACTAGGCTAATGGCCCTGGGACCCTTACAAGCCTAGCCAAGAGTTTATCCCCAGAAAAGAAACCTCAGTCAGCACCTGTCACCCCTGTCAATGAGGGACAAAGGTGGAACCCCTGGGACAAATTTGTGGTTTCCCATCTACTCATCAAGGCTGATCTTCAAGAGGGGCAGCGAGGTACTCTGTTTGACATGTATGGGAAGTCTATACCACAGATGGGGCACCTCTGCGAGACAAACCTGTCTCTCCAGCAGGTTTGTTGATGTCGCATATTAGATTTAGGCCTGTCGAGTGGGTAATGTGCGAGGAGTTAGACTTACTGATATGGAGCATCTCTAGTAGGGCAGGGTCCGATATTGCCTTGTAGGTGAGACACAGATCACCTCTGAGCAATCTGTATGATACAGAGTAAAGTGATAGTGATTTGAGCCTGTCCAAATAAAACAGGTGTTGGAGGCCATGGATTCTCTTTGTGAAGTATTTCTGTGGCCTTTCCAGTTGGTGCAGGTGTTTGGAGAGGTACATACCGAACAGGGTGTTATACTTAATTATAGGTCTAATGAGAGAGGAGTACAAAGGGGTAATAACCTCCTTTTTTCTGGATGCAATCCCTTTACTTATGAGATGAACCAAATAGAAGGCTTTTCTGACCACTGTCGCCACATGATAGTCAAATGTCTGATTGTTGTCAACCTGAGTACCCAGGTCTCTCACCACGGGTTGTGTGCTTAGGGGGTTGCCGTTAATGTGGTAATCAGTAGGGGCCATGCTTTTGATAAATGGCATGATAATACATTTTTGTGCATTTAACTTAAGGCCATGATTTAGCACCAGTTATATGTAGCTGTGAGACCCTCTTGCAGTATGTTAATGTCATTTGGGGAGTCAATGACAGCACCCAACGTACAGTCATCCACAAACTTGGTCAGCCACAGGCCCTTGGTCTTTGTCTGGACCTCTGAGAAGTAGATGCCAAACAGTAGGGGTCCCAGGACAGATCCCTGGGGAACACCACTAGTGGCAGCTCTGCTGTTGGAGGTGGTAGCACCTATTTTGACCTTGTAGGTCCTATCGGTGAACCAGCTGGCCACCCATCTGATGAGACAGGGATTAACACCAAGTTGTGTTAGCTTTTCAATGATGCTCGAGTGGGAGATTGTGTCAAAGGCCTTGGCCAGGTCAAGGTAAGCTGTATGTACTGACTTTCCCTCATCCAGGGCCTTGGTGATGGTCTCAAATAAGTCAAATAGGTTCAATAGGCAAGATCTGCCCCTGACAAATCCGAGTTGGGTGGGGTCGAGTGTTTGGAGATTGCCTATGTCCTTGTTCATGAGATCCATAATAATACACTCCATAGCTTTACAGATCAGACTTGTCATGCTAATGGGGTGATAGTTTCACAGGTCAGTAGTGGCTCCACCTTTGTACAAGGGGATGATAATTTCGGTTCTCCACTCTGCTGGAATGAACCCTGTAATTAGGCTGTGGTTGAATAGGGTGCTCAGTGGCAAAGTTTAGTTATTGCTGGAGATGGTGCAGAATACAGCCTGGGATATTATCAGGTCCAGTGGAAGCTGTGTTCTTTGCCTTGGATAGGGCCTTTAACACTTGATCTATGGAGATGTGAGGTGTGGGACAACTATTGAGGATGTTGGCTGGGCCTTTTGGGAGCAATAAGAGGGTGAAGTTTGCACTGAACCTGTCAGCTAGTAAGTTGGCTAAGTCAGCAGGATCAGTGTAAGTAGCACCATTAAGTACTAATTCAGACCAAACTTGGGCTTTGCCATGGAGATTCCTAATGTAACTGAAGAAGGACTTGCAGTTTCCCTTTATTTTGAAGGTTAGTTTCAACTCATAATTGGCTTTGGAGTTTTTCACTAGTGATCTAATTTGCTTGTTGAGGCAGAGGAGGAAGATTTTCCGATTTGGAATTTGTTCCTTTTTACCCTTGGACAACAGTTTCTTCCTTTTGTTGTAAAGCCTGTTAATAGATGATGTCCACCAGACAGGTTTGTGTTTCCTTGAGGAGCAGGTTTTAGTTCTGTTGGGTATGGCTGAGTTCATGCAGTGTACAGGTGCTTGTATACTGCACTGGCATACTGTTCAGCATAGTTGTCTGCATCCTCTGAAGGTGGAGGTGGTGTGAAGCTGCTGATACCCTCCCTTAGGAGAATGTAGTCAGTGTTTGAGAAGTTTTTTAGCCTGGTTACAGCTAGGAAGGGGTTGGGTGGGATAGAAAATTTGAATGAGACAGACTGATGATCTGATCTCACCAGGGAAGAACATAATATGGCAGTGGTGCAGTGGTCACCCATGTTGGTGAAAAACAAGTCCAGTATGTTATCTCCCTTTGTGGGGGATGAGTCTAGTGCATTAAAATTGATGAAGTCAAGGAATCATTGGGTGAGTGCATTAGTGCAGGAATAGTGGGGTGGGTAGTTGAAATCTCCATGGATCAGGGTGTTAGGGGGTACCTTGATGGAGTCAGGTAGGTCCATGTAGGAGGAGTGGGTGTCCTGAGACATGGAGGTGGGACTATAGCTGGCTATAACTTGGTGTCTTGCCAATTGCCAGTTGCACCTGGAGTAATTCCAATGTGTCATGCTGGTAAACCAGTCTCGAGGTGTGCCTGTCTTTAATGAAGATAGAGACTCCACCACCCTTAGTCTTTCTTACTTCATTTTGGGGCAGAAAGTGTGGGCGAGGTATAACCTGGTAAGGCAGGGGGTGCTCTCTGCAGGCCTGAACCAAGTTTCCATGACTGCATAGACATCGGCATCTTCCAGTGTGAGGAGAACCTCTAGTGAGTGCATTTTCAGATTAAGGCTCCTCGCATTGAGCAGCATGACCTTCAATTTGCTTTTTGACAGATCTTTCATGTTGGAAGATTTGTCTTTGGGACATAGCCCAAAAAAGGCACAATGGGGGAGGCAAGAGCCTTGGCCAAGATCTGGAACCCCAGGGGTGACAGGTGGAGGCCATCCCTGGCAAAGCAATGAGGCCTGTCAACCATGTCATCCCAGGCAGACAGATACTGGATCCTCTTGGAAAGACACCAGAAACTAAGCCAATTGTTGAAGTCAATCATTTTTTGTTGGTATTGTGGCATCATTCTTGGTGAAGGTAGGATGCTGCTCAGGGCTAGGGTCACACCTGCCTGGAGTGCATATTCTGAGAGCTCAGTCATGTCTCTCTTCATATAGTCCAGAGAGTTACGTCTCATTCTAAGTCATTCACAGCAACACAGACAATGACAGAGTCATATTTGTACCTGTTGTGGAGAGACTTAAGTGTGTGATGTGTCGGATCCTAGCACCTGACAAACAATGGACCAGGACCTTCTCCTTGTTGAGCCTGGTGAGGGGGACATCAGTGTGTCTCACTATTGAGTCGCCAATGACCAGTATGTTTGGTTTATTGTTATGCCTTATGGGCTACCTTGGTTTATTGTTATGTCTAATGTGCTGTGTTTGTGAGACACTGGTGTGTTGACTACTTTGTGCGATATGATTGGCATTGTCCATGGAATGTTTGCGAGTGTGTTTTGGGGGTCTCTGTTTTTTAGTTAAGTTTTTGTTGAGGACCCCTGCATTGGTGGGTGTGTGGCTCTGTGATATGGGCGGTGTGGTGCTTGTACTGGCAATCTCCTCTTTGTCAGGAGTATTGACTGTGGTGTGAGAGAACATGTATTCCAGCCTACTGATGTAGATGCATCTATCGCAAGTAGAAGAATTATGTGCTAGGAGAAGGGGACTGAACATGAGGCAGTTGCTACACTGTCTCAGTATGCCCATGTTGACCAGACTGGCAGGGGAAACTGATGGGAATTGTCCAGACATAGTGCTCTGAATATCTGGTGGAATTAGAGAGAGCAGGGTTTGTTGAGGGTTTGTCCTCAAAAACCCGAAATGAAAAATAACTGGCCTGAAGCACAAGTGCTAAAACCAAAACTAAGATGCTTAGAATAGCAGACAAATTTAATCAGGCTACTAACAAGCAGTAATAAGTGCAGAATAAGACTATTTCAAAACTTAAGAGCACAAAGAACAGCAAACTAAGGTAATAAAGAAGGTAGATGACAGTTACAGTAAAAGCAGTTGAATAAAGTATAAATAATTGTTTTGTTTTTTTGTGTTAGTGGAGAGGGATGCAATAGAGCAAGATTAAGAGACCACAGGGGCTGTCCTCCCACATGAGAGCATACACAGTGGATACAGCTGAAGAGATAGGACTGGTGGGAGTGTCTGAAATCAAAATATGATCTCACTGTACTCAGTTGAGTGAGCAAATGAGATGGGCCCAGGAGGAGTGTTCAAACACAAATTTACAGGAGAGGCGGGCAATTCCAAAGCCACCAAGATTAATACCACAACAAGAACAGGGAGGGAGAATGGGAAACTAAATGCAGAGAGACCACGATATTTAATTAAACAAATAAATAAAATGCAGTACTATCTGTAACAGTGCGAGTGCCAGTGGCGGCTGGTGACTTCAAATCAAAGGGGGGCTGCAGGAGACAGCTGGATGGGTGGGGCCAATGGGAAGGGGTGTGGCCAACTAAAAGGGGTGAAACTATGGTGCAGTGGGATCAATGCTGGGCATGCTTACTAATTTACATGAAATAAATGCTCAAGCCACTATGGCACATGCTAAATACTCTACACAGCACACATTGGTGCATGTATATATGGAGAAATGAAATATCCATTGCAATGCAATTATAGGAACATGTCCAAGCTAGGGAAAAAAATTTATTTAACCAAAGATAATTATAAATGTTACTGAGCTTCCTACACTGATAAAAACAAAATGTAAACAGACTAAAATAACATGCTAGATAATAACTCCCCACCACCTTGGTACATTAACTTTCAAAAAGGCAAAGACAGAATATACATTGTGAATAACACAGGGTGGTATTTTGTAATAATCATCCTGCATCTAAAAAGCAATTGCATTTATTATCAGTAACAGGGAAAAAGCATTCAAGACCCCCCCCACAGAACCGCCCTACCTTGCCTACAGATTTCTCTTATATCCATCTATTCTACAGATTCCGTTTAAGTATGTGATGCCAGTAAGCCTATTTTAAACAACAACACAGTTAAAATATACTAGACAAAACATTTTTTTTCTCTACAGTACCACAAACAACATGGTTACAAATGCATGATTTTTTTCTGCTGTTGCTAATTATTTTTAAATTTGTACATTTATTGATAAACTCACCAGCCTGGGCATAAACCCTTACATCACAAGATGGATCGCAAACTGGCTCTCAGACAGATCCTATAAAGTAAGAGTAGCGGGATCTATGTCCGAATCCAGACCAGTAACTAGTGGTGTGTCTCAGGGCTCTGTCCTGGGGCCCCTCCTGTTTGGCATATACTTCTCAGAAGTACAGGCAAGCACAGAAGGGCTGTGGCTGACTAAGTTTGCAGACGACTGCAAACTGGGTGCTATAATAGAGTCTCCGGCCGACATGGAGATCCTCCAGAAGGGCCTAAATGAGACTGATGCATGGTGTCAAAGCCATGGTCTCAAGCCAAATGCAAAAAAATGAGTAGTAATACCCTTTGGAAAAAACAGAGTACCCGCAAACTACAACATAGGAGGTAATCCCCTGAAATCTGAAGAAGAAATAAGGGATCTAGGGACCCAAGTAGATAGCCAGCTTTCCTTTGATAACCATGTTGCCAAAGTGGTTAGAAAATCCTTCTATGTGACCTATCTGATCATGAAAGGTTTGCATCAAGATCTAAGGATGTAATGGTGCCCCTCTACTCTTCCCTCATCAGACCCATTATTGAGTACAATGCACCAATTGGAATGTACCTGGCTAGACATCTCCAGCAGCTGGAGAGACCACAGAGGTACCTAACCAAGAGAATTACTGGCCTCAAACAGTTGCCCTATGCAGCATGATTGAAAAAGCTAAGACTGTTCTCTGTTGCATACCGCTTTCTCAGAGGCAATCTCTGTCTAACGTACAGAGCCATGTCCAACCCAGAATTGTTGAACATGCTCCATCTTAGCAAAACCAAATCTACTCGAGCTACATGCTCTAGGGATATAAACCTCAACACAACAATGAATAGAACATGCTGGAGGGATAGATTCCCTTCACAGAGACTTCCCTTACTATAGAACAGAGTCCCGATCTACATAAGACAGAGCCCCTCACTATCACTCTTCAAGAGAAGCCTTGATGAGTGGATGGGTAACAGAAAGTTCACACCGGGGATCACACCAACAGCACTACTAGATAGGGGCCAAGGGTATTAGCTGCTAGTACAAGGGTCTAGGGAACTACTAAAGGGGCGGTGAATACCACACAATGTGGTTGGGCTAATATATGCCTTCGGGCAGACAGCTCAGTACCAACCTATGAACCTATTTAGCATTATTGTTAAGAAATTAGACAAGCTGTTCTGAGCATTTCATAACAGCAGGTACTATAAAAGTCTCTGTTTAACATGTGTAGCAGGAAGTTCATTTACACATGAGGATTTGCTAGCTGGAAATAAATATTATGCTTGTCCACCCCTAAATATAAGAAATAAATTTGAAAGGTCTTCCACAGCTGTACAGATATGCAGCTGGGAATGCAGTTTTAGCTCAGGAATTTACAAAAATAGCAAGATCACATCTAGGATGCCCTCCAAAATGAAGCATACAGTGTGGGAACCAAATTCTAAAACAGAAAGCTCAGCAAAGAGCTTGGGAATAGAGGAAAAATTCCAGCATTATATAAAGAACATAGCAGAGAGGTACACACATAATCAATAAATATACAAAATTTAAACAGATTGTCATTAATTAATATACTTTAAACACTTAAGAATTCTTCCGAAGTTCCCACAGGTAATAAATGTGTGCTTTTCAGCAACCAAAATGCAAAGCAAAATATAAGATCTAATAGCATATTTATAACATCATTTAACTTAAATGCAACACAAAAAAAAACCCCAAAAAAACAACAAGATGCTCTTGTTGACAAAAAGTTCCTGATTAGAAATTCATCAAATCCTAGTACTTTGAATTTATATCGCTCCAGTCTCATATACAACATCCTTATTTGCTAATGAATGTCATTGTTCTTAGTTGTATTAAACATACAATCAGTGTGGTATGGTATGTAAGCACACTTAAACTCTCAGAGCTATAAAACTAAGTATCACAAAGCAGAGCAGAGAGCAGAACTGCATTGCCTGAATGTAAAACAGTGAATTTCTAAGGTCAAGTCAAATGAAAAAGTTCAGTTATTTGGTATACCTGAAAAAGTCTAGACAGGGAAATGTATTGAGTTTGACAGTCTGTGCTGAGGGACTAAAATATCTGAGGTCCAGTTACAAGCTAAATTCCAATGAATGTCTGGTTAGAGGTCATCTGCTGCTAGTGCTCCCATTTGCAATCTATACCTTAAAATACTAAGTTTTCTAGTGGAAACTCAGGAAGATTCGCTATCATCAGCAACAAATATTTTTTTAAGAGTAGGGATACTCTGCAGACACCTGCAGCAAGGAAAATATATACATGCAAATGTTCCCAAGTACAAAGTAAATAAAGTTAAATTTAGAGTTTTGAATCCAATAATCTTCAGGCCGTTTCTTTCAGCAAGGATTCAAGAATTATGACATATGCAATGCTACAGGAAGCCATAGATTTTTCTTTAACTAACCTTTAGTCTATTGCTTCCACCAAGGCTTATGATGTATGCTGTGCTACAGGAAGCTATAGATTTCTTCACAAACTGCTTACCTCAAAAATATAACTGATCGAAGAGTTTGACTGTCCGTTTCTATCGACCAAACAAGAAGAGACTCAATCCATGACTCCAGAATCCAGACAGAAGAATAAATCTTTGTTTCCCAGCCTGTAGCAACTAGCAAGCCAAGTTCCCTTCCAAGTTCCAACACAAGCAGTAACACTGACCAGGCAGTGACCACTAAGTAAGCAAGCACCCAAAGTCAAAGCAGAGTTGGGATCTGATCAGGAAACAAAAATTTTGGCAGCAATAAATATGTGTAGGTACTAGGTAGCAAAACTAGCAAGTTTTGAAGTACGACTGTAACTAAAGCGTTAGTCAAAGTACTTTTCCTGTCCTGCACTGCTGTTAATAGTGATTGTTTCTTGCTCTCTTTTTTTAGAAAGAGAGCGAAAACCAATCAGTAGACACCCTACCATTTATGTCACATGCGTGCCTGCGGATGTGGCAGTCCGACCCCTTTCCATGTTACTGTGCAGTTTCCTCACAGAGTTCTGGGCATCACACACTGATGCAGAACTCTCCATAGTCTGGACTGCCTTTGCTGCAGTTGGAGACAGTCCAGCAACCAAATTTAAAGGGGAAAAAAAAAACAACCTCGGAACTCATCGCGCAACGAGCATGCGCAGTTTGAGTTCCAGGACTGTGAGTCAGTCATATTTGTTTTCTTTATGCAAGTCATCCAGTTTAATTAAAAATATATATTTTTTGTGCAAGTGTTGTCCTTTTCTTTTTTTCTCACACAGCTGGGGGGGGGGGATGCAGTCCAGCAGTCCAATGCCACGAGCTGCCACTGGCAAGTGCAGAACAAAGTATACTTAACTCAGCTTGTACTTCAGTTGATTGCAGGAAGATAGCAGCCAGCCAAACCGCTCAGATACTGAGCATAAATTATGTCAGAGTAACCTGTCTGAATGGGAGTAGACTGTTCCACATAAGGAACGCTTTTGAATCTCTACTTAGGAAGTCAAAAAAAATGATAAGGTGATAGTTATGGCTGGCACTAATGACACAGGAAAAACAAACCTGAAATATACAAGGTGAAGAAGGTTATTAATTTGAGTAGAACCTTGGGATTTAAGTTCTTATTCTGTAATGTTCCCCTGCCCCACATTATAGTAATTTACAAATAAAAACTGCAAGACAGCTTTCAAGTTTTAAAAGAAGGAATATTTTGAGTCACTAATAGAGGTGATAGCTTATTAGAATTATATTGTAGAAAACATATATTTTTGGCCATGAGAAGAGGCACTTGAGTTATTGGGGAAACAAGTTTATTATTAAAATTTTCAAAAGTAGGTCAAAAGAAAATCAAACAGAAATGGAATAAAATGCTTCCTGTATAATGTAAGAAGCCAAAATAATAACAAGGAGATCCTGAAATCAGAGTGACAGGACAAACTCTTGCTACAGTGTTAGTCACAAAAACTTGGTACTCCAATGTGAACAAACCACTAGCATTGCCAGGATACAATGTTTTTCACAATTATAGAAGTATAAAAGAGGAGGTGAGTCTCGGCCTTCATACATAACTCATGCAAAGCATAAATAGTATTTAACAGTAAGGACTGTGAAATTCTTGTGGAAGGTCATACTTTTTTACAGACTCCCAAAGCAATCAAAAACCGAGATGGATTCCTTTTGAGATGCACTGGGAATGCTTAATAACTGGGTTTGATATAATTGCAGGGAGGTGGTTGCAGCTTTGGTAGACTAGGACTGCATGCTAGCAGTAGACAATGGCATGAACTGTCTACTTGTTAATAGTATGAAATATAGTAATTGTCAAATTGTTAGAGAATCACCTAGGAATATAGTCTGAATTGAAAAGAATCTTGTAGCAGAGAAAAGTGAAACACGAGAAGAAAATGGTTCTGACTACCAATGTATTTTCTGATCCTTGAAAACTTCTAGGTTTAGAAAGTCAAACTCAATTAATAGCCCAAAAAAGAATATTTTTAGAGCAAATTATGACAACATAAATAAGCAGTTAAAACTGTGGTACTGAAAGCAAAGTATGGAAAATAAAAACATTTTGGAATGCTGGGACATTTTTTTACAAATGCATAAATTTGTTAATTGACAGTTGTGCTCCATCTTTAACACAAAAAGAAAATAGGTCAAGCTGTCTATGGTGGGCAACAAAACCAGACGAAGCTAACAAAAATACCCATTTGGGAAGTACACAGGAAAAGTCTTATGTGTGCAGTCTATAAATAAATAATTTTCATAAAGTACTATGAACTACAAGAAGACATTATGAAGATAAACTAGCACTACAGAGTGCAACAAATAAGAAAGCTGTTTTTAATCACATCAGAACTACAGGAAGAAAAATCAAACAACTATTAGTGTGACAATTAATGAAGTCCCTATAACAAACCCATACCAACTGGCCACCTTATTTGTGGACAAGTTCACAAGGAATAAAAGTACTAATGAAGATACAGAATAGTTAAACAATGCAGACCTTGAATCCTATTATTTCAGAGAGTAAAATGAGCAAGGCCATCAGTACAATAAAATCTTATACATCACCTGGACCTGATGGGTTAAATTGTTTCTTTCTATCTAATATTAAAGAGCAAATAACACCATGCCTGTATTACTTAAATAAAAAAATCCTTAATTCAGGCCTTGTCCCGGAAATTTGAAAATAGGCAAAAGTGACTCCAACTTTCAAAGGAGGCACATCAATGTCTCTTGACAGTTCTTGCCCAATATACCTTACTTGCATTTTAGGTAAGTGGTTTGAACAAATACTAAGTGAACTGATAAGCAGTACTCTAAAAACAGTCTGGATATATATCAACATGATTTTACATTAGTTGTGTCCTGTGTAACTAATTTGATTAAGTTTTGCCAACTAATGTGGGAGGCACTTGACCATGGCTTATGTGTAGATGTCATATACTTGATATGGCCAAAGTATTCTATACTGTCCTTCATGATGAAATAATAATGGACATAAAAAAGAAAGAGATTAATAGTTACATCTTCAAATGAATTACAAACAGGTTCTACTAGAGGACATGCTGAGAAAAATTGGAGATATTTCCTTAAAGAGTAAAAATTGTTTTATTGAGAGTTCCATGGAGATCAATTCTCTGTAAAAAAAAAAAAACAATGTCTGGATTGGTACATTTACAAATAACACAGAAGGGAGATCAACTAACATAAAAGATCAGGAAATGCTACAATGTTTCCTTGATGAATTGAAAAATCAGCATGAACTTACTTAAATAAAGTCCAAAGTCATACACTTTGGGATAAACTATCCTTGTTATCCATATGCCTTGAAAAGTATGATCCTTGCAACAGAGGAATATGTAAGAGAGCTGACAGCCATATTATGATGACTATTGTGGCATCCCTACTCTGGGCCAGTAATCAAGGAGCCTGAATCCTCACCACTGACACTGGAAAGGGACGTTCACTTGGAATACAAATGGATACACTCAGTATTTCCAGAAACAGACCTCTCTGCATCAAGCACAATTTCCCTTAAGAGCATACAGGGAACACAGTCAGCCTGTGGTCTGGATTTCTTTATATCTGTCCCCCTCCAGGGCCCCAATAAGGCTCCCCACTAGCACAGCTATTGGGTTAAGTCCTCAGCCGAGTGTCCAAGTCAAGTCCTCCAGCACCCTCTCTGTGAAACCAGTGTTTTGTGTCCCTGCTCCAAGTAGCAGACACATACACACACACACACACACACACACACACACACACACACACACACACTGTGTGATTTGATTTTCACACACACACACACACACACACACACACACACACACACACACACACACACACACACACACACACACACACACCTGGGAGAGGCTGACACAGATTTACCCACTGTGCTCCCTTTTGCCCAGACTATAAGGTAGTTATTACTGCCACCAGCCGCTACAAAGCCAGCTACCTAAGGTTCTTGCAAGGGTACCCAATTCTACTTAGTGAAATTAATATTAATACAAATGGTAATGTTGAGCAAACAGCCAGGCATCAGGAGTGGTCACAGTGCCACCAATAGATATAAGTACTGCCAAAGATTAAAATATACTCTAAAGGACCAGCCACAATGAAAAGTTCAAACATATGTAATAATAAATAATAAAAGAACATAAAAATACAAAATATCTATTTACGTAAACACCAGAGTTTGAATCACATGAAATATTAAAAACAACACAGCTGGAAAGATTCACAGAAAAACAATACTTAACTATTATCACTATATTTTCCTGACTAATCTAGTTAATTACTGTTCCTACTTACTTAATAGAGCAAAGCAAGATAAAGTAGGTGAGGGATCCTTCTATGTCACGTTCCAAGAAACAGACTGCCCTAAAACATCTGTCTCACCTAATATTAAAACATTATTTCTGTACATAATTACATCACATACATCTGGTTGCCAGACTTCTGGTTCCCATGCAACCCCTCAGTGCTAGAAACTGCCAGGATGTAGCACCTACATGTCAATAATACACATACAAGAGGATTGCTCAGATCTGGTGCTGCTTCTGGAAGTTATAAAACAATTACAAACTTCTACTCCTCTTCCTCCTACAGAGACTAACAAACCATGCTTCTTACAGACATTGAGTTTCTGGCTTCATTCAAAACTCACCTTTATGGCCTAGGCCCAGTAATTTAATTTCTTACTATTTCTCAAAGTTAGCAGGGGCTGAGCTTAACCTCTTCTCTTCTGGTATCCTCTATTAACATATATATATTTAATTCAGTTACAATACAATCAGGACCCACTGTTGGCGCATTTTTAACACAAGCAACTTTACAAATCCATTTCTAACACAAGCATTTGTACAATCAGTTTGAAATTCAAATAACATATACAGTAGAGTGTTGATTAAACAGATTAAGTAGATCAACCTCAGTAAGAAGCTGAGATCCCTCATAAAATCCTCCAAAGCTAGTTATGAAAACAAAATTGCCACTGACTCCAAAGACAACCACAAAGCATTCTATAGCTATGTCAAGAATCTCAATGGCAACACTCAGATCTGCTCTGAGTTACAGCACAATGGCACTAAATATACAGAACCAACTGATATTGCCAACATCCTGGCAGATAGGTTCAATGCTAACGTTACCCCCCTCTCACCCCCTAGAGGACCCATCTCTATACCGGAAAAATGCAAAGATCCTGTAATCACAGCTGCACAGGTAAAAAACACACTCTCCAAAGCCAAGAACACAGCATCCATGGGACCTGACAATATCCCAGGCTGCGTTCTACATGAACTACAGAATGAACTGGCACCCTACCTAAGTACCATGTTCAATCATAGCCTCACCTCAGGCTTTGTACCCACTGAATGGCGCACCACGATGGTTATCCCATTCCACAAAGGGGGAGCCATGACGAACCCCGGGAACTACCGCCCCATTAGCCTGATGAGCCTGGTCTGCAAGGCCATGGAAAATATCATCATGGAACTCATAAACAAAGACATTGGTAATCTCCAAACTCTGGACCCTACCCAGTTCGGATTTGTAAAAGGCAGATCATGTCTCCTAAACCTGACTGACTTCTTTGAAGCAGTCACCAAAGCCACAGATGAGGGTATGGTGGTTCACACAGCTTATCTAGATCTCGCCAAGGCTTTCGACACCATCCACCACTCTGGAATTATAGATAAGCTCACTAAACTAGGTATAAAATCCTATGTCACAAGATGGGTTGCCAACTAGTTCATGGACAGAACCCACACTGTGAAAGTAGCAGACTCCAAATCCGACTTCAGATCAGTGACAAGTGGAGTACCACAGAGTTCAGTCCTGGGTCCTCTCCTGTTTGGTATCTACTTCTCTGAAGTACAGGCTAACACAGAAGGTCTTTGGCTAACAATGTTTGCAGATTACTGCAAACTAGGAGCCATAATTGAAACTCCTAACAATGTGGGCATACTACAAAAGGGCCTCACTGAGACAGATGCCTGGTGTCAAAGTCATGACCTGAAGCTCAATGCCAAAAAGTGTATTGTCATCCCCTTTGATAAAAACTCTATACCCATGAACTACCACATAGCTGGTAGTCTACTTAATGCCAAAAATGTGATAAGAGACCTTGGGACACAGGTGGACATTAGTCTCTCCTTTGATAATCACATCACCACAGTGGTCAGGAAATCCTTGTATGTGGCTCACCTCATCACCAAAGGTTTCTCATCCAGAAAAAAGAGGTCATTGTTCCCCTCTACTCACCACTCATTAGACCCATTATAGAGTACAATGCCCCTTTTGGTATGTATCTCACAAGACATCTTCAACAACTGGAAAGGCCACAGAAATACCTCACAAAGAGGATTACTGGCCTCAAACAGATTCCCTACACAGACCGTTCAAAAAACTCCAGCTTTACTCCGTCGCATATCGCCTACTCAGAGGCGATCTCTGCCTAACATGCAAAGCTATGTCAAACCCAAAGCTGTTGGACATGCTCCACTTAAAGAAATCCCAATCCCTCCGAGCTACATGCTGTAGGGACCTAAACCTTGTCACCACAAGAAACAGAACATGCTGGAGGGTTAGATTCCTGTCCCAGAGACTACCCATACTCTGGAACAGACTACCTATCTATGTCAAACAGAGCTCCTCATTAGCACTCTTCAAGAAAAATCTTGATGATTGGATGGGAAATTGGAAATTCACCCCAGGGATCACTTCTGTGGCTCTGCTCGACAGCGGCACAGGAAAATAATTTTCTTGGGTGGTGAAAGTCAGGGTACATTTTTGGCTAGGCTTATATAGTCCCTAGGGCCAATAGCCTAGTACCTACCTATGAACCTATGAACCTATTATCCACATTGATTGGGACCAAGAGTAGTTTGGATAATCAGACTGTTCAGATAATCAAACATACATTGAACCAGATAAAAAAAACTTCTAAAATCTTGTTTTTTCTGAAACTAGGGAATACACTTTTCAACCTGTCAGTGATTCCAGTGGACAATAAAGAATATTTTCACACATGAGCAGGCTACAAGCTAAAAAAAACAAGTGAATATGTATAACATTTACATATTCAGACTTTATGATTTTTCCTACCAGAAAACTTTGGAAGGCTGCTTTAGGATAATTGGATAATTGACATTACGGATAATCGATGTTCGGATAATTGACTCTCTACTGTAATTCTTTACTAAATTCCAGCTAGATGTACTGGCCATGTTACCCATCCACTGCCATACATCTGCTGGCACAGCTGGCAATACCTCACATCGTCACAACTATTATGAAGCATTATTCATCTGTTAAAGACATTTTATGCACCATTTCAAGTAGGGATGAATGACTGTTACTTTCACTATACAAAAAGCTGTGGTAAGACATATTACTAAATATTGTACAATTGTCTCTTTGTACATCACCTTACAGGTACAAAAGGTAGAAAGAATCCAAAAAAAATTTTACATGGCAGATTACAGTAGTAAGAAAGTTAAGATAGTACCCATTCTAAAGACTTAAACCTTGCCTGTGATATAAATAGGACCTGCTGGAGAGACCAGTATGCATCCCAGAGACTACCCAGTCTCTGGAACAGGCTCCCCATCCATATGAAGCAAAGTCCCTCCCTAATCCAATTCAAGTGCAACTTGGACAATTGGATGGGAAACCAAAACTTCATCCTTGGTTTGGCAGCTGTGTCTCTAATGGACACAGGTAACCAGTAAATGGTTCATCTCCCAGGCCCATGCTTGCACTTATCAGGGGTATCAAAACCTTGTAGGGATTTGGGATGCATGGCTAGGCTTAAAAAGGCCCTTGTGGTTGTTAGCCTAATAAACACCTATGAACCTATTATTCCATGCCAAATTCAGGTTTAGATTCCACAAGTGTCATATCTCAGCTGTCCATGTTTTGGTCTTATCTTGTGGATCAGAAGCTTGAAAAGCTTTCAGCCCTGTCTGAATCTGGTCTCAAAAAGACATCAGTCAGGAGTTTGTTATGGCTTTTATAGTGGGCAGTGATGTGACTGACTATAAATGTAACTACACTGAAGTTAAGGCTAGTGCAGTAGGCTCAGACATGCACCTGCACAAGATGGCATATCTTTGACTCTTATCCATCATGGAGCTCAGGCATCCGCCTGCACAGGATGGCATGCCTTAGGATGCCTCCATTAGGGAGCTCAGGCATTTACCTGCATGAGATGGTTTGTTTTAAATTGTCCTCCATCTGTGACCTCAGGCATGTTCCTGCACAGGATGGTATGTCTTAGGCTATCCTCCATTATGGAGCTCATGTGCATGCCTGTACAGGATGGAAAGCCTTAGGCTCTTCTCTCTCTCCAGGAGCTTGGTCACATGCCTGCATAGGACGGCATGCCTGAGGCTGTCCTCACTCAGGAAGCTCAGGCATATGCCTGCACAAGATGGCATGAATGACTTAGTCTGTTCACATTCAGGGAGCTCAAGTATATGCCTGCACAGGACAGCATGCCTTAGGCTCTCCTCTCTCAAGGAGCTCAACCATATGCCTGCCCAAAATGACATGGCTTAGGCTCTCTTCCCAGAGGTACATCAGGCAGTCCATCCTGGATGGCCTCTTCTACAGGACCTGGATGATGACCTTCTGAAAAGGAAACAAAACCATCACTACTGTTGAGGAGCATTCTCACTCCTCAGCTATCAGCTTCTTCTAGACCTGGCCAGCACCAAAGGAAAAATGTCTCTTCCGAGAATAAGAATGGATCTTAATAATCAGACAAATTTCCTTACTGGGAGTGCCATATAAGCTATCCAGGAGAATAAATCCATTGAGTCAACAGTCACAGTCCTGTTATCTTAGTGTGCCCATTAGGCAGTGTTGTAGGATGGCTGACACTGATGAGGTTTGAATTCCCCCCACTACCAGCCAAAAGTCATGGATGGCACCACTGCTACCAATTACTACAGGACAGCTGTCAATGGGTGTGCCACCCAGGTATATGAGGGGCAGAGGCTTCAGTTTGCACATCCACTATACTGCTGTCCCAAATAGGTCAAACAACCACCATAGACATGGTCCCTTAAACAAACCACTGGTGCCCAGCAGGATAAAGCAAAGAAAAATGCACACAAATCTAATTCAATAAACAATTCACCAAATGCAACTTGGACCCAAAAGCATAAAGGGAAGCTGCACTGCTGTCCTGGGTATCCACACCCATACTAGTAATACACACTGATCACTTACAGAGCTGAGTCTTTGACCTAGCATTCCAAGACCTTTTTTCATTACACTCTCTGTGGACCAGTGCCTCCCATTTCCCCCTACCCATGGTAACTGCTTTTCAACAAATGAATATTATCATATGCATTTACATATTCAGTCCCCATGGAAGCCTGGCAGAATTTTCCAATTCCCCACTGTTTTCTTCCTGGCAATATTTTACTGCCTCCACTCTAAACATGGCTAGAGACCATGCACACCAGTTACCTAACCACTCTCGATTTATCCAAATATAAAGTATAAAAATTAATATTTCAGTGGTAACAAGCTCAAGTGATTTGCCTAATTGAGATGTAAGCCACAGCCTTATCAAAATGCAGTACTAATTAATGATAACCCTTTTCTCCAATAATAAATAGCCATAACATATATAATTAACAAATGTCAGCTGCAAGATCTAGAAACGAATAAGTAAAACTTTACTTTAACAATAAAGAAAACAGTGCTGATATGGATTAAATATATAGATGGCAAAATCATGCTCAGAGAATGAAAAATAATCAGTTGTCTAGTCAGACAATGTACAGAAAAACCTGACCCACAGGTAAATAAATATTCTAGTTGCACCTTAGAGTAAGAATACTGGCTTTTAACTATTCTAAGTTAGAGAAACTAACATAAGGTAGAACTGTAGGCAGCAAACTTCGAAGAAAGTCGTCACTTCGATATCTTCATCAAGACTAGATTGATCCCTCATTTCAAATTGAGACAGATAAATTAACTAGTACCCAAGGAAAGCAATGTGATGAAGCGCTGACACGGGCTAAAGTGCTCATCCCTTGTTTTAAATTAATAAACCATAGTTTAAACAAACATGAATCCAGTTTTCTTATTTTTAATAAGAATGTAAAGTGATCTTTGACACAAATCTTACATAATAAGTTATGACAGTTGATTTTTAGTAATTTGTATGCCATTATCATTCCTGTACAACTAGTTAACCTTTTTTCTGATATATATATATATATATATATATATATATATATATATATATGTGTGTGTGTGTGTGTGTACTGCGGTGGTGGTGCTGCAGTATCGTTGTCGCCTCACAGTAAGACGTTGTCCTGTTCGATTCTCAGCTAGAGAGTTTTCTGTGTGGAGACATGCATGAATGGGCGTACCTTCATTGAAGGTTGTGCGTCAGGGCTGGCAACTCGGCATGTAAAAAAAATCTACTGTCAATCATTAGCGGACCGGAGTTCTGCTGTGGCGACCCCTAACCGGGAAAAAGCCGAAAGACACAGCTATATATATATATATATATATATATATATATATATATATATATGGTTTACTATTGAAATGTTGAAATTCATATGGTCGACGATCATAATGTCGAAATCATTACATCGAATGTTTAAAACACTGAAAATAAAAATGTCAAAGTTTAAATGGTCGACAAACACCTGCAAACTAACACTAGTGTTTTTGCAGGGGGGCTGCACCCCCCACATCCCCTGCTACTTATATATTACAACTCCAAGTGCTGACAAGGGTAAATCCTTGCCTGTTATCAACATAATGTCGACAGGTAATTTGCATGCACTTTCTGTTGACCAAATGAACTACTTAATATTCATGTGTCGACTATATGTGTCGATCAAATGAACGTTAGACCATATGAATTTAACATTTTGATAGTAAACTGTATATATATATATATATATATATATATATATATATATATATATAGGTTGAGGACTCTCCATCAAACACGTTTCACCAAAATGTAAACCACTGAACACACTTTCGCGAATGTCCATTTATCGAAAATGCACTTTCGCCAGAAGGCAAGTAAGCAGTTGTTTGCATGTAGGTTTAGTTATACATCAACATGTGGTGTAGATTGTACAACTAAACAAACTGTTGCTTAGATCGTGGTACAGTGGGGATAAGGGAATATTCCCTTTTCCCTACTGTAGTGCAATCTCGGAGTGAGAATATTAAAGTGGGGGGCACAGGCGGGCTTGCCCCCTGCATAAACATGAGTAGTCTTTTATTTTTTAATATTTTGGGTTTTTTTTTTTGCGAAAGTGCATTTTTGATAAATGCACTTTCACAAAAGTGTGTTCGGTGGTTTATGTTTCGGTGAAATGTGTGTTCTATGGAGAGTCCTAGATCCATATATATATATATATATATATATATATATATATATATATATATATATATATATATATAAAGAGAGAGAGAAAGAGAGGGGGGGAGAGGTCTACTTTACTTAATCGAACCACACTTCACAGAAACTCTTTTCGTAGAGATGAAAAGAGTGACTGTTCAATAAAGTGAATGTTCACATCAGCAAAAAATTCCACAGGGAAAGGAAGCAGTTGGCCAATGTTAGGAAACTGCCCTTTTCTCCACTGTAGTGCAATCTCAGAGTTGGTATATATAGTTGGGAGGTGTGAGGGACGCAGCCTCCCACCTAGGTGGGTTTGACATAAGGTGGTGCGCATTTTGTTCATAAGGTGGCCAAGTACTTCCTTTCCCTGTGATATTTTTCACTGATTTGAATGTTCACTTTATTGAACATTCACTCTTTTTGTTTCTATGAAAAAAGTTTTGGCAATGTTTGGATCGATTATGTAACACAGACCCACCCATATGTATGTGTATATATATATATATATATATATATATATATATATATATATATATATATATATCGAGTATACATTAATTTGTCTGAAACACATTTCGGACATACCAAGATTTTGAAAATGGTAATCCTGATAACGAGATTCAGCCATTTTTGAAATCTAAAAAGTTACATTAAGCGTTATGCTCCCCACACACCCCTTACTTTAATATACAAACTCTGAGATCACACTACAGTGAGGGGAAAGGATTCATTTACCTATCCCTGCTATAGTGTGATCTGCACCCAAAATGCTGACTTCAAATGAGGGAATGCCAATGTGCATTCGCTCATTTGAAAGCCGCACTTTTTTTTTCATAATTTCGGAGATCTGGAGGTTGTACTTTCGCACTTTGGCGAATCGTACAACCTCCATTCAAACAAATGAATGTATACCATACACATATATATATATATATATATATATATATATATATGTGTGTGTGTATATATATATATATATATATATATATATATATATATATATATATATATATATATATATATATTGATATACACACACACACACACACATATTGTAGGGTAGTTAGTTCTTTGCTCACCTTGGGCCATTTCCATATCTGGTGAGCCCCCCTCAACTTAAGGCCTGAGGACCCAAAAAAAAGATCCTCTTATACTTCAGAACATAAAAAATAAATACAAAACAGTTTTTTTCTGTTCTTTAAACTGTGGCAAACCACTTTGTACCAAAGTATCAAGTGGCTTCTTATAGCTAACAGGACACACTGATCACTTCAGCCCAACCAAAAAATGTATTATTGGCATTCATTTTTAAGTGCTGGTAATGCACTAAACCACAGATGAAGCACTAAAACAGTCTGGCAGATATATATGGCAGAAAAGAAGATTGTGCCCCTGACAAGTTGTACCCATGGTGGCTATACCCTTAGCCCCACCATAGCTACATATAATCATTTCAGCTCATTATCATGTAGAGAAGCTGCCGAGGGGGTCATTAGAATGTATTATTTCAATTCGAGAGAAAAGCAGGTATAATTACATTAAATTACATCAGATTATATTAGTTTATTTTCTCATACAGGGGAACAGTGGTTCAGCATAAGTAAATATCTATTAACTGTCTGTATATTAATGACTACTCTCTTTTACACTTGCAGCCATCTACCTCTTTGAAGTCCACCTTAAATGTATTTTATGGCCCCTAACTTTCCTGCCTCCAAATCCTTGTGTGACTTAAACACATGCAAGCAGTTAACTCTTTTCTAAGAAACTGGAGAAAGCTACATTTTGCATTTCAACTACAAGTTTCATATATTTCCTATCCTTTTATCTCCATTTTCATTTACAAGAGATAAAGTCACGCATTCTCAGACCACAGGAAAGATACATATGGAAGGGGAAGACAGAGCTGAGATGTAATTTACAAAAAGTCCAATAGGCTGCTTTACAAAAGTAAAAAAAAAATCGTATTTTTAAATCAGTTTCTCTAGCCTGGCATCCTGAGGTGTGTGTGTGTGTGTGTGTGGGGGGGGGGGGGGGTCACTAAGTGTGTCTCATCTTGGTGGGTCAGGACATAAGATTAGTGGTTACTTGTTATAGCTCTTAGGTCTTTTTCAGAAACTCAGTGATCCACCTTCTGCATAAACCTCCTGAGATAAGTTCAGTTTCATAGATTCATAGGTAGTTACTAAATGTGCAGTCCACGGAACCATTGGTGAGGCTAGCCCAAATCTCCCCCAAGCATTGTCTGGTTAAGTGACTTGTTCAAGGTCACACAGTATGCAAATGAGAGATGAGGGAATAAAACCTGTACCATAGGAACTACAGCTCACAGTCATAACCCTCTGTGCCAACTGCCTAACTGCACCACAAAGAGATCATAATGCCAAATATTCTGATTCCAGCTGTTCTTAGTTCTTGTTGCTCCTAATAGTCAAGGTATCACATTTCCAACTATGAATTTCCAGGAAGGCCATTCCCCTTTTATAACATGGCACCTGGATAGTGTTTGTGGACATGATGGATTTCTTCTGGCATGTCATGGTCTGGGGTCTATAAGAAAGTTGTCGGATTCATTCTGGTTTGGTACCCCTTTCAGTACAGACTACTGTCAGTTGGTCTGTCCTCTCCACTCACAGTGTTTACCAAAGTGTTAGCTATTGTGGCAGTGGTCTTACAAGAGGAAGAACTTTGTGAGCTTCTCTACCTGGACAAATACATGTGTACTTAATATGACATAATATAATATAATATAATATAATATAATATAATATAATATAATATAATATAATATAACATAACATAACATAATATATTATAATATAATATACAAACAGAAAGAATAGAAGAAAGTTGAATCTAAGCGACTGATTCTCATATCAGTGAAATTTGAAATAACAGCACATTTCAATGCTGAATTACTCTAAAATGAAAGGAAACAGATGAAAATAACAAAAATAATAAAAGTTAAACAATTTTACTAGTAAAATGTGAAATGCAGTGAGTCACCCAGCATTCCCTCTGTGTGGAGAGAGGGGGGTTGTTCCAAACATCCTTCCTACTATATGTATACTAGCTGTGTTGTTGCACTATACCACAAACTACAGTGTAAAGTTTATTCAGTTATACAGTGACTATGGCGTCAATATAGTTAAATTCTGGGGATGCTGGAGTTATTAACCCCAGACACTGAGGGTACCAGGGCACAGCCCCAGTGCATTTCAAGTTCTATTTTTAATGTTTTATTTCACAATTCCACATTGCAACATAGTTTATCATTAAATGTCACTGCTTTGAGAAGTCAGCATTCTGTGCCTATGTTCTATGTTTATGATATTCTTTTCCTGATATTTCCATACCAGGTGCTGAGATGCCACCTAGTGTTGCCATCAAGGGACTTACTGGTAGTATCCCTGGGTGGTCTCTGCCATGTCTGCAGTTATCTGAGGGGGTTACTAGAAAGTGAGGCAAGTGGCAAGTCTTATAATCCCATTTTGGAGGACTGCATATGGGCATGAAGCTAGACTTGGTACAATACAACTTATCTCTACTTTTGGAGAGAACCCAAAAGGTCATGTTGATATAGGATTCTTTTGCAAGGCCCTGGAGTGATAGACAGTCACATGGATAGAATGATGTTAGTAAAGAATACGTTCTTCCTCCCACGATATCAGGGATTCCAATATGCCTTTCCATCTTTCTGCCTGTTTCCATGCTTCATCACAATATCCAAAGAAGATATTCCAAAACTATTTTTTTATGAATCTAAACATTTCATTGATTACCGCAGTTCATGGACTCCAAGACATCAGTATTATGGACCATGTGGATAGGTGCACTGTACAAGACCTGGTGGACACATGCCAGCCTCATCTAAAGGCCTGTGGGAAGTCACAGAGTAGCTACCCCAGTTGATACCAAGATATGTGTGAATTTAGCCCATAGTGAAGCAGATGCACTACAGTAAAAGTGATGCATGCAAACTTAACACCGGTCTGTAGTTACACATGATAGTCTGTTCACACTGAGTGATGCATGCAAATCTAACACCAGTCTGTAGTTACCCATGCATAGTCTGTCCACGCTGAGTGATGCATGCAAACCTAACACCAGTCTGTACTTACCCATGCATAGTCTGTCTATGCTGAGTGATGCACGCAAACCTAACACCAGTCTGTAGTTACCCATGCATAGTCTGTCCACGCTGAGTGATGCATGCAAACCTAACACCAGTCTGTAGTTACCCATGCATAGTCTGTCCATGCTGAGTGATGCACACAAACCTAACACCAGTCTGTACTTACCCATGCATAGTCTGTCCACGCTGAGTGATGCATGCAAACCTAACACCAGTCTGTAGCTACCCATGCATAGTCTGTCCATGCTGAGTGATGCATGCAAATCTAACACCAGTCTGTAGTTACCCATGATAGTCTGTCCACGCTGAGTGATGCACGCAAACCTAACACTAGTCTGTAGTTACCCATGATAGTCTGTCCACACTGAGTGATGCATGCAAACCTAACACCAGTCTGTAGTTACCCATGCATAGGCTGTCCACACTGAGTGATGCATGCAAACCTAACACCAGTCTGTAGTTACCCATGCATAGTCTGTCCACGCTGAGTGATGCATGCAAACCTAACACCAGTCTGTAGCTACCCATGCATAGTCTGTCCATGCTGAGTGATGCATGCAAACCTAACACCAGTCTGTAGTTACCCATGATAGTCTGTCCATGCTGAGTGATGCATGCAAATCTAACACCAGTCTGTAGTTACCCATGATAGTCTGTCCATGCTGAGTGATGCATGCAAACCTAACACCAGTCTGTAGTTACCCGTGATAGTCTGACCACGCTGAGTGATGCATGCAAACCTAACACCAGTCTGTAGTTACCCATGCATAGGCTGTCCACACTGAGTGATGCATGCAAACCTAACACCAGTCTGTAGTTACCCATGCATAGTCTGTCCACGCTGAGTGATGCATGCAAACCTAACACCAGTCTGTAGTTACCCATGCATAGTCTGTCCACGTTGAGTGATGCATGCAAACCTAACACCAGTCTGTAGTTACCCATGATAGTCTGTCCACGCTGAGTGATGCATGCAAACCTAACACCAGTCTATAGTTACCCATGATAGTCTGTCCACGCTGAGTGATGCACGCAAACCTAACACCAGTCTGTAGTTACCCATGATAGTCTGTCCACACTGAGTGATGCACGCAAACCTAACACCAGTCTGTAGTTACACATGATAGTCTGTCCACACTGAGTGATGCATGCAAACCTAACACCAGTCTGTAGTTACCCATGATAGTCTGTCCATGCTGAGTGATGCATGCAAACCTAACACCAGTCTGTAGTTACCCATGCATAGGCTGTCCACGCTGAGTGATGCATGTAAACCTAACACCAGTCTGTAGTTACCCATGCATAGACTGCCCATGCTGTGCATCAGACTTAGGCAACAAAGTACAAGGACCAGGGAAGAGTTATAATCATTTGCATTGCTGGTGGTGAGAGCACATGTATGGATGTTTTTCAGAAGGAAATGTGTGAGTGCTGAGGTCAATGAAAATTAAGACTGCAGTTGTGTGTATGTGCTTTTGGGGGATTAAAAGGCTTTATGAAGGCCAGTGCACAGGAAGTCTGCAACGTGTGAAGCACTGGGAGCTGTGGTGGCGTAAGTGTTTATCTTCTGGGAAACAGCCTCAGCAGGGTCTATATTAGAACATCGAAGTTTCAAAACTTCAAATGTTCTAATATCAATCCCTATTCAGCGAAAGCTGAAAATATCGAAGCAACAGAAAACCAAATATTTTCCTAGGGAAAGAATTTGGTTGTCCATTTCTGCTGCTTCAGTATTTTCAGTGCTGTGGTGGAAAGTTACGGGTCAGGCTCAGGTAAGTGTGCGATTGAGTGCAGGTTAGGTTAGTTAGGGTTAGGATGCGGGTTAGGCATGTGTGCGATTGTGTGGACGTGAGGGTTAGGGTGGGTTAGGTGAGTTAGGGTTAGGGCGTGGGTTAGGTATGTGTGCAATTGTGTGGACATGAGGGTTAGGGTGGCGTAAGTGAGTTAGGGTTAGGGCGCAGGTGAGGTGCGTGTGCGATAGTGACGGACCTTAGGGTTAGGGTTTGGGTTAAGGTAAGTGGATAGTTAGTAGTGTGTGTATAGTTTAATGTAGGGTTAGGTGTAAGATTTTAGGTGCATGTGTGTGGATTGCTGTTTGTGTGGTGTGCTTGTGTTGTGTGTATGTGTTTTGGAACAGCAATTTTTTTCCCTAGGAAACAATTTGCTGTTCTGTGTGTTCGATGTTTTCAGCTTTCGCTGAATAGGGGTTGATATTAGAACATTCGAAGTTATGAAACTTTGATGTTCTAATATAGACCCCCTCAGCAGTAGTAGTAGTAGCAGCACTGAGGCTTGATCTACTGGACAGGTTCAGAATATGAATTTTAGAAGGTCAGACATCCTGTGCACACACTCATCCATGAGACCTGTCAATGCCAGGAACTGCAATGGTGATACCATGGTAATGACTAGATGTCAGAATGCTACATGAATGTGAGGGGGCTCCAGTATCTTAGACCTGGTAATTTCCAACATGGGAAATTGATGCTCCACACCTATGGTCACCCCCTCGTTAGTCAGGTCTGACCATAAGCTAATTACCCTTAACATCCACATCCCACCCCCACTCCCCAGTAAGGAAACCTCCATAAAAAACTTCTTCAAAGCCAACTTCATGCTACTCAAGTCAGAAGTGACAAACTTCATGACACCCATGCAGATGGGACCTGAAAGTTCAACTGCTGAATCCTACACTAAGGCACTGTACAAGCACATCCATTCATGCATGAATCATGCCATCCCAAATAGAACCAAGATGCTCTCATCCAAAAAAAGGAAGCCAATCTGGTGGTCCCCTGCCATAAACAAACTTTACAACAAAAGGAAGAAACTGTTGCAGAAAAGAGGAAAATCCCAGGATGCAAAAAACTCCCTTGTCAGCCTCAGTAAGAAACTGAGATCCCTCATAAAATCCCCCAGAGCTAGTTACGAAAATAAAATTGCCAAAGATTTTATGTCAAGAATCTAAATGGCAATGCTCAGATCTGCTCTGAGCTAAAACAGAATGGCATTAAATATACTGATCCCAAGGATATTGCCAATATCCTGGCAGATCTATTCAGTGCCAACTTCACCCCCCCCCCTCTCACCCCCTAAATGGCCCATCTCAATACCGGAAGATTACCAAATTCTGGTAATAATGGCCACACAGGTAAAAAAACGCACTCTCCAAAGCTAAGAATACAGCATCCATGGGACCAGATGACATCCCGGGCTGTGTACTACATGAACTACAATATGAACTGGGACCTCACCTAAGTGTCATGTTTAATCATAGCCTCACCTCAGGTTTCATGCCCACTGAGTGGTGCAGAGCTACAGTTATCCCACTCCACAGGGAGGAATCCACCTTGGATCCCAGAAACTACCATCCCATCAGTCTGACAAGCCTTATCTGCAAGGCCATGGAGCATATTATCATGGAACTTATAAACAAAGACATTGGCAACCTTCAAACAATGGACTCCACCCAGTTTGGGTTCGTGAAGGGCCGATCTTGTCTCCTGAACCTGATTGACTTCTTCGAATCAGTCTCCAGAGCCATGGCCAGGCCTTTGACACCATCCCCCACCCTGGAATCATAGATAAACTTACTAAGCTGGGCATTAATCTGTACATCACCCAATGGGTTGCTAACTGGCTAACTGGTGTTAGGTTTGCGTGCATCACTGTAAAAGTAGCCGACTCCAAATCCATCTCCAGACAAGTGACAAGTGGAGTACCTCAGGGTTCAGTCCTGGGACCGCTCTTGTTTGGCATCTACTTCTCTGAAGTACAGGCCAACACTAAGGGACTCTGGCTAACAAAGTTCACAGATGACTGCAAACTGGGAGCCATTATTGAATCCCCAAATGATGTGGATACTCTACAAAAGGGCCTTACAGAAACAGATGCTTGGTGCCAGAGCCATGGGCTCAAGCTCAATGCCAAGAAATGTATAGTTATCCCCTTTGGGAAAAAACATGTATCCATGAATTACCATATAGGTGGCAGTACACTAAACACCGAAAGTGTGATAAGCGACTTAGGGACACAGGTGGACAGTGGTCTCACCTTCGATAACCACATCGCCACAACAGTCAGGAAATCCTTCTATGTGGCACACCTCATCACTAAGGGCTTTTCATCCAGAAAAAAGGAGGTCATTGTCCCACTGTACTCATCCCTCATTAGACCCATTATAGAATACAACGCCCCATTTGGTATGTACCTCTCAAGACATCTGCAACAACTGGAAAGGCCAAGGAAATACCTCACTAAAAGAATCACAGGCCTAAAGCAGATGCCCTATGCTGACTGCCTTAAAAAAACTCCAGCTATACTCTCTCACATATTGTCTACTCAGAGGAGATCTCTGCTTAACATACAAGGCCATGTCAAACCCAGAGCTGTTGGACATGCTACACTTAAAGAAATCCCAATCCCTCAGAGCCACATGCTCCAGGGATCTAAACCTTGTCATCACAATAAACAAAACATGCTGGAGGGATAGGTTCCTGACCCAAAGACTCCCCAGACTCTGGAATAGATTGCCCATACATGTCAAGCAGAGTGCCTCTTTTGCCCTCTTCAAAAGGAACCTTGACGACTGGATGGGAGAAAGGAAATTCACCCCGGGGATCACGTCAGTCACCCTGCTAGACAGGGGTCCAGGGAAGTAAATAGTGTGGGAAGAAATAACCAGGGAATTGTTATGGCTAGGCTTGTATAGGCCCTAGTGCTGATAGCCTAATACCAACCTATGAACCTATGAAGGTTGTTACAGCTATGCAACTGCTGCAACTGCAATGACCACAGGGGTGCCCTCTCCTAGCTGTATTCTCCTCTACAACAGATGTAACCATGGAATTGCTAGCACTTTGTGACTATGATATAAGCCGTCCACAGTCACAGTCACCACCATTCATGAAGGTAGCTGTCAAATGGCTATCTGGATTGTGCCTGACCCATGACAAACAAGTATGAGAGGACATGACATGTTCTAGTATGTGATTTAGTCTATCAGCATTATCACGCATACAGGACGCATACTCCCAGAGGTCATCTCAAACAGCTTTCAATAGCCTTACTAACTCTGAAATGACTGTGGTGGCACTAGCCTGTGCCTCCACTCCATGATGGCCTTGCACATATGTTGAGCCACAGCCATTTATGCAGCAACTTCAGGGGGATGAGATAACCATGTCTCCAATAAGCACCAGTATCCACACTCTTGTGTGTACCCTGCCAAATGAGGCTACTGGCAGATTCTGACAAATACCCTGTAGGGGTTACCACACTTACCAGACTGTGAGTGTCCCCAGTAACCTGTCTTCCCTGTGTGGTATGTGTCTTCTGAGTGTTTGCAGGCACAGAGGTTGCATCTGTGGTCTGTATAAAGGATCCAGTGGTAACATTCCCTGTGTACAACATGTATGCTCTTCTCCTTAACAATGCCAGCACAACCTCAGCATCATCATCTGAGACTGAAGATCCTCCAATGTCAGACAATAGCAATTCTACAGTGGTGGTGCCAGATAGTTACCTGTGAACATAGCAAAGCATAATACCCTGTGTAAGTATAACCCAGTATCAGAAACATACATCAAAATCAGATGCAGTAATAGTAGTGTTTGCAAATCAAACATTTAAATAACATACCCTGCACAGCTGGGCATGCAGGATGAATCCCTGATGCTCCTGTAGAACCTAAAGTAGACAGCTTTACTAAGCTGGCTAGTGAATAAAGGGGCAAGATAAATGAAGTATACTGTCACGGATAAGAACTGCTGCATACCTGGGGTATCTCCAATAGATATTCTCAGTACACGATGATCTTGTGTAGATGTAACTGCCTCTGACAGAAGCCAGAACTCTTCTGTCTGTGTCATAGGTGGCTTGGTCTGTTAGCTTTCTTTCCCATGCAAGATGGACAGCTTTTTTCTACAGCACTTGTAATGTCAGTCACCTTGTGACAGGCCATTCCATAAGTATGGGTCTGGCCACCAACAGCATTAATGTACACCACATGTTCTTTCCAAGCATAGTCTCGGTAAGACCAGTTATCAGCATCCTGCCTATACAGTTGTCATGGAGATGCAGGGCTTGAAGTAGCTCCTCATTCTCTGCCTTGGAGAACTTTGTTTTATAAGGACCTTTCTAAGCAAGGTTACTATTCTTTTATTTATTATTCTTAGACATTGTTTGGTAGGCATAGAAAACAGTAGTATTAGCATGGTGGCCATGACTACCCCAGGTAAACCCTTACCACATTGCTGTTATCCCTTGTCGGTATACCATACTGGTAGCATGTCTGACAGTAACATTTGTCTATCCAGACAGTTCACTTAATGTCACACCCATAACAGCACTGACAAAATGCCCCCCACACCCCAACAGCCTTATCATTTCCACTCACCACAGTGACATGATTGCTTCTTTTCATTACTAGAGACTTGGTACATGTGCTATACATAGAAGCTATACAATAGGCAAATGGTTTGACTCAAAAATCCACTAGAAGGCGTGTCTGAATGTCTTTGCATGAGCTCCTTCAGCATAATAATTGCCCTTAGCCTTGTAGTATCACTCTCCCTCCTCCCATTCAACAACTCTCATAAAAGTAATGTCAGAACTCATTTTTTATGTAGTTAAGTAGCACAACAACTAATGACAGCTACACTTGGAAATGTGAAGCTGAAAAAGCAGCACTTACATTATAGAAGCTGGGATGCAGCACCTTTATGTAATCAGGTAAAAGACTCAACTGAAGTGGTTGTAAACTTTGCAGCTCTGTAGCCTCTTCCATACTGCAAAAGGCCTCACTCTTTTCATTCACACTTATAACATGCAAATCTGGGGGTCTAGGCATGATTATTATGCAAATGAGACTTTTAACTAATTACTCTCCCTGAATTGCTCAATTTGCACATAATGCTTAAATGCCTAAACTTTGTGTTGAATTCTGCATGGCATTATGCGTATACTTAGGCACCTGCAGGCAGCACTGCACTTGTACAGGTTACCCTGTATCTCCGGGGTGTAAATATAATTCCACATCTTACCTAATGGAAATGGAGCTGCTATGCTTGCTACATGCTATATTCATGACGTATCAGCAGAAATAGCGCTGCCATGTTTCACAACTTAAAGTCAATTGGTCATCAGTTCACTTAATTGTTACAGCTCAGTTACTGGAGTACAGGACATAGATTTGACTGTCCCACCATGGATCACTCAAATGAGTTGCCCTGTATTCTATGGCAATTGGCAAACTGGAGCATAGGTGTGTATCCAAGACACAAGACGTATTTCACTAATTGTATGAGAAAAATCATGTCTTCTAAAGGTGAGGGAAATTCACCCTTCAGTGCTCAGGGTGTTTAGGAGGACTGGATAACAATCAAGGGTAGGTGCCATTATGACTACAGCCTTTGGATACTACAGGAGACTATGAGGCCCTAGAATATAAAATCAAGACTGGTAATACTGTGGCAAAGGTTATAAGAGGTATGATGGGCATTCTGAGTACTGGTGAGAAATGTCAATATCACTATAATGACATGAAACAACTGCATCCCAGTGTCCTTCACTAGTGGGTGGATGAGGAGCTGTAGCACCACAGATGTACTCCAAGTAATATTTATCCTCACTACACATATATATATACAGCCAGTATGTGGCATCCACATATCTTCCACATATCTTGCACAGTGGTGGTGCTTCCACTCATCCTGGGAACTATAGACCTATTAGCCTGACTAGGCTTATCTGCGAGGCCATAGAATGAATGGACCTTATCAAAAACAATATAGGTAATCTCCAGACACTTGACCCTACTCAGTTTTGATTTGTCAAAGGGAGATCATGCCTGTTAAACCTGGTGGACTTCTTTGAGACAGTCACCAAAGCCCTGGACGAGGGGAAATCTGTGCATACAGCCTACCCGGACTTAGCCATGGCTTTTGACACTATCCCCCACTCAGGCATCATTAACAGATTCACCCAGCTAGGCATCAACCCTTATATCATTAGATGGGTCATTAACTGGCTCACTCATAGAACCCATATAGTCAAAATAGGGGAATCTGCTTCCAACAGCAGAACTGTAACCAGTGGTGTTCCACAAGGATCAGCCCTGGGACCTCTACTGCTTGGAATCTATTTCTCCAAAATACAAGAAAAAACTAAAGGCCTGTGGCTGGCAAAGTTTGCTAATGACTGCAAACTGGAAGTGGTCATAGAATCTCCAAATGATGTCAACATCCTACAAGAGGGTCTTACACAAACAAATGATTGGTGCCAAAGTCATGACCTTAAACTCAATGCAAAAAATGTATTATCATCTCTTTTGGTAAAAGCAATGTTCCTGCTGTGCAAAAAAATGTATTATCATCTCTTTCTGTAAGAGCAGTATTCCTGCTATCTACCACATCAATGGCAACACCCTGAGTACGCACTCAGTGGTGAGAGACCTGGGCACACAGGTTGACAGCAACCTTACCTTTGATCACCATGTCTCCACAGTGGTAAGAATGGCATTCTATATTGCTCATTTCATAAGTAAGGGCATTGCCTCCAGAAAAAAGGAAGTTATAACCTCCTTGTACTCTTCCTTCATCGGGCCAATAATTGAGTACAACGCCCCTTTTGGTATGTACCGTTCAAAGCACCTGCAGCAATTGGAGAGACCACAAAGGTTCCTCACAAGGAAAATTCAAGGTCTTCAGCATCTGTCTTATGTGGATTGTCTGAAATCAATGTCACTTTATTCTGTTTCATACAGACTACTCAAAGGTGAGCTCTGTCTTGCATATAAGGCAATCTCTGCCCCTGCTTTATTGGAAATGCTGCACATCCACAAGTAAAATGATATATGGGTTACTCACTCTAAGGACCTTAACCTGGTATACAACATTAATAGAACCTGCTGGAGGGACAGATTTGTCTCCCAAAGGTTACCACACCTTTGGAATAGACTCCCACTTCACTTAAACAGAGCACCTCATTGGATCTCTTCAAACGCAATCTGGATAATTGGATAGATAACCATAAATTCACTTCTGGGGTTCCACCTGTGTCCCTCTTGGACAGTGGTAATAGGTGCTGCTCGTGGATATAAGGGTAAAACTTGGCAAGGCTTGTAAGGGCCCTAGGGCCCTTAGCCTAGTAACTTCCTATGATCCTATTATCCTGATTCTCTCTCTGTCCCTCCCTCTCTCTCCATAGCTGCAGAAGCAATAGTACAGCACTCACAACTGCAAAAGAAGAGGATAGAGTGCCTTACAAGATGCTGAGGTAAATACACCTGCATTATACAGTACAAGCTTAAATACTGACACAAATGTGAAAAGGTATCACTGTTGCAAAAAGCTTGTGAATCTGCTGACACCTTACACCTTTGGTCTGCTACAGTAAGTTTTGTAAGATACTACCAATTCCATGCTAGGTTCCATAGTTCAAATGTAGTAGCGTGACTTTTTGATGCTATTGCTGTGTGTGTGTGTGTGTGTGTGTGTGTGTGTGTGTGTGTGTGTGTGTATGTATGTGTATAATGCAGGCTTCAGTGGAATTGTACAAACAACTTGACATGTTAATGCATTGCATTGCATTTTGGACTGCATGTGCTGTGATGTATGTGGGTTTGATCCCCTCGACTCTATATTGCTATTATTGCCAGTGTGGGGTGGGTGTTTGTTGTAGTTTTGGTAAAGTAGTTATGAAGTGCATTTTTTTTTTTTCATTTTTTTCTGCACTTCTCCCTCCCCTACAAACTTTCTTGCTATCCTTTGTTTTACATATTGTTATTTTTTTTTTTTCTCCATTCATTTTACAATTATATACATCAGCAGCTAGACTTATATCCATTGCTCTGGCAAGGGCTATCAGCCCTCAACATGTGACAACACCATCTACCCCATCTATAGGCCAGCCTACTAGGGTCAGCTTCCCACCATAAACATCAGCTGCAGTGAACACACCTGCCATCCCTGCACCAGAAGTTGGGGTTGTTGTCCCAACTAATAGCAGTGGCAAGTGGGCATGGCACCTTTGTAAAAC
Source organism: Protopterus annectens (assembly GCF_019279795.1). Classification (NCBI taxonomy): domain Eukaryota; kingdom Metazoa; phylum Chordata; order Ceratodontiformes; family Protopteridae; genus Protopterus; species Protopterus annectens. The sequence goes on along the minus strand of NC_056733.1, from coordinate 119,088,948 downwards.
ACTAGCAACTGTCCAACATTGTGGGGAGTTGATTGACCAATTGCTAGATGCTCATATTGGTCATCTAGAGAACCACCTCCTGTGGCTCATTAAGGGATGTTCCTACCCTGCACTAGTTCCTCCATCTGAATCAGGACCTAGTGGTGAGGGAGCCCAGGATGGCATTTAATCTCCCAGTGGGTCACAGTCAGCAGAGGTGTCAGATGCACATCCCCATCTGTTTCCCCATCATGTTTTTACTTTCCCTTTTGTGTCTTTATTGAGTGTTAACAACACCCTTGTCTACTCTCTTTTTGTTTGATGTTTCTTCCTTCATTGTGCTCCTCCATTATTGTTTCAGCACCTCCCATGTCTGTTTTGTCTGCCATCTGTGTTTGTCTGTGTGCCCCAGCTATCTATCCAATCCCTCTTAACCTTCCTCTAACTTCCCCGACTTACCTTGTCAGAGTATCTCTTAAATATGCAGACTTTGGTACAGAAAATAGGCAAGGGGGGCTGGAATTTACTGGAGAAAAATGGCAAAGGAATCAAGGTAATAGGAGCAAATAACTAGCGAGCTAAAGGTAATAGAGTGAGATGAGGCCAAGATGATGTTTGGACTGCAAGCTAGAGATTGCTTTCACTACCAGGGACTGATATCAGAGTATAGGCAATGAGACAGGGACAAGGGAATCTTAAGTGAATGGCCTGCTCTGTTAGAGGTTTTAGTTGAATCAAGAACAGAAGCTGCTGTTAAAAAGGGATAATCACTAGGGCATATAAAATATTGCACGATAACTGTAAGAATTAATCAAAGGAGGTTAAAAAAAGATTGGGAAGATAGAATGGAAAAGTAATTTACAAGAGAACAATGGGAGGAAATATGCATGGCTCCCAAGTATGCAACAAAGTCCAAAAGGTATAGGATCTTTGCTTGAAAGTATTTTCATAGGTAAACGTCTAAGAATTTTTCCTCAGGTAACTAGCAAATCTTGGAGGTGTGATGGGAAAGGAAGAGGTAACTGGTCACATTTTTGAGAGTGTAATAAATTGGCAGATTTTAAAAAATTCCTACAGATTACTCTGTCAGAAATATTGGGTGAGCAAATGGCTATAACTAAGGAAATTATTCTGTTGTTTCAGTCACAGGATCTGAATTGTCTAGACATAGTATGGCATTATTAAGTTTAATTCTGTTGGTTGCCAAAAAAGCAGTTAATAGAAAATCAAAATTAAAATCTAAACCAATTGTATATGAAATAATGAGTATTATGAACTAGATAAAAGAACCAAAATCAGGATTTTTAGAAAAGGGGAGGCTCAAATTATATAGAAATACGTGGAAATAGTGGTAACAATACATGCAGAATAATGTTCAGGAGGAAGAGTGAGCTTTAAGGGAAGGCAGGAATTCAGCAATTTATGTAATGTTTGACTGATGATAGTTACAAGGAAAAATATGTGTGATGTATAATAAACGTAAATGCAAAACAATTACTAGAAAATGGAAATCAAAATCTAGACCAACTATACTAGAAGTAGTGAATATAGTAACAGAGATAAAACAACAGGAATTGAGATCTTTAGAAAAGAGTAGGAGCAAACTATATAGGAAAAAATGGGAATTGTGGGAACAATATATACAGGGTAGGGAAGATGTTTAAAAGAAGGCAGGGCTTAAATGAGCTATATAATGTTTGATTGAAAATGACTGGGTAGATTATACGTGGTGTATAATGTTAGCAACTGGGAGTGTTTCAGTATGGTTTGTGCTGTGAAATGTTTGCAACTAGGATTGTGTTGGTGTGGTTTGTTTTCATTTATATAAATGTATGATTGCCTATGTCATAAGTGCTGGTTTAATAAAGATGTTTTTTGTTTAAAAAAGGACAGGAATTGAATAATTTATGTAATGTAGCTTAGGTTATATGATATATAGCAATATATGTGAAGTATAATGTTTGTAAATGTGAACTTATTAATACAGTTTGATTACTTTTATATAAATGTAAATTTGACTATGTCACAAGTGATAATTCAATAAAGATTTTTTTTTAAAAAAAGGTCCCAAGTGTATGGACTTCCAAGATGGCTGCACATCAATCAACAGCTTAACTTCAGCTCTCTCTGTGTGAAAACATAAACTGAGAAACAACAGCCAGTGATGTTATCTTGAATAAAATTCACTTACTGGCTAGTAAATATGCTGCCTAGATGCCAGCAAGGAAAAAAATAAGAGAGCCTGAGAGAAAATCAATTAGAAAAAGTGAAGAGAAAACACTGACAAGGAAGAATCCTGCAACTGTTCAGCAAATCACAGTTCAAGCTCCAGCTTTGGTACAAGACATGCTTCCAGTAATTTAGATGAAAAAATAAGTCAAATGTGCTCAGAGATTATTAAAATAAATGAAACACCAAAGGAGTATATCAAGTCAAGTAACAAAAGACTGGAAAAATAGAAGAGGCTTTAAATAGATATTCAGATGAGTTGATAAACTGAAAAAAATCAAAGGTTGAAATGAAGAAAAGGATGACTGAGTATCCGACTGCTCAAGAAGTGATGTTTGAAAAAAGTGGCAGAATTAGAGGACAGAATACATAGTGAAATTCTGAGATTTTCTGCTGTACCAGAGAAACAAGAAGGAATAGACTGTATTAATTTTAAGAAAGGCAGAAATAAGCAAGTAAACTGGTATTCCACCTCAAGCACTGTGTGTATGCTCCAAATCTGGCCAAAAGAAAGCAGCCAAAACTTGTATTAGTAAAGATGCAAACCTACCAGCAGAAAGAGTTGATCTCAACAAAACTGTGGCAAAAGTAAAAATATTAAAACTTGGAGACAGTAGAGTATTTGGGGAACATGATTATTCACTGTACACAAGGCAGAAGAGAAACAAATTTATTCCAGTAATCAGGGAATGTTGGGGTGCATGTGTGAGATTCACGGTGTTATATGCAGCTGTCTTCAGAATATTTTTTTTCTTGGAGGATCAAAGCAATTTTTGATGCAGAGCAATCTAAGGAGAAAATACAAATCTTTCTTCAACAAAAAATAGCCATTAAGCAGAAGGGATTCTGCTTCTCATTCTTCTGATAATAAAGCAAACTGAGAGACTCTGCCAGTGAAACTCTTTCCACTGTTCCAAAGGAAAATGCTTGAGAGACAGAGAAAAGCACAGGAGTTGGCCAGAAGAATTGGGAGTACCTTGTAATTGAACTGGAATCAGGAGTTGGGAGATTAGGGTGAACAGGAAGAAGACCAGCAACATGGAAATTAGTAAATAAATGTGAGAGTGCTAAGCATTGATTGTATTTGTGAAATACCACTATATTAGAATAAGTGAAAAGAGTGGACATTTGTTGACTTTGTTAAAGTTGTGGGGAACTGAAAAGCATTTGCCTTACTTCATGTCATTAATATTTGTAAGGACTGGGGGAAGAGGAAGAAAAATGAAAAATGTATCTGTAAGTAACAGAAACAACACGGACTGAACATAGCGAATGGATTATAAAACTTTAATTGATTAGTACTTTCTCGCCAATAATGGCACTCCTTCAGACCATACATTCATAAAAACATTTCATGCTCTAAATAGTTAAAAAATCTCAGTTTAAAAATCACGTTCCCTAACCAACCGATCACAATTTACAATAACATAAGTGATATCACCACATTGACTCCCATTCATGAAAATCCCATTGAAAAAACTTAGCAATTCACTTACTTAAACAAATTGCGTGCTTTAAGAAAGGGTTTTGAAGGGGTCTTCCCAGTCAGCCCCAGAGTCTTCACAGCCTGCAATCTAATTATCAAGAGAGCCTCTAAATGTTCTATTTTATTATCAATGTCACCAAGGCCTAAGTCCTTCTCTATACTTTCAATAACCATAAATTTAAAACAATAAGTAGAATCATTATCAGTGACATGATTGGCAAGTGCATTCCTGACATCTTGTCTACATATGGGTGCCACATGCTCTCCAATGCGTTCACTCAATGTCCTGTTCATCATCCCAACATAGAAAGGCAAACATATGACACAATGTGCCAAATAAACTAAATATTTAGAAAAACAATTAGCTTCAACCTTAAAATAAAAAGTCTCTGCATAAAACAGAGTGCTTGAAATGATCAGCCCTGTCAATATAAAGACAGAAATTACACTTCTGATAAGGGACCGTGCCTAAAGTACCAATTGTGTCTGGGTTACCCCTAGCAACATAGCACAATTTCCTCTTCAAACACTTATTATTCATAAAAAAGAACAATGGACACACCCCTACTAGATCCTTAGTCTTATCATCTGAAGAAAGGATAGGCCAGCTCTTCTTTACTACCTGGCAAATCATGTCTACATTGCTGGAGTAGGTTAGAACAAAACTACTCTGTCTACCATTAATGGGCTGACAATCTTCTATTGAATTCAGAGATCCAGAAAAATAAGGGCTAGCAGGATTGCCCTCATTGCTCTAACATCAACCATTATGCTCTCTATTTTCTCTTTCCTATAACCCCTCTCCACAAACTCATTATGTAGTGTTGCCATGTCCAAATTAAAATCACTATCTCTATCATTCAACCTAGAAACTCTCATCCCTTGCCTTATAAGTACATTTTTAAAAATATGTGTGGGATGCATGCTATCTCTCTTCAAAATATTATTCTTCTAACAATCTTTCCTTTAAAGCCTAGTATGAAAGATCCCATCCTCATTCCTCATATTCTAACATCTAAAAAATCCATAACAGATGGGAAGTGTTCCAGGGTAAACTTCAAAAACATAGTTGTGCTGTGCAAGTAACTCACAAATTCATCTAACCCCACCGATCCTGTACAAAGCAAAAAAAAATGTCATCAACAAATCTTCTAAAGAACTTAATAAAACCTGCACATTTATTATTATTAAGAACTCAGGTGGTCTCCCACTGGACCATTACCAAATTGGATAGCTACTGGCACAGGACATGCCCATAGCTACACCTTATTTCTATCAATAGTAACTCCCTTCAAAAAGCAATACATTCTTCTCCAATATTAATTCTAACAGTAAACAGATAAGATCTATTTTAACTTTGTCAAACTGACTATTTCAATCTAAAAATGACTTTACTAGATAAACCCCCTGATAATTCAGGATCACAGTAAATAAAGACTTCACATCTAGTGTAATCTTTTCTAGCCAAAAATCATTAACACAACAATATAAATCCTCAAAAATCTGTTTAGAATCTCTCAAGACTGCAAGAGATGAATTAACCAATTGTCTCTGCTGTCTTTCAATAAAAATAGATAATGACCCAGTTAACCAAACCCACTCTGAGACAATCAGTTTCATTAGTGGTTTATGGGGATGTTTATGGATCTTATGGATCTTACAGAGTCTGTATAATATTGGTAGAACAGGACAGTCAACCATGAAGTAATTAATTAGGTGTAAAGTAATTGCTTTACTCAATAAACAATCATTCAAATTAATTTGTACAGAACAAAATCATACTCTCTATATCACTCTTGGTTAAAATGTCATAAATTCAACATGCCAATCTGGTAACAGCCCAGTGGGAGAGTACCTGTGTTCTTAATAATAATAAATATGTAGGTTTCATTAAGTTCTTTAGGAGATTTGTTGATGACATTTTTTTGCTTTGTCCAGGACCAGTAGGTATGTTAGGTGAATTTGTGACTTATTTGCACAGCACAACTATGTTTTTGAAGTTTACCCTGAAACACTCATCTATTATGTATTTTTTAGATGTTAGAATAACAAGGGGTAAGGATTGGATCTTTCATACCAGACTTTACAATAAAAATTGTTGGAAGAATAATATTTTGAAGATAGATAGCATGTATCCCACGTGTATTTTTAAAAATGTACTTAGAGGGCAAGGGATGAGAGTTTCTAGGTTAGATGATAGAAGCAGTGATTTTAATTTGGACATGGCAACACTACATAATGAATTTGTGGAGAGGGGCTATAGGAAGGAGGAATGGAGAGTATGATGTTTGATGTTAGAGCAATGAGGAGCAATCATGTTTGCCTCTATTTTTTTAGATCTCTGAATTCAACAGAAAGTTAGCCTGTTTAAGGTAGTCAGAATAGTTTAGTTCTAACTTACTCCAGCAACTCAGACATGATTTTCCAGGTAGTAAAGAAGAATTGTCCTATCCTTACTTCAGATGATAAGATCAAGGATCTAGTAGGGGAACGTCTGCAGATCCTTTTTAAGAATAAGAAGTGTTTGAAGGGGAAATTGTGTTATGGTGCTGGGGGTAACTCAGGTGCAATTGGTTCTTTCAGCACAGTCCCTTGCCAGAAGTGTAATTTCTGTCTTTATATTGACAGGGCTGATCATTTCAAATACCCTGCTTTATGCAGAGATTTTTATTTTTATTTTAAGTTGAAGCAAATTGTTTTTGTAAAAAGATCAATTTATTTGGCACATTGTGTCATATGTTCATCTTTCTATGTTAGGATGATAAACAGGACATTGAGAGAGTGCATTGAGGAGTATGTGACAGCCATATGGAGACAAGATGTCAGTAATGCACTTGCCAACCATGTCATTGATAATGATTCTACTCATTGTTTTAAATTTATGGTTATTGACTGTATAGAGAAGGACTTACGCCTTGGTGACATTAGAAATAAAACAGAACAGCAAGAGGCTCGCTGGTAATTAGATTGCAGGCTGCTAAGACTCCAGAGCTGAATGGAAAGGTCCCTTTAAAGCAAGGAATTTGTTTAAGTAAGTGAATTGCTAATTTTTTATCAATGGAATTTTAATAAATGGGAATCAACGTGGTGACTTCACTTATGTTATTGTAGATTGTGATTGGTTGGATAGGGAACGTGATTTTTTAAACTAAGATTTTCTAGCTATTTACAGCACAAATTGTTTGTATGAATGTACAATCTGAATAACTGCCATTACTAGAGAGAAAGTGCTAACCAATTAAAGTCTTATAAACTGTCCACTGTGTTCAGTCTGTGTTGTTTTTTTTTTTCTGCTTAGTATTGTATTTTGACTACAGGACTATTTATTCATTGTGGAGTACCTACTGTTTTTTATTGTAAAATATTTTTGTTCTTTTCAGTATTTCTATGAAACTTTCCATAATATAAATTGTATATTTTATAGTAAAGTATTTTTAGTTGTTTTATATAGTTATGGAAGTAAACAAATGCCTTTTTTATTCTTCCTTTTCTCTGTCTCTTTTTCTTCTTTTCAGGTATTAAGAAATGCAGGCATTGTAGTGCAAAACAGAGAAGAAAAGCCAAATAAAAACACATTTAAGCTAGTAGGTTTTAATCTTGCATTGTTGAGGTCGGAGATTGGGTGTAAAAAGTACACAGATGATAATATATGTAGAGCTGATATGTTTTCACTTACTTTTACTTAAGTGAATGTCTGGATTAAAACCCTTGACTTAATCTAATAAATTTTAAGAGGAAACAACTAAAATAAGAACACTGAATATACTGAAAAGTTTTCTTTTAGAAATAAATATTTCAGCTCGTCTTTCAGGCTGCAGCAGAGGACTACATTTTTCTCTTTTCTTTTATGTTTATTTGGAGTCAAGCTGATATTAGGGCAATAAAAGATAGAATACTAGTGTCTTCAAGACTAAAAGTTAATGATTTCTAAAAGCATGCAAGTTATTTTCACATTGGGGGAAAAAAAGATAAAAAAATACAATAGACACCAATTTGTGTAAGTCGAAGCACAGGCAATAACATGCGTTTTAGCATAGATAACTTCAATATCATGTTAAATAGGGCCTGTGTTAGCAGTTGTCTTTTTGGCAGAAATGTTTCTGTCAGGAGGGTGAACTTCATTATTTGAAGGTATAGATACTTATGCATGTTTGTATTAAGTTAACAGGTTATGGACATGTTCTGGGGTGTTTGTTTTTTTGTTTGAGCTTTTTTTAAAACAAAAAAATCTTTGAAAATGTGACATATGTTCTAATGTTGATAAGAAAAATGTGTAAAGGATTAACCTGCCACAGATTAATGGATGCATGTATCAAAACAGCTGGAAATGAAATAGATATTTAAAACAGATGCCATATGTAATAGGCAGGAATAATGACTTCTTACCGTAATGATGACACTTACTGTATTATCTTAGAATGAGAATGGTCTCACAGGTATAGACAAAAAGGAAAGAATACTTAATTATATTAAGAAATGCAGAGTACCTATTCTTTCTATCCCTAATTGCAGTCATCCCTATTGGCAAAATCTCCTTTCTCCATTCCTGTGTTGGCTTAGTTCTGGGATACTTTCTGATACTTTATGAATATACTATTCTGTATGACTTTTGCTATTCTCCTTAAGGATCTGCATCCAAAATCCCACTCTTTCCTTATTTCTTGAATTACCTGTCTACTTCATCATCCCTTTCCACTTTGAATTGTAGCTTTTGGGTTGTGTTATGTATAAGAGTCTTAACTGTGTACCTCTAAAATATTCCTTCAAATCAGGTAATACTAAATATCCTTGTTCTGTTGGGAGATGAATCAACTTATCCCAGCTCCTTCTCTCCCAAATAAAATTCTTTAACTCTTTATTAATTACTATCTATTATAAAATATGCCTGACGTGTGTATAAAACTAAAGGGACTAAAACATTTTACTGCTTGTATCTTATTATACATATCCATAGTCAAGAGCTTTCAGTTTCTCAGTTTTTGTATTGTCTTTTGTTTAGTCCCCTCCCACATATCCTTAGCTGTCATAACTGAACCCTTTTTAATCCATACTCCTAAATACTTAATTTTATCATGTCCACATACATATGGGTATTGCTGGACCAGTTCATGGGTGGGTACTTAGTTTATAATTATAGCCTTTGTTTTATTTTCATTAATTTTATATCCTGGAAAAAAATCAGAACTATCTCAGAATATTCCACAATACTGAGATGTTCTTTTATGGTTCTGCAAATAAAGCAAACTTTTCTTGAACATCATACTAATTATATCATTGAATTTCTGAGTCCCTAATTTTATTTTCCAGTGGTTCTAAATATAATGCAAATAACAAAGGTGGGCATCCTTGTATAGTTCCTCTGTTCAGACACAACTTATCAGAGATGAACCCTTAAACTTTGATTTTTGCCTCTGATCCCTCAAATAGCCTTCAAATTAACCTTAATATTGCATCAGGAAATGCAAATACTTCATTGTCCTATTCATAAAATCCTAGCTTACTCTATCAAATGCTTTCTCTGCATCAAGACCCACCAATGACAACAGTATTTTGTTACATTCTTTTTCCCTCTGAATCATCATTGTTCTATCAATGTTGTCAAATGTTTACCTCCCCTCCAGAAAACCACATTGGTCCATATGTATCAATTTTGGTATTACCTTTGCCATTCTTATAACCATTATAGACATAAACACTTGATAGTCATGGTTTAACATTGAAATGGGCCTATACGAGTCTAGATCAGGTGGGTCTTTACTGTTTTTACAGCCACCACAGCTTTTTCCAGGATGTTGGTGCATTCTATCCTTTTAAAATATTGTTAAAACCTTCCAGATTTTTATCACTTTCTTCCCTCTTAATTTCCCAATTTCTACCAGAATACCATCTATTCTTGGTGACTTTCCTGTGGATTGGTTATACATAACCATTTTTATCTCATCTTCTCCTATTTAAACTGTTACTTGTTGAGCCTCATCTAGTACTAAATGTGGCATAAAGTCTCCCACAAATATTTCCATTTGTGAATTTTCTTGATTCCCCATTTCTTTTCTTTTCTTTATACCAATTTTTATAAATGTTTCAAAATATCTCTAATACCACTACAGGATCTCTGGTTATTTTTCTTGTTATAAGCTTCCAAAATTTGGCAGCAACCTTTTCTACTTTTTGTTGCCTAAGCTGTTGTACAAATTTTTGTGCTCTGAAGTTATTATAAAAAAACAGTTACTTAACAGCAATCTTTCTATACCCATGCATATTATCCAGGTACTCATTTATTTTCTCTTTAGCACTCTACAGTTGTGCGTTTACTTGCTCTGTGAGATTCCCCTTATTTTGTAATGCTTTAACCTTTTTCCGCCCCTCTAAATAATTCTTATTATTTCTTAATCATATCTCTAATTTTTTTTATTTCTTTTTTCAAGAAGAAATATCTTTATTGCATTATCACTATTGATACAGGCAAACATTTATATAAATGAAAACAAACCATACTGATGTATTTTCAATTTGCAAATATTTTACATCACATATAATCTTCTACACAGTTATTGTCATTCAGCCGTTACATAGTTCATTCAAGTCTTGCTTCCCTTAAACCTCAATCCTTCTCGGGTAGATTATAAGTGATGTATAAAGTTTGCAACTAAAAATTGTGTCAATATGGTTTGTGATGTAAAATGCTTGGAACTAAGATTATGTCAATATGGTTTGTTTTCATTTATATACATTTATGATTGCCAGTGCCATAAGTGATAATTTAATAAAGATGTTTCTTGTTTAAAAAACTCAATCCTTCTCCCAAACATTATTTTGCATGTATTGTTCCCACAGTTCCCATTTTCTATGTCATTTGCTCCTACCCTTTTCTAAAGATCCCACTTCCAAATCTTTTATATTTGTTACTATATTCACTACTTCTAGCATGGTTGGTTTAGACATTGATTTCCATTTTCTGGTAATTGCTCTTTTTCTTTTATTTCTATCTTATTTTTAAACTCCTCTTTCATTTTGTCCCACTCATTAGGTATAACTTCTGAAGTACTGTCTATCTTCCCTAATAACTCCTGGATGATTTCCAGTAACCATTCCTTAAATTCATCTTTTTAACAGATAGGAGGGGAAGTGTCAGTGTCCATCTTTACTCCATTACCCTGGATTTTTATCTTAGTAATTATTGGAGCATGATCTGAAATAGTTATTGGATGTGTATCAAAGTTCTCAATTAAATAGACATGTTCCTGTGAAATATAATTTATGTCTAGTCTATCTAGCCTAGATATTATACCTTGAGGAATAATATGTAAATTCTCAATGAGTTGCTACTACTGAATCCATGCATTTCATACCAAATAGTTTCTTAAATTTCTTCAGTAATTTACCCTCTTATGTTATAGTTTCCCTTATGGGCCCCCCAGACATTGTTAGTGATACAAATTAAATTCCAGCTCCTACCTATAAGTAATATTCCCTGTTAAAAGCTGATTATTTCTCCCAATTTTTAAGTACCAAAACAGCAGTTTTAGGTGGAATATAAATACATGCCAGCATAATCATTGTCCCTTACCCCTTAGTACTACAAATCTGCCATTATTATTTTTCCCCTTTCTATCACTACTGCAGCTCCTCTAACAATTAATGCAAGTAATCCTATTTTCATTTGTCCCTGATATTCTGCAGAATATCCAACTGAAATCGTTTCTTTATTAAATTCATATGCTCAGTTCTTTCCGAATGTGTCTCCTGTATCATTACTATTTGCACTCTGCATTTCTTAACATAATTTTAAGTACTCAGTCCTTTTTGTCTATACCTGTGTGATGCCTCACCACTGAGCCAGTAATCAAGGAGCCTCAATCCTCACTACTAGCACCAGTGGCAGTTGTACATTGAAAGGATGACAGGTACACACAAGGTATTTCCAGATTCAGCTCTCTGCATCAAGTGCAATTTCCCTTAAGAGCACACAGACCACATTCAGTCCAGTGCTGGTTTATTCCTCTTTCTCCAGATCCCAAGTAAGACTCCCCACTAGCACAGCTATAGAGTTGAGATCTCAGCTGAGTGGCCAAGACAAGACCTTCAACACTCTGTCCAACCAGTGCTCTGTGTCCCTACCCAAGTAGCTGACACACACATACACTCTTGCAGATTTGATTTATACACACACACACACACACACACACACACACACACACACACACACACACACACACACACAAACACCTGGGAAAGGCTGGCACAGGTTGAGTGGCTATGCCCTTCTCCCTAGACTATAAGATAGTTATTACTGCCACCAGCCACCTCTTTATCAGCTACTTTAAGGCCCTTAACAAAGGGTGTCCAATCTTACTGTGTAATGTTACTATCGATACAAATGTTAGTTTGATCAAGAGCAAGGCTACATACATAAGGGCTTTCCCTCAGATCTTTGCAGATCCTGGAAGTCATAAAACAATAAAACACTTCCAAGACAATACAGAAAACTTCTCAGCACATACATTGTGTCTGTTACTGCATTGAAATTGAAATATAACATCTTTTTTATTGTATGGCCATAAAGTAATTTAATTTCAGCTATTTTGCTGAAGGTAAGCTGCTGTATTTCAGTTTCCATTGTTAAAATATATACATTTAAACATTTACCATAGTACAGGTACATTTCTGTTTTATTCCAGTAGGGCATGCTGTGGTTACATTTTAAGCACTTTGCAAAAACCTTTTCAACACACACTTCTATACCAGCAGCTTGATATACACATAATATACAGTTCTAATACAGTTATAACACAAGCATTTACATGATGCATGTTGGCATTCACAAGTGACACATAACCATTTACAACATTCCAGACAGCTGTGCTGGCAGTATTTCCCTTTGTCGCACTTCTATATAAATCATGTTGATATTTACAAATGACATATAATTATTTGCAAAATTCCAGATAGATGGGCTGGCAGTATCCCCCTTTGTCACAACCTGTGAGACTATTTACATTTCAAGATAAAATGAAAAGTGCTGCTATTATGCTAATAACTCATTATTCCCACCTATTATATATGGCAGTTGTTTTGAATGTCTATTTCCAGCTTTTGTGATACATGCACCCATTAATGTTTGACAGGTTAATCCTTTATACATTTTTTCTTGTCACCATCATTGGAACCTATTTGTAGTGGTCTTATTTGTTCTGAGCATGTTTTCCAGGCCATTTTGGATTGGAAGGGGTCTATCTGCATTTTTGTGAGAGAATTGTGCTGATTGGGACCTGTCTGGTAAAGGGAGGCTGGTCTAGGGCTTGGAATAAGCATCCTCATTGGTCCTTTTAAATCTTTTAAAGTTTTTGTCAAGTTTTTAGCTTCTGGTTTTTAGGTCCTGCATTTGAGCAGGTTTCTGCTTGTTTGTATCAAGCTGAACTGAGATGGGCTACCAGCCACAACTCTGAGCTGAGATACCAGATGACTAGAGGATTCTCAGCTTCCAAAAAAACATAAGTTGCCTGTTTTTTACTTATTTTTACTATTTATTGCACTTTTTATTGCCCGCTGCCTACTTTTATGTTGTATCTATTTACTGTGCAGTAAACTACACTGTTGTACTGCAATTGTCTGCTTTATTGTGCCTGTTAAATCAAATTGTATTGCTGTTTTCATTGTTTACAAGTTTTTTTGTTAGTTTCACTGTTTAAGTATTTACTGGTATTTTTTTCACTGTTTTAAGCTATCTGTTCTGTTTGTTATGGTTTCCCACCAAGCAGTGTTTAAAACATTCTTTAGAGCCTCCTTGCTGATTTTCTGCTGTTTTAAAATTTTTTTTAGTGTCTCAGTGCTATTCATCTGCTGTTTTAAACATTCTCTAGTGTCTCCCACTGAAAATAGGGTAGCTAGTAGCTGTAGTATAGCCCAGATACAGGCTTTCTGCTTCTGGAATTGTTTGTAGTGGTTTGTTTGTTCTGAGTACATTTTCCAGGGCCTTGTGAATTGAGAGGGGCCTGTATGACCTTTTGTGAGAGAATTGTGCTGGTTGTGACCTGTCTGTTAAAAGGAGACCAGTTTAGGGCTAGGAATAATCATCCTCATTGGTCCTTTTGAATTTTTTTTTCAAGTTTTTAGCTTCTGGTATTAAGGCCCTGTATTTGAGCAGGTTTCTGCTTGTTTGTTCATCGCACAGCAGCGTACACTGCCACTCAGTTGTGCACCAAAGCCAGACAGTTAAATTTAAAAAATTTTCCCTAAAACCCAGGCAGAAATACCCATACACTGAGCTCCTCTGTGATTGATTCTGAATAGCCACCCCTAGAGACAACAGTCTTCAGCCTAGCATTATGAACAGTTGGACTACCCTTATTTATCCTGCCAACCTTGCTGACTTGAGTCTCTTGAGACAGTGTAGCAATTGCCTCATGTACACAGACAACCTTCTACTAATAATACACTCCACTACTCATACACATAGTACGTATCAAACATGTAAATCCATATATGCGGAGGCTCTCTAGAAAAATTACCGAAACACCAGAGACCTCCAAAACACAAGACTGCTACAACTAACACAGTCCCCACAGCACCCATGATACACAGCAATATCAGTGTCTCACCCAACAAGCCAGTAAGGCATAACACTCAAAAACTAAATTTTCTTATCAATGGAGACTCAATAGTGAGACACATGGCTGTCCCACTCACCAGGTTCGACAAGGAGAAAGTAACAGTCAACTGCCTGTCCAGTGCCAAGATTCATCAGATCATGCATGCACTTAGGTCTCTAAGCAACAAGTACCATTACAACTCTGTCATAGTTCATGTTGGTGTGAATGACATGAGATGTACCTCAGTGGACTATATCAAGAGAGACATGGTTGAGCTCTCTGAGTACATTTCCTAGGCAGATATGTCCCTAGCCTTGAGCAGCATACTACCCTCACCTAAAATGACGCCACAGTATAAACAAAAAAATGACTGATTTCAGTAATTGGCTCAGTTTTTTATGTCATTCAAAGGGGATCCAGTTCCAGTCAGTCTGGGAAGCCATAGTCAACAAACCTTGCTGCTTTGCCAGAAATGGTTTGCACTTAGCACCTCTAGGCTTTCAGCTGCTGGCAAAGACTCTTGCCTCCCTCATAGTGACTTTTTTAGGAAAGGTCTTGAAAACAACATTACCAATGTGAAATTAACCAATCAGAACAAAATAAGGGTCATGCTGCTAAATGATAGAAGCCTAAACCAAAAACTGCACTTCCTGGAAGTACCTCTATCAGTAGAAGATGTAGATGTCTGCGCAGTCACAGAAACCTGCTTTATGGCCACAGACAGTACTCCAGCCTTGCAAGGCAACAATGGTTTCTACACATTTAGACCACAAAATTAATGTGTGAAAACCAGAGTAAGTGGTGTTTCAATATATATATTAGAGATAAATTCACCTCCTGTCTATTTAGACTGGACAACAGGTAAAGGTTACAATCAGTAAGACCTCCGTTCAAGTCATAGCCAGTTATAGATCCCCCTCCATGGGTCACTACACCCATGAAGCCTACTTGACCAAACTGGAGACAATCCAAATTTTACTGAACACACTGGCTATGGGGGATTTCAATTATCCCACCATGAACTGGAAAACCTACTCTAGCCCTAACTTGCTAGTGCTAAAGTTCCTAGACTTTGTTAATTCAAATGCCCTTGAACAAATTGTCCATACCCCGACAAGGGGAACAAATATTCTGGATCTGGTCCTCACCAACATGTCAAACAGATGCACTGCAGCAACTGTCGGACTTTCATTAGTTAAAACTGACCACAAATCACTCACCCTCAAGCTGGCACTAACACCAGAATTCACAAAGGGTGAAATCAGACTAAAAACTTTCCCAAGACAAACTATACCCTCATAGGTGAAGGTATAAATGCATCCCAAGCCCCACCTCAAGCTGGAAGTACTAACTCCACTGAAGCTCACACTAAAGCCCTGTACAATCATTTCCATAAGTGTATAAACTCAGGCATATCAGAAAGAATCAAAGCCAGAGCTCCAATTAAAACCAAGCTGCCATGGTGGACATCCAGCTTCAGCAAACTTTACAATAAATGCAAAAAAGAAGCTGCCCAAGAAAACAAAGGCAAAGCCCCAAAAATGGAAAAACACCCTCCTCGGCCTCAACAGGCAAATAAGGCAACTTCAAGGGCTCCTTTAAGAAAAACTTAGCAAGTACAGCCAAGGATAACCATAAGACTTTTTACAGCTATGTATGTAACCTAAAGGGTAGGACTGAAGCATGTGCAGAACTAGTGGCCAATGTTATCACACACACTGACCCCAAAGAGATAGAAAACCTGCTAGCAGATAGGTTTGCTGAAAATTTTACTCTCGTATCCCCTCCTAACTTACAACAAACCTTCCTCCAAACTCCTCTCACCCTACATATCTGAAGAGCAGGTCCACAAAGCCTTGTCCAAGGCAAAAAACACAACATCTATGGGACCAGACGACATCCCAGGCTGTCTTCTAAACAGCCTAAAACATGAACAAGCATTACCACAAAGGACCTTTTTCAATCACCATCTGAACATAGGCTTTGTTCCTGTGGAATGGAGAACACCAACAGTTATTCCCCTCCACAAAGGTGGTCTAGTAACAGATCTGGGGAATTTAAGATCCATAAGCCTGACCAGCCTCATCTGCAATGCCATGGAACTTATCATTATGGACCTCATAAATAAAGACATAGGTGACCTCCAAACCCTGGATCCTACCCAGTTCAGCTTCGTGAAGGGCAGATCCTGCCAGTTAAATTTGGTGGTTTCTCTAAAAATATGACAAAGGCCATTGACAAGGGCAAATCTGTGCACACAGCATACCTTGACCTGGCAAAGGCTTTTGACACAATCCCACATTCAGGCATTACCGATAAACTTAGCAAACTGAATGTAAACCCCTTCATATTAAGAATGATTGCCAATTGGCTCACAAACCATACACACACTATCAAAGTGGGTGATGCCACACCAACCAGCAGACCTGTTACCAGTGGGGTGACACAGGGGTCAGTGCTAGGCCCCCTACTGTTTAGTATATACTTCTCCGAAGTTCAGGTCAAAACTAATGGGTTTTGCCTTACCAAGTTTGCAGATGATTGCAAAGTAGGTGCAACCATTGAATCCCCAAATTATGTCAGTATACTCCAGGAGGGTGTCACGCAGAATGACTGGTGTATTAGTCACAGTCTCAAACTGAATGCAAAGAAATGCATTATCATTCCCTTTGGCACAAACAATATCCCCTCACAATATCAAATCAACAATACCCTAAGTACCCATGAAGTGGTAAGGAACCTGGGATCATAAATTGACTGCGACCTTAACTTCGACCACCATGTGTCTACTGTAGTAAGGAAAGCTTTCTGTGTGGTACACTTGATTAGTAAAGGCATCACCTCAAGAGCAAAAGAAATTATAATCCCCTTATACTTGGCACTTATCCAGCCCATAATTGCGTATAACACCCAGTTTGGCATGTACCATACTAAGCACCTGCAGCAATTAGAGAGACCTCAGAGGTTTCTAACAAAGAAAATCAAGGGTCTCCAGCATGTGCGCTACACAGACTGACTAAAGTCCCTGTCACCATACTCTTTATCGTATAGACTTCTTAGGGGAGACTTATGCCTGGCCTACAGAGCAATCCAAGATGCAAACCTAATAAACTTGCTGCATATCCATAAATCAAATGGGACTAGGTATACTCATTCCAGGGGCCTAAATATGGCCTACGACTTAAATAGAACATGCTGGAGGGACAGATTTATCTCTGGGTGACACCAGTGTCTTCTGAACAGGCTACCAATTCATGTGAAACAGAGCACCTCTATGACACTGTTGAAGAGGAACCTGGACAAGTGAATGGGGCACTGTAAATTCTTACTTGGAATAGCACCCACAACCCTCTTGCTCATGGGCAGTCATCACTAAATGCAATCTTAGGTATTGACTAGCATTTCTATGGTACTACATTGGAATGAAATGGTTAGGCTGAAAATGACCTCTGAATAAATAAGCTAGTAATTCCCCCATGATCTTATGATAAGATTTTTTGTTTCAATAAAACCCCTCAAACAAACAACCAACTCCCCCAAAACACCCCAGAACCTAACATAATACAAACACACACATATATATGTCTATCTTCAAATAGGGAAGTTTAACCCTCCTAATAGGAACATTTGTGCCAAATAAACAGCTCCTAACAGAGGCCATAATTAACCTGAAATTGAGGTTATCCATACTAAGATGCATGTTATTGCTTCTGCTTCTACTTAAATTGGTGTCTACTCTTTTTATTTCCTTTGTCTTTAGCCTCATATGAAAACTACTTGCATTCTTTTAGAAATCATTAATGTTTAGCCTTGATGAAGCCAGTGTTCTGTTTTTTATTGTCAGGTTATCAGTGTGCTTCCACAGAAAAGTAAGAGTAAAATGGAAAAATGTACTTCTCTGTTGCAGTCTGAAAGACAAGCTGAAACATTTATTGCTGAAGGAAATTTTTTCATTATATTCAGTGCTCTCGTATTTACTTGTTTTCACTTAAAATTGTTATTAGATTAAGCCAAGGATCTTAATACATACAGTCATCTATGTAAAAGTAACAGAAAACATATCAGCTCTACATATATTACGATCTGTGTACTTTTTACACCCAATCCCCCACTTCAACAACCCAAGATTACAGCCTGTTAACCTAAACATGCTTTTATCTAGCTTTTCTTCTCTTTTTGCACTGTAATGCCTACATTTCTTAATACTAAAAAAAGAAGAAAGATAGAGAGGAGGAAGAAGGAAAAATCTGTTTACTCTGATAAATGTATCATATACGAAAACAACTAAAATACTTTACTATAAAATATGCAATTTATATTGTGAAAAGTTTCTAAGAAATACTATTAAGAAATGGAATTGTTTTACTTACAGTTACCTTTTTCATTTTTCTTCCCCTCCCCCCAGAATACTTCCAAACATTAATGTCACGAAGTGTCAAATGCTTTTCAGTTCCTCACAAGTTTAACAAATCAACAAAAGTCCACTCTTTTCACTTATTCTTATACAGTAGTATTTCACAAATGTGACTGATGCTTTGCAGTTTCACATTTATTCACTCACTAATTTCCATGTTGCTGGTCTTCTTACTGTTCATCTCAATCTTTCAACAACAGATTCTGGTTCAGTTCCACAGTACTTCCAGTTCTTCTGATCACTTCCTGTGCTTTCCCCTGTCTATCAAGCATTTTCCTTTAGAACAGTGGAAAAGGTTTCACTGGCAGTCTCTTTGAGTGATTTATTATCAGAAGAATAAGAAGCAGTGTCCTCTTCTGCTTGATGGCTCATTTTTTGTTGGACAAATGTTTGCATTTTCTCTTTAGCCTGATCTGCATCAAAAAATGACTATTCTAAAGACAGCTGAATACAGCATATTGAATCTCACACCTTCCTCTTGACATTCCCAGATTACTGGAATAAATTTGTTTCTCTTCTGCCTAGTGTACAGTGAATGACCATTTTTCACAAACAGTCTACTGTGTCCAATGTTTAATACTTTTCCCTTTTGCCACGTTTTTGTCAGGATCAACTCTTTCTGTTGGTAGGAGTGCACCTTTACTAATAAAGGTCTTGGCTGCTTTCTCACGGCCAGATTTGGAGCATACACATGGTGTGCCCTTTTAATTAACAGTTGCTACTGTGGAATACCAGCCCAATTGCTTATTTGTGGCTTCATAAAATTAATACAGTCTGTTCCTTCTGGTTTCTCATGTACAACAGAAAATCTCATATTTTCCCTATGTGCTCTATCCTCTAATTCTACCATTTTTGTAACATCTCTTCTTGAGTAGTCTCATGCCCAAACAGACTTTTCTTCATATTAACCTCTGATTTTTGCAGTTTTATCAACTCATCTAAATATCTGTTTAAAGTTTATTTTATTTTTAACAGCAATTTATTTGAGTTGATATACTTATTCAGTGTTTCATTTATTTTAATCAGCTGTGAGCACTTTTGACTTATTTTTCCTTTAGATTACTGGAAGCCATGTCTTGCACCAGAGCTGGAGCTTGAACTGCTTTTTGCTGAACAGCTGCAGAATTCTTCCCAGTCTGTGTTTTTCTTTACCTTTTCTAGTTGATTTTCTTTCAGCTTTGTTAGTTTCTTCTTTGCAGGCATCCAGACAACGTACTTACTAACCAGTAACTGAATTTTACTCAAGATGCTAATATTACTGACTGAAATTTCTCAGTTTCTGTTTTCACAGTGGGAAATCTGAAGTTGTCCAATGTACAGCCACCTTAGAAGTCCCATTTGAAGTATTCTTTATTTCAGGTGCATCGGTTCAACACTTACCAATTTCTATTTAAATAAGCCAGATACTTGCACTCTGGTAAGACACTTACTTATGGAAAAATCCCCACTAGCCTTGCAATTTTCACCTTGCTTTCATTATTTAACATGCTTACCTAACAGAAATGAACATGTCTATCCTTTACTAAATCTATACCCTTTTAGTCTTTTCTTGTAACATACATTCTGCATGTCAAGAAGAAAGTAGTATGAGGAACCCCGTGGACCATCATAGTACAGTTTTGGATCTTAATATTCTTTAACATTACCCTTTAAGTCCAATTTTATTGTGTCATGCTACAATGTAAGTGATATGCTATTTTTCCTTTTTAATGGCTTATCATTAATTATCAAGTCAGCTGCTACTCAGAAAAACAGTTATTCTCCATTCCCATTATGCATTAGTGCATGCATGCTTTTATCATTTGCATTTAAAGCACGTCTTCTACTAGTATATTGCATTTTACCATTATATTAAACTATTTTCCTATAAAATGTATAAATTAAGTTATTGTACGTAATACTTATTTCTGCCTTCATTTGCTTCCTTCTTGTGCAATGAAAACTTAATAAGATTCATTTATTTTTGTTCCCCACAGATTTTAAAATAAATAGCACATAATGAGGTTGACATTAAGAAGTTCTCTCACTATTTGCCATGTTCACTGTATTATTAGTCATCTGCAGAGTCCTTGTCCTCCCACCATACCAACTTGTGGTTCAATTCCCAGCTTCTCCTGACAGTTAAAAGACAAAACTTATGTATTTTCAGCTCTCTGATCAGTTCAACTGACTGACAAAGGGACTAGTATTTTTCATTTTTTTCTACTGTTTAGTACCTGTCTTCCTCTTCTTCTTCACGTTCTTGCAATACCAGCATTTGGGTGCAATTCATAGCTTCTCATAATTCTTTTGGTCCATTCATTGGCTTTTCTCTGTCACTCAGGCTTTTTCTTTGGAATAAGATAAATGGTTCCACTGGCACAGTCTCTTCTGGACCCATTTTACATATGTAGGATCCAGAAGCCAAGCCCTCTCCACCTTGCTGATAGAGTTCTATTGACTGAACTTCTTAATCTCCTCCAAAACCAGATCTGCCTTCATACACATTTTGACCCACCTAGAAAAATATTCTAAAGACCATTGGGTATAACCGTTTGAATTGTACCCAAGCCTCACAACCTCTCTTAATTACTCACATTTTGCCTAATATAAAGTGAGTAGTCATTTTCCACAAATACCTTGGCATCACTGATGTTCAACACAGTTCCTTTTTTGTCATAGTTTTGTCAAAAGCATCTCTTTCTGCTTCTATTAGTGCATTGTAATCAGTAATGGTCTTGGCTACTTTCTGGAGGCTAGATTAGGAACATAAATGTGATGCACCTTCTTGATTAACAAAAACTCCTATGGAACACTAGTCCATTTACTTACTTGTGCCTTCATAAAGATAATATAGTTCATTCCCACCAACTTCCCTAATATTGCAGAAACATCGGTTTTCTCTTCATGTTTTATCTTCTAGGTCTACCATTCTCTGAAACATTTCAGTTGATGCCTCAAGATCTGTCATTCTTTCCTTTGTTTGTATTTCTTTGTTTTTTTCTCTCAATTATTTTTTTGAAAATTTTAACAACAAAAATTAATGTATGATAATGGAAATATTATATAACAAATATACATATCTAAAAGAACAATAAACAGCAACTAAAATAATTATTTACAATGGTGTCTATGATAAAACAAAGCTTTTTAAAGAAAAAGAAATGTGATAAAAGTAGTTGTTAGTTAATTGATAAAGTCTACTTATCCAGCAGTTCATTGAATTTCAACCTTATATTACATGAAGAGATGATTCTAGATGTTCTTGTCTTGATCGTGAGAAACTTCAGTTGCCAAATGTACAAATTCCTTCATAGTAGGAGTAGTCTGATTCTTCCAGTTCTTGGTAAATGACTTTTCTTGCTAATTTTAAATTGCTCCCTAAAAGAGAGTATTTTATTTTTGTGACACAAATGGGAATAGGTGTATTAAATAAAATAAGAGATTTAGACAGCATAAATTTATCATTAAAAACAGACTGTAACAGAGAATTCATATTATCCAAATATGTTTTAAGTTTTATACAGTCATAAAACAAATGCTGCCAGTCAGCGTTAATATCTAGTTTACATCTCCAGCATCCTGTGCCTTTATTATATATCAACTCAACTTTATATGCTATGATAATGGTTCTATGAAAAAACTTCCAAGAGAATATCCTCCACATTTAATTTCTCCAAATCTTTTGAATTTCTAATACTATGACAGGAATGGACCCCATTCCTAAGTCAAAGTATGATTAAAATTCATAAAAGTAGTATTGTTTCAATCTTTGATGTCAGCCAAAAGTGCTGTTCACAACACTTGTAATGTGGCTAGTAATGACTCCTTCTACAATTCATACAGCATTAAATGGATTGATAACATATCTAAATATGATTGTAGATTATTTTTATAAGACCCGTTGCTCCAACTACTATTGGAACTATGTATTTTTCTTCCACATTGCTCTCATTTCTGCCTGCATATCCTGATATTTTATGACTTTGTGTCTCTGTAAACAAGACACTGTAGTCACTGGGTGTAGCAATTTCAATGATCAATGCTACTTTTGTCTTCTTTTCTTGGACCACTATATCTGGTTTTCTAGCATCTGTCTTTTGAACTCTTGGTAATGGATAATCACATGTGATGTAGACTTCTTCATTTTCTACGATGCTTTGTGGCTCATGTTTCCAGTGTTTTTCAGCCACTTCAATACCATAATATTTGCACAATCCCTAGTGCAACAGTCTTGCCACATTATTATGCCTTTCAGTATACAGTCCTTCTGTCATTAGTATGTCAGAACCAGCAATGAGGTGTGCAACTGTTTCCAATTCTGTTTTACAAAACCTACATTTGTCTGTTTCTCCCACATGTTCAATGGACTTTGTAAACCAGCATGTACATAGACCACTATCTTGGGTTGCCAATATTAACCTTTCATCTCTTGGTTTGAATTTGCCTTTCCTTAACCATTCATGTGTTTGTTCCTGATCAGCATGAGGTTCTTCCAGAAGTTTTCTATACTTGCAACTACATTTATGCTTTTTCCACATTTCTTGCCTTCTCATCTGGTCCTTCACCTTATATTCTTTCTTTTGTTTTTTGGCACGTTCAGTTGCTGCCTGACTTTTATCTACTTCTTGATTTCCATTCCTGCTTGACACCAATATGCTTCTGCTAAATTAAGCAGAGAAGTCATCTTAGATTTATTCTCCTCATGTTTCAAAACTTTCACTACATTTGGGTCTTGTGAGGTCAGCAGATATGTGTGGAGTCCATGATTGCAGATCTATACATGTAATCAATTTCAAGGAGGCCCATCCCTCCTTTATAACAAGGAATATATAATCTTGGTATACACTGATTTTTATAAATAATTGGTGAGCATGAAGAATCCTTCTTGTTTTCCTGTCTAATCTATCCAACACATTTTGAGGCAGGTCAATCACTCTAAAACTGTAAATTAGGAAAGGAAGAGCAAATTGGTTTATAGCTTGGATTTTGTTCCCAGATGTCAACTCTGTTTTCAGAATTAATTTTAGTCTTCTTAGGTATTCCTTACTAAGTTTTATTTGCATTTGTTCATGGTTTATTGTTGATCCTTCATCAATTCCCAAATATTTATACACTCCCTCGTGATCAAGTTCTTTTATATTACATTCTTGTCCCAAATTGATGTTTTCCTAGTGCTGTAGTTTTCATGCTTTAAAGGTTGCTTTTGCACACTTATCAAGACCAAATGACATTCTTATATCATCTGAAAAAGCTTTGACAACCTGCAGTTGTGCTTCAGTTCTTCATCTGATGAGCTCAAAATTTTTAAATCATTGACAAAGAGAATATAAACAAGTTCCACAACAAACTGATAAATCCAAAAAGTGGAAAAAACAAATGGAGAGCTAAAAATCCACTTATTTATTGATGCAGTAAACCCACATTAAACACTTTCATCTTGTTAAAAGACTTCATCAGAATGTGCAAGCATAGCAATTGATGCAGTATAAATAGGCTAACCTAACCACCTAATTAATTAAGTAAAAATTTAAAACTAAAACAAGATTTCTACCATGATAGATATGAACACCTTTATGAAACTTCCCTCAACAACAATATACAAATGAATCTAATAAAAAGTTAGTATATGTATTAATTTAAAAAAACTGCAGATAAATTAAGACAAACCACTGTAAAACATTACAAATGAAAAAGCATATAAACCAAACCACATGCAAAATACTACCTTAATGAAAGGGAGCTTCTGTCATATACTAAACCAGTGCTCCTGCCAAATGTTAAAGGGCCCACATAGCTTTAAGCCTCAAAACAGTTCTTATGAGAACCACATCATTTAGACATGGAAAAACAGTAGGGTAACAGCTGAGCTGCCATTTTAATTCCTTCAACTCTAAAAATTCATCTACTAGTCCCCCTCTCGGACCCAGGTCAACATGGTCGATAACTGTGAATTTAAAAGAACGGGTAGGGTTACAGCTGATGTTCTTAAATAAAGAATTCTTGTCATCCCTTTTGCTAATGCAATATTGGTGTTGGTAAATACAGTCCCTAAAGGCTCTTTTCATCTTGCTTATATAAAATCCTTCACAGCCCTGGCACTTAGCCACATAAAGAACTTGTTTACTGCCACAGTAGTATTTATGTGACAGTTCAATCGTCCCATAACCTTGTAATACCAGGCTAGCACCTTCAAAAATATATTTGCATTGCCTGCAATGACCACATTTGACCATCCCTCCATTATCAACCCTCATGGGGGCCTCTCCAATAATGTTTTGAGACTAATGTCCTTTTTGTACACAACAGTTGTTTTTTCTCCCACTTTAGTTGACATCATCGATGGCAAATATGTTCCAGTTTCTAACAATAATAGACCTAATTTGGTCAAAATGAAAATTAAATTATGGAGATTATAGGAAGATTGAACTGTCACATAAATACTATTGTGGCAGTAAGTGAGTTGTTTATGTGACTAAGTGCCAGGGCTGTGAAGGGACCGTATTTACCAACA
Source organism: Protopterus annectens (assembly GCF_019279795.1). Lineage (NCBI taxonomy): Eukaryota > Metazoa > Chordata > Ceratodontiformes > Protopteridae > Protopterus > Protopterus annectens. The sequence continues at coordinate 119,063,758 of NC_056733.1, read as the reverse complement.
CCAATATTGCATTAGCAAAAGGGATGACAAGAATGCTTTATTTAAGCACATCATCTGTAACCATACCCATTCTTTTAAATTCACAATTATCAATCATTTTGACCTGGGTCCGACATGGGGACCAGTAGATGAATTTTTAGAGCTGAAGGAATTAAAATGGCAGCTCAGGTGTCACGCTACTGTTTTTCCAGGTCTAAATGATGTGGTGTTTATAAGAAGTATTTTGAAGCTTAAAGTTATCTGGGCCCTTTAACATTTGGCAGGAGTACTGGTTTAGTATATGACAGAAGCTCCTTTTCACTGAAGTAGTATTTTGTATGTGGTTTGGCTTATATGTTTTTTCATTTGTAATGTTTTACAGTGGTTTGTCTTAATTTAGCTGCAGTTTTTTAAATTAATGCATATACTAACTTTTTATTAGATTCAAGCCATGGTACTGCAGTGGTTAGCATTGCCACCTCACAGCAAGAGGTTCTCCAGTTCGATCCTCGGCTGGGGTGCCTTCTGTGTGGAGTCTGCATGTCCTCCCTGTGGTCGCGTGGGTTTCCTCCGGGTGCTCCGGTTTCCTCCCACATCCTAAAGACATGCTGTAGGTGGATTGGACACTCCAAATTGGCCCTAGGTGTGAGTGCGTGCATGTGTGTGCCTTCTGTGGAAGGTTGGGTGCCGGGCTGGCAACTCGACACTGTAAGACTCCACTGCCAATCATGAGTGGACAGGTGATCCTTTGTGGCGACCCCTAACCTGGAAAAGCCGAAAAAGGAAGAAGAGGAAGTACATTGTTATTGAGGGAAGTTTCATAAATGTGTTTATATCTATCATGGTTTGTAATTAGTTAATTAATTAGTTAGGTGGTTAGTTTAGCCTATTTATACTGCATCAATTGCTATGCTTGCGCATTCTGATGAAGTCTTTTTAACAAGATGAAAGCACTTAATGTGGGTTTACTACATCAATAAATAAGTGGATTTTTAGCTGTCCTTTGTTTTTATCCGTTTTTTTGGATTTATCAGTTTGTTATGGAACTTTTTTTACCTGTCTTTGTTTGTGATGGAAGAAACAGTGGATGCTGGAAGTCCTATGAGAGACCTTATTTCTGGTTTAAAGGTCTCTATCAGCAACCTGACTGCTCTTATTCAAGAACTCACTCAGCAACTATCGGTTCTATGGCGTGGGCAGGCCATGGAGCTGTATGTGAGGAATAGTGACTCCCTGGAAGGCCTTGGGCTTAACCAGAGTGTTGATCTTTCAAACATTGTTTTGGGGCAGAGATTTGGGGCTGACCAACACAATATGAGGAACCATGACTCATCTGAAGGTGTTGGGGCTACCCAGAGTGTCAATTCCTCTGGCATTACACCGAGGCAGAGACTAGGAGCTGAACAGCCACTTGTGCATTCCCATGGCAACGGAATCAATGGAGGTTCAGGGATGACCAATAATGGTGGATTTAGGGAGGGGTCAACTGCTTCTTCCAACTTTTCACTTGTTGATTGGCTGACCCGTGGGAATAACTGGCACTTTGAAGAAAGAACACCAGTGATGGATGGCGTAACAGTAGAAAAACAACTAAAAACTCTACAAGAACATGTCTTCAAGTTTTGAAAGTTAAAGCTTGAGAATGGATATCTGAGGGAATGCTTATGGCATGAAATTGTTCCAAGAGGTCTAAGGTGCTGGAAATATCCATCTGGGCTGATCAAGGACTCACCCCTTCATCGTGAGTTATTATCTCTGTTTAACAGACATAGGGGTGAGTTACTAGAAGTGCTAATAAGGGAAAATGACAGTAAAATGACTGCTCTCTATGAGACCATCAGTAAATTAGACACACATTTCAATGCAGACTAATTGTTTAGTGCTAACATTGAACAATATAAGGCTATTTTTGCTGGTATTGACAAAAATATGGCAGAACTGCAACTTAAGAAAAACAAAAAGCTGCTCAGGGACAAAAAAAAAGAGTACAATGCAGGGACAGCTTATCCTGCTCCCCCTGTTTATTTTCAAAATTCCAACAATGGGGGAGATATTAGTGGTGAGAGTGGGGGCACTGGCTTAGTTGATCCCAACCAGTTGGACCAAGATGAAGGGAATTCCAACCATGATATCCCTTTAGATTACCCCCCTCTAAGGAGATCCGAATGACTGAGGACACAGACGGAGTGGCAACAGCGTACTTCTGCCCAGAGGAACAAACATGGGTGGAATACCTACCACGCCAGGGGCAGGAGGAGAGGGTGGGGGAAGGAGTTGGTAACATGTGATCACATAGGTTGCAGCATTATTTCTAACACCAGCAGGGACTTTAAAATTTATAATTTTAATGATCTTGATGTTCCCAAGGCCTGGGTGAATTTATTTGAAAAGGGAATGACTTGTGTTCCAGTCTGAAGGGCCACCATAGATGAAACCCTGATAAACTTGAAATTATTTGTGAGAAAGGTCAATTTTAATTTTTTGTTTCCTGACAATGGTTTGAGATTAAGACCTGGTAATAACTGCAATCGATTAAGCACCTTCAACCCCCCCCCCTTTACAACCGCCTGTGCAGATGTTTGAAAAATTGTGCGAATATGATATTAGAAAACTGCTGTCTTCCCCTATAAGGGAAGGATCCAACCTTAATAAGGATGAAAGGGATGCACTCAAGACTGTTACCTCTAATAAAGACATCAGGGTAATGAAACCGGATAAGGGTGGGGGTCTTGTTGTGATGAACACAAACGATTATGTAAACAAAATGTTAACATTGTTGTATTCTGATACCTATGAAAAGGTATCCTTAAATTAAATGAATTTAGCATACAGGCATTTAGATATGGTTTTGTATGATTTGCTAATCAATGAACAAATTGATGAGGGTGAGTACAAGTTTCTCAGTGTCACATACCCTAGGACCCCCACCATATTTGGGATTCCCAAAATACATGAGTTTGATGGATCCACCTCTATATCCAATTGTGGATGCAAAGGCATCCAAGATGTTCCCCTTAGCAAAATCTATTGACTTTCAACTAAAAGGGGTATTGGAGAAGTTTCCCTTAATGTTAAAAAATTAATGGAATTTTGGGAAGAGTCACACAGGAGTTGTACCATGATGATCTGTTGTTGGTAACTATTGACATCAAGGATTTATTTTCTGTCATTCCCCACGATATTGGGGTGGAATGGTTCTATAGTTTTTTTGCAACTATTCTAACATAGGGCACACGAGAATATTAACAATTAGAACCCTTATAGAGGGAGTTTTAGAGAACAATGTCATCATTTTTGAAAAACAGTTGTTCAAGCAGAAAAGTGGGGTAGCTATGGGGGCAGCTTGTGGCCCCATTTTTGCCAATTTGGTTCTGGCATATTGAGAAAAGACCAAGGTTTTCACTTCTAACTTTTGCTAGTGCTGGTCTCTATATGGCCAGTTTTCAGATGACATTATTTTCTGGTAAGACACCAGAGAAAACTTAGAGGAATTTTTTTCTATTTCTGAACAGTTCCACCAGCTTCTTGGAATTTACCATGAATGTTCAGAATGAACAAATTAATTATTTAGATGTTAGCATTATTAAGAACAGGGCAACTAAGGATTTTATTTCTTCTTTGTTTAGAAAGCCAACATACTCCAACACATTCTTGCATTTCAACAGCTGGCACTCCCTTCACCAGAAGAAATCTTTGGTGAAATGACAATGTGTTAGGTTAGCCTGGATGGTGAGTGACTAATCTATTGTTGTATGGACTATCTGGTCCACAACATTTGTGTTGAGAAAGTCCTGGAATTTCTTGGCTGGTGTACCATATTTTGTTGAAAGAAAGATCCTTTCCCTTGTCCCTGTAAATAATGTTTCCTGCATGCATGACATAGATAATCACAGCTAATGGTCACATTGATGGGCCTGTTACAGGGAAAGATGTATCTTGGATCATAGGATACATGGTTATTAAGCTGAACTATTTGCAAATTATATATGATACTGCAGCAAGGCAGTCAAGCAAGTTAGTGGTTCCCAAGGTTATCAAAGGTGCCATAGCCAAATGTGAGATAACTGATAAACAAATAAATAAAATTTGATATCCACAAATAAATAAAACTTGATGAAGGGACTCTATCATGTCTAGACACATGCAACAGCAGGAGCACCCACAGAGATACCTTACCAAAAGAGTACAAGGCCTATACAACATATCCAACTTGGACTGACTCAAATCCCTGTCACCATACTCACTCTCCTACAGACTGGTAAGAGGTAATCTGTGTCTGTATACAAGGCATTCTGTGACCCATTACTGAGGAATGTACTGCACATCAGCGAGCCAAATGGCATCAGAAATACTCAGTCTAGGGATCTACATTTCTTCTGCAACATCAGCAGGACAGTTTGGAGGGACAGGTATATCTTGCAAAGAATACCAGTGCTGTGGAACAGACTCCACATAAAATAAAGTTCATCCTTGCCCATATTCAAGTACAACTTAGATCTATCGAAGGAAAACAGAAAATGTACCTCAGGACTGCCCCCTGTGCTACTGGTGGACAGAGGCAGCTCCTAAATGCTTTATCTCATGTATGCCCCCCCTTAAATTATCTGGGGTATGATCCTAGTTATTCTTATTAGGGGTAATATATAATTATCTGCCATCGGATGGGCAAGGCCAATCTATAACCAAATGGGCTATGTTATTTTGAGCACAAAATGGGAAATTGGCTAGGCTTAAAATGGCCTGCAAAGGCAGCAAGCCTAGTACTTGTCTGTGAACCTGTGAACCTATGTATGTTGCGGAATGTTGGAAACTTTGGAAAATACTGGTCAAGAGTGGGTACCCTTTATTGTTCCTTGATGGTATTTTTAAAGTAAGCAAAAAGATGGATGGGGTATATACACCCCACTGTTGGGAAGAACTGGTGGTGCCATTGTAACCGGTGGGTCCGAAGGTGGTAGTGTAGACCAAGATAGTAGTCATGCTTTTTGTAAGGCCTTGGTACTGCCTTTTAATTTGCATCTTGACCAAATTAGGTCCATTATTGTTAGAAATTGGAACATATTCACCATCGATGATGTCAACTTAAATAAAGTGGGAGAAAAAAACAACTATTGTGTACAAAAAGGACATTAGTCTCAAAACATTATTGGAGAGGCCCCCATGAGGGTTGATAATGGAGGGATGGTCAAATGTGGACGAGTAGATGAATTTTTAGAGTTAAAGGAATTAAAATGGCAGCTCAGGTGTTACCCTACTGTTTTTCCAGGTCTAAATGATGTAGTTCCCATAAGAACTGTTTTGGGGCTTAAAGCTATGTGGGTGCTTCAACATTTGACAGGAGCACTGGTTTAGTATATGACAGAAGCTCCCTTTCATTGAGGTAATATTTTGCATGTGGTTTGGTTTATATGTTTTTTCATTTGTAATGTTTTACAGTGGTTTGTCTTAATTTATCTGCAGTTTTTTTAAATTAATGCATATATTAACTTTTTATTAGAGTCATTTGTATATTGTTGTTGAAGGAAGTTTCATAAAGGTGCTCATATCTATCATGGTAGAAACCTAGTTTTAGTTTTAAATTTGTAATTAGTTAATTAATTAATTAGTCAGGTGGTTAGGTTAGCCCATTTATACTGCATAGCATTGTCGCCTCACAGTAAGACGCTGTCCGGTTCGATACTCAGCTAGAGTGTCTTCTGCGTGGAGACATGCATGAATGGGCGTACCTTTGTTGAAGGTTGTGCATCAGGGCTGGCAACTTGGCACGTAAAAATCAACTGCCAATCATTAGCGGACCGGAGATCCGCTGTGGCGACCCCTAACTGGGAAAAAGCCGAAAGACACAACAACAACAATTGCTATACTTGCACATTCTGATGAAGTCTTTTTAACAAGATGAAAGTGCTTAATGTGGGTTTACTACATCAATAAATAAGTGGATTTTTAGCTGTCCATTTGTTTTTACCACTTTTTGGACAAAGAGAAGATGAGAAGTCTTTACACTCTGTTGTTTTTTAGAGCCAAATTGTAGCCATGGCCTAAGCTGTTAAGGGCAAGGCAGAATAGCAACGGTGATAGAGAGTCACCCTGGAATATCCCACTTTGAATTTTTATCCCTGGGATAATAATCTGTCCTTTATCATGGCTTAATTGCAAAGTGGTCTGCCACTATTTCATGGTCACTGTAATGTAGTCGATCAGTGCAGGGTGTATCTTACACATTTTTAAGCACTCTTTTATCCATGACTGTAGGATAATATCAAATGCTTTTTTATAGTCAATCCATGCCATACTTAGATTCTTCCCCTTTTTACAGTTCTCCACTATGACTTTATTTAACAACAAATGATCCTTTGTTCCATATGACTTTCTTTTACTGCCCTTTTGTTCTACTTCCATAACTGAGTTTTCTCCTAAATGAGTATAAATTCTGTCGGCATCAATTCCTATGTATAGTTTATATGTCATCGGAAGGCAAGTTATTGGTTTATAGTTTTTAGGGTAGCTTATAGGTTTACTCTTAAGAAGGACCATTGTTTTCCCTGTTGTTGGCCAGTTTGGTGTCTGTTTGATGTGTGCATATAAATAATTCTTATTAATGGCTAAATCCTTGTGCAAAGATGTTAATAATTTTAACCAAAAGCTAAGTACTGCATCTGGGCCTGGGGTTTTCCAATTAGAGGCTTTTCTTAACTTTGCCTCAATCTCTCTGGCTGTTACTTCATCCCATTTCATATCCTGCACCTTTAAACTTATTCTTTCTTTTACTTCTTCTGTCCGTTTAGCATTTTTGTTATGTTCCACAGGATCTTCATAGATACTTCTCCAAAATGTATCTACTTCCTCTTTTTTGGCAGTCTTTCAATTCCTTTTACCTTACTTCCCTTCCCAATTCTCTATAAAACTTTTTGGGGTCATCAATAAATTGCTTATTTTGTACTTTTTCTTTATCTGTGTATCTTCTAAATTGTTCTGCCTGTGCTGAAATTTTTAGTTTGCTATTTGCAATAGTGCATGATAGATCCTGGTCTGTTCTAATATTGCGCATTGCTTTAATCACATCTATCTATCTTAGTATTTTTGTTGATCTATTCCTTCTTCTATATTCTTCTAAGAGTGACACTTATTATCTTAATTGCTTTATAGTTTTCTCTATTCGATACTTCTGTGATGGTATTCGATTTCTCCCCTTACTTTCCCTCACTACCCTGTGTTCTTGTGGTAGAACTTTATCACTTATTAATTTAGCAGCACAGTAATATATCATGTTTACTTCTGTTATATCACATGGATCTGTATGGACAGCTGCAATTACTGCATTCGTTTTATCAGACTACTGGCTTTTTGGATTTTATTGACCTTCTGTAGTCTATTTCTCTCATTGATCTTAATATATATATCCATGTCTGTTAAATTGAGTAACTCTTCTCTTAGCTTATTTTCTTCCAAACTGAGGCCACATCCCTTGTTTTCCATTTCCTGTGGGCATTCTATAGAAAGTTCTATAGCATATTCCTGTGGTACCGTCTCTTCAATTTCATCCTGTGTCTTCTGTTGTTCTGTCATATGGGAACTCACTGACCTATCACTCCTCAACATTGACAGCATCAGAGTTTCCACAGTTTCCTGTTCCTTTCCTTGCTATCTTGCTTCAAGTGAATGTTTATACTGATTTCCTGTGGAAGGTTCCAAAATATCTTGATAACCTGATCAATTGCATCCTGTTCCACTGGTTTCACATTAATCTGTATATCCGTTGCTCTATCCTGTTGTGATTTTCTCCTTTGCATAAATATTACACCATATCAAATCTTTTTTCTTTCCCATGTCCATATTTCTTCTTCAGATGTTTCCTTACCTTCCTGTTTCTCCTTACTTTGGGGACTCACTCTATCATGCTGTGATGTAACCTATATTAGACCGTCTACACCAAATCATTCACTTCACAGGTACTCCATAACTTCAACTTTATTTTCTTATGGAAATATTTTTCTTTCCTCTAATTTCTCTCTTAATCATCTTGTATATTTTGTGTCTGGAAATTCTGGGCTTTTTGCATAATAACAACAACACATAATTTCTTTCTTATCCTCAATAGTCCACTCTGTTGTCTTTATGGCTCTTCTTTGGCCTATCAGTTTTTGTGATTTTTGTGGACTGCTACATCCTTCTACAACAGGAGGGCCATCCTCCCCGTGGGCCTGGCCTGGCCCCATTATAGGAATGTTTCCGTATTTTGAGCATTCTACACTGTCATTTTTTCCAGTCCTGGCACCATTGCACCTACCAGGATTGAGCACTTTTTTATCCTGAGTCTTGTGCACCTGGCTATCTCTTTTAATTGTTGACTTACTCTGTCCATGATATATGCTATAGTGGATATAAAAAGTTTACACAAACATCCATGTTAAAATGCCATGTTTTTGTGATATAAAAAATGAGACTACAATAAATCATTTCAAAACTGTTCCCACCTTTAATGTGACCTATAACCTGTACAATTCAATTGAAAAACAAATCTATTAGGGGAAAAATATAAAAAATAAAAAACGTACAATAAGCTGGTTGCATAAGTGTGCACACCCTTAAACTAATATTTTGTGGAAGCAGCTTTTGATTTAATTACAGCATTCAATCTTTTTAGGTACACACCTACCATCAGTTAAAGAGACTCTGATTAACACCAAATAAAATTCAGCTGTCCTAATAGGATTTTCCTGACATTTACTCAGTTGCCTGCTATAGCAAAAGCCATGGTTCACAAAGAGCTTACAAAGTGTCAAAGGGATCTCACTGTTAAAAGGTATCAGTCAGGAGAAGGGTGCAAAAAAAATTCCACAGCATTGGATATACCATGGAACACAGTGAAGACAGTCATCAAAAAGTGGAGAAAATAAGGGACAACAGTGATGTTGCAAAAAACTGGATGTCCCTCCAAAATTGATGAAAAGACAAGACAAAAACTGGTCAGTTAGGCTGCCAACAGACCTACAGCAACACTGAAGAAGCTGCAGGAATTTCTGGCAAGTACTAGTTGTGTACTATATGTGACAACAATCTCCAGTATTCTCCATATGTTTGGGCTATGGGGTAGGGTTGCAAGACTGAAGCCTTTTTTTACACAGAAAAACATCCAGGCCCAGCTAAAATTTGCAAAACAATACAACAGGTCTCCCAAAAGCATGTGGGAAAATGTGTTATGGTCTGATGAGACCAAGGTTGAACTTTTTGGCCATAATTCCAAAAGGTACATTTGGCACAAAAACAACACTTCACATCACCAAAAGAACACCATCCCCAAGGTGAAGTATGGTGGTGGCAGTATCATGCTTTGGGGTTGCTTTTCTTCAGCTGGAACTGGGGCTTTAGTCAAGGTGGAGGGAATTATGAACAGTTCCAAATACCAGTCACTTTTGGCCCAAAACCTTCAGGCATCTGCTAGAAAGCTGAAGATGAAAAGGAGTTTCACCTTTCAACATGACAATGACTCCAAGCATACATTCAAATCAAGAAAAGAATGGCTTCACCAGAAGAAAATTAAAGCTTTGGAATGGCTCAGCCAGAGCCCAGACCTAAATCCAATAGAAAATCTATGGGGTGACCTGAAGAAGGATGTGCACAAGAGATGTCCTCACAATCTGTCAGATTGGATCGCTTTTGCAAGGAAGAGTGGGCAAATATTGCCAAGTCAAGATGTGCCATGCTGATAGACTCCTACCCAAGAAGACTGAATGTGATAATTAAATAAAAAGGTGCTTCAACAAAGTATTAGTTTAAGGGTGTGCACACTTATGCAACCAGCTTATTGTACTATTTTATTTTTTATATTTTTTCCCTAACAGATTTGCTTGTTTTACAATTGAATTGTACAGGTTATAGGTCGCATTAAAGGTGGGAAAAGTTTTGAAATGATTTATTGTGGTCTATTTTTTTATATTACAAAAAAACTGGCATTTTAACAGGGGTGTGTAAATAAACTTTTTATATCCACTGTATATAAATACAGTCTATAGATCAGTATTGCCTTGGTGAGATTTTGTGAAAACAGGGTCCACCTCATGAAGGTACTCACCAAGACTTGAGAATGAAATCAGTTTCAGCACTACTCCTCTTCTTTGCTTGCTGACTTTTCTTGTCTCCATTCAAACCCCTGTTTGCTGACTTTTCATCTCTCCAGTCAGACCTTAGTGATGAAGTAGTTTGTTTTGAAGATTGGAGTATTAGTTTTTTATTATCTTCACTTGGGGAGTTATTATTAACAAGTCTAAAATAACCTCAATAGCTTTACTTGTAACATACTGTTAATTTCTTAAGTACTTTTTATATTTTAGATAGACGTCCATTTGCAATTATATTCTGATGCATTAGAATAATGAGTAAATCAATGAATGCATGGAGAGAATTTATAATTATTGGTTGTATTAGATTAATCTTATATTCAAATAAATGTCTATAGTTTTGAATTTCTAACCACATATCTTTGCGTAACTCAAAATATTAATGACATGGTCAGCATTTTATAACTTCCTATTGTGTAGTAATTGTTACCAATATAGCAAGTTTTTGTCTTTAAATATAGTAATTGTTGTTAAATTAAATGTATTAATACTATTTTGAGTACAGGCAATTGGAAATACAAAGAAAATCCATGCTTTATATTCAGGGTTCCTGAAAAGGAAATTTTTAAAGGAGATTATTAGCATATTAGTATAATAAGAGTTAACTGGTTTGTTTTTGTTTTCTATAAATAGTCTTTTACTAACCAATGAAATGTATTAGTAGCTATTATAATATGATATGATGTTGTTAAATTAATGGCTTTACACCAAACACCTCCCTGAATATCTTTCCATTTGGCATTATAGTTGTTATTTAACCAAGAAAGTACTGTCTTAACAATTGAGGATAAGGAATATAAATATAAATCTGGAAGAAGACCAATACCACTCATCTCCATTATCTAATATGATGATTTAAAGCCAATCTAGGCTTATTAGGAAACCATAAAATCTCAGGAACAAAGAATTATACTCTTTTATATTTTTGGGGATAAAGATTGTATTATATATAGAATTTTAGGAAGGATAATCATTTTAATTAAGGAGAGTCTCTCTTCTATAGTGAAAATATTATTACATTTATTAAGAGTTTGTTTTATGAAATGTAAATTATTATTATTATTATTATTATTATTATTATTATTATTATTATTAAAGGTTGTTATAAGGTGATCTGCTGTGGCGACCTCTAACTGGGAAAAACCGAAAGAAGAAGAAGAAGATATCTTTAATATTATCAGACAAGATTATCCCTAAGTAAGTGATTTTTACCATCTTTCACAATGTATTTATGTAATTTGGTATCTATTTTATTAATATTATAATTAACAGGTAGTATTTTAGTGTTATTCTCATTATAACTGAGTTCCAATTTCTTCTGGAATATTTCTATTGCTTGGAATACTGCAATAAGAGTATGAGTGCAATCAGTCAAGGTTAATAGGAGAACATCGGCAAATAATTGTATTTTGGGGATTAAATCATTGTTTATTAGTATGAATTTAATGTTTTTATTTGATCTTATATAATTTGCAAAAGGTTCTATAACTAGAGCATAAAGCAATGGCGACAAGGGACAACCTTGTTTAGTACCTTTAGTAATCATGATTGAATGGGAAGTATATGAGCCTAATTTAATGTATGCAAAGGAGTTTTCATACAGAAGTTTGATTGATTGTAAGAAATTGTTTGAAAAATTACATTCCCGCAGTACTAATAATAAGTACTCCCAATTATCTGAATCAAGTGCACTATTGATATCCAGGCTAACCAAAGTTAGCTCTTTTTTGGATTATTAGTGTACTCAATTATTGATAGTATTCTTTTCATATTGTCATAGGTGTTCCTGCTCATTATAAACCTAGTCTGATCATCATTTATCAATTGGAAGAAACTGTTTTATTCTAATGGCATAAAGTGCCATGAATATTTTATATATAATCTACATTTAATAAAATTGGTCTATAGGAAGAGTGTTGTATTAAGTCCTTGTCAGGTTTAAAAATTGGGGATATTAGAGTGTATTTCCAGGATGGTGGTACCTTTATACGTCTGTTAACTATTGAAAATACCTCTAGTAAAATACTCAAAGCATCCTTAGTCATCATTATGTATAGTTCAGGTATTATACCATCATTTCCAGGTGCCTTATTAGGTTTAATTTACTGACTGAATTTTGAGTTCAGACATTGATATAGGCTTGTCAATTATTTTTATTTGATCCTCTGACAGTCTATTTTAATATATTTTTACAAATGTTTTAATTAGATCTTGCGTATCCGTTGCTGGCTTGTGTTGATTAATCTTATTAAAATAAGACCTGAAAACATCCAGAATATCTTCTATTTCAGTAACCATCTTTTCACTGCTAGATTTAACAATCGGTTTTATTCTAGTAGCCAATTTATACATAGATTTAGGATTTATGGAATAATTAGTCATTTTAATCTTTTCTAAATTTATTATAGTTTTATGTTGTAAAATGTCTAAATACTTACTGTTTAAGCTATTTATTTATTTCATTATGTTACTATTTCCTTTTTAACTGTCTAAGTTTATCTTATCAATTTTCTCCCATAAATCTATCAGTTCTTTGTCCCATTGTTTCTTTTTTTGTGTGTGTGTATACCATCTTGTAATTTTGCCAAAAGCTTAAGTTTTTTTAAAGAGTCCCATACTAAAATTTCTGAGGTGTTACCCGTATGATTAATTCCAATAAAAGTTTGAATTTCTTTATTAAATAACTCACTAAAGACTTTCATATAGGTTATACATGCAGGAATCATTTTAACTGGATGTTATTACTAGAATTCAGTGTAACTTCATGTTATTGTGTTATGATCCAACAGTGGGCAAGAGACTACTTTAACATTATCTATTCTACTAGTGATCTCATTTGAAACATATACTCTCTCTATTCATGATTGTGTCCCATACCTGTGTGAGAAATGTATAAAGAAGAGTGAGTCTGACACTGAAAACTAATTTATATCTCTCATTATTATTTAAGTCAGTGAACTCCATCAAAGCCTTGATTGAGGTAGGTTTCTTCCTTTTACAGCTAGTGTCGGTAACTTTGTCAGATAAAGTACAATTAAAGCCACCTGCAAAAATAATATTTCCCCTTAATATTTGCATTATTCCCCCAGCAGTTGTTTAACTATTTGTATTCCCAATCCAGGTATCCAATAGATATTAATAAAAGTGTATAGTTTCCTCTGAATCTTTAAAGTCACTAAACAAAACATGCCTTTTTATCAGTAAATGTTTTCAGGATTTTAGGTAGAGGCAAATAATTTTTCCATAAAATAGCCACCCCTCTTTACTTTTGTTTATAATGAAAGCTAGTCAATACAGAGCACTGTTTAGTATTAAGTCTGTCCAAGTCTTCTTTTACTAAATGTGTTTCCTGTAAAAACATAACTTGGGAATGAAATATTTTTAAAAATTTGTATAAACTACCCCTTTTACAACCATTATTTAATACATTTATATTAATTAGTATGCATTTCAAGTTGGCCATACTGCTGAAATAGCAAAAATAAATAAGCATTACATATAATACGCCTATACACTTGTAAATAATATGGTACTGAAAAAACTATTATTATATCTAGTGAACTGCTTACTCATAGACAAAAATATAAGATACTTGAGATTGTTAACTGTAATCTTTCTATCAAGAATAGTGGACACCAAAAAAATTATTTGTAAACTACTATACATGCAATGTTCTTTCCTGTCCCCCCTCAATGGAGTTTAAAACTTCTGGTTTGAATAGCAATCCTATTCAAACACTACCACCTACCCAGAAATAAGTATCTAGCATCACTTTACTACTTCTAAACTTATAATATATGAAAGGTCTAACTTATTTAACAAACTTAAAAGGAGTTAGTATATACATAATATTCAGAATGTAAACACTCATTCACTTGCTATAAAACTTATCACTATAAACAATATCCAATGTTGCAGTCATTTGGTTCTATTCTACTTATAAGAGCCTATATAGTATTATAATAAATCCAATCTTTTCTTTCAGTTCTGAGAAAAAAAGAGATTAACCCAGATAAAAGATAATGCCTACATCACTGTTTATAATAATCATGCTATATTACTAATATGCTATTATATATTATTGACAATGCGACTAACAAGTTAACTATTTAAACTCAGTTCTGAATACAACACTGTACATGCTTGGATATTATAGCAGACACATGTCAGGATGCTGACAGGCTAGCAGCATAATTTTCTTCCTCTGCTGCTTTATTTCTATTTCTATTTCTGACAGGAAATTTTATTTTTATAATATCCTAAACCGTTTTTTGAATAAAATCAGTTATCTGATACTGCATAGAAGGATACTATCTAGAAAATGTCTAAATATTTAAATTTTTTCCTATCAAATTATTCATTTGAAAAGTCTGTACCAGTAGCTGTGAAATGGGTCATTCAAAAACAATCTCTCAAGACTTGCCTATAAAGAAAGAACTCCAATTTGTTATTTCTAATATACAAGAACTTTCTTTAAAAATGGACAGAATGGATAACAAACTTGACAGCTTTAAAGAAAAATGTACCAAACAGATGGATCAGTCATGTGAGATTTTAAAACAACAGAAAACTCAGATAGATGGAATGGAAGATCCCCTTAATGACATAGAAGGCAGAGTATCTGAAGATGAAAACAACATTGAATTTCTACTGCAACAGAATACCTTATTACTAAACAAAATTGATGACTTGGAGAGCAGATCCAGAAGAAAAAACATTCATGATTCTGGATGCCTGAAAAAAAAAAAAAAACAGAAGGAGAAAATATGGTCAACGTTTTTACTGCCTGGCTTCCTAAGACTCTCAATTTATCTGAAGCGATGTTGTATGGTATAGAAACAGCACACAGGTCTCTAGTTTCTACATCACAAACTAACTCTTCACCGAGATAAGTTATTGTTAAGTTCTTCTCATCTCAAGACAAGGAACTAATACTTAAAACAGTCTGGTCCAAATACCTCTCAACCAATCGGGGACAAATTTCAACAGAATCAGGGACAAGTTACAAAAAAATCAGGGACAATCAGGGACATTTTTAAAATATTAGTGCTATTAACTTGAAACATTGACAGAATCAGAGCATATGAATTAATACACATTTTCTGAAGTAAAAGAAGTCTATAACTCCTAATTATTGTCATTATTCATTAAGTGTAATTCACCACCTTTCCTCCAAAAGTCACTAGTTTTTGGAGGAATTATTGGGACAGAGCTAAAATTTGAGTCAAAATCAGGGACGTCCCTGAAAATCAGGAACAGTTGACAGGTTATATCTCATATTAAACTGGATGACAAACAAATAAGATTTGATAACGACTATTCCAATGCTGTGATGACCAAAAGGAATTTTTTTGTCTCTTACAAAAGAACTTAAGAAAAGACAGTTTAAGGTGCATTTACTTTTTCCTGTCAGGCTCAAAATATTCCATCTAGATGAAATTAGACACTTTGAAGACCTAGACACTGCACTGTCATTTTCAAAAACAAAACAAAAAAAAAATTCTAGACCAAACTGAAGATATGGACTGGAACAATAGCACTTTGAGCAGACAAGCAAAAGTAACTACTGGTAAATCCAATGAGAAGAAAAAGAACTAAAGGGCAAATAACTATTAGCTTTGTTTCTATTTCTAACCTTTTCAAACGTAATAGTTCATTGGGCTGATTATTTAACACTACTTCTACTTCTCTAATTGGTTTTCATTTGTTCTTATATAGTCTTCCAGACTACTACTTATTCTAAACACCTCTGAGTGCATCTGGTCTACTTTTTTCTTCAAGTTTACTAAAAGTCATCTCCTGCATTGATGCTGCACATAGCTCTACTTCCTGCTGATAAGCCTTTAGATTCTTCTCATCCAGAACTTTTTATTCTCTTTTCCTGGTTCTCTTTTTTAACTTGTCCCAGATGTTTACTTTAAACAGTGTGTCTACTGACTAATTAATGAATTTCCCCCAAATATGTAATATTTGCCATCCTTTTCAGCACTTTCTCACTTTGGGAGAGTTGCATGTAGTGTGCTCCACAGTCAGCCACCATCTTGAGAATCCCTGTGACAATTGATTTTGCATAGTAATGGTTTGTTGAGTTTCATGTTTATTATGTACACATTTTCTTGCAAGTCATTTTATACATGAGGGTGTGGGGATTAGTGTTTGTTACAGAGAGAGAGAATGTGTGTATGCGTGCACACACACATGTATGTCACATAATGGTTTGTATACAATACTCTAGAAGCATAATTTAGAGACTGCAGTTTCTTATGTAACCACTAGCATAAAGTGTTCCTTGTGCTTTCTAAGGAATATTAAACAAAGAAAAGGCACTGGTACAATAGTTCCTGTCCTTTTCCTTCTGTGTGTGTTGTAGGAGCAGAATGACATTTCTGGGCTTTGTCTGTTCCAATCCCCTCTACACAGACATTTTTTTTTTTACCTTCTGCTTACTGCTCCTGTTTTGCAAAATAGCTCATTTCAGCTGTACATAATTATTGCATTTGTACTTTATTTTTCCAGGGTCTCTGCCCTGAAAAGAATAATTAAAGTCCATTCTGTTATCACAATTTAAACAAGTAAATCATTATTCTGCCATTTCCTTATATGTCTGTAACATTGCTTCTGGATACTTTAAATTTCATTCACTGCCCCCATTAGTATGCCAAATACCACCTCATCTGTATGCTGCTACCTTCTTGTAGAAACACCCAGTTTGTCATTCTTTTGGGGTTGATGACTTAAGTCTGAAAAATCTTCAGTAGGGCCATAAACTTTCCAGATGCTCAAAGTGGAGTAGCTTTTCCTGAAACATGAGATTTCTCAAGACAAACAACACACTCAAACAATACAAATACTTACTTTTACTTCATTACAAAAATAATCACTGTTGTAGCATTTTGTGTGGCCATTTGAGACACAGTACAATATCTGTAGAAAATATTTAGATGAAAAGAAAACAATGTTTCTCTTTTAAATGATCAAGTCATGTCCTGTTCATGTTTCCCTTAAATCCCACAATACTGCTCCTGCAGGACACATACATTTCAGCTGTCCAGACTTTTGCAGAATGTCCACATTTAAGATCCCTATTTTTGGTCAGTTTCTCATGAAATGTGATTTTTCTGGTAAATCATTAAGAAGTGAAGTCACTCAATAACATCTGAGTTTCAGACTTCATATCCTGTAGAAAATGCATACTAATGTAAAACCTGTTACTCTACCAGCTTTCTAAGTTTATAAGAGCAGTATTTAAAATCTGACCCTGATTTGAGGCCTTTGTCCACCCATTATTTTTGGAATTGCCAGAATTCATGTGATAAGAGGTGCTTAATAATATCTTGAGATATAATTTGCAAAGATCTGTTTTAGGTATTATTTTATACAGTTGCTCAAACCAAGACTGTCTCTTAAAAGGACAGATGGCAAGTAGTAACCCTGTTCATAATTACAACTTGTGTATCCACACTACTCCACCTACACAAATTCAAATATTCTTGAACAAAACAGTTTACAGGATTTTTTTACTGCTTGTGCAGTCATTTCAAATCTTCCCAGTATGTGCCTCAGTTCATTCTATTCAGGGTTGTTGTAAGATACATGTTTTGTAATCCACATTTTCTTCAAAACATCTCTCCGAAATATCATTACATATATAAGTAGCTAGCTGGTGGGTCTATAAATGTATATAATATATAAAATAAAACCTAAAACAGATCTGTGCAAATTGTATTTTGCAGTTTGATTAACCACCTGAAAAAAAACAACTTATTTTGACTGCTACAAGTGTTATCAATTCAGTGTGGCACCATGTGGGCTGTACTTTATTTAACTTTGTAGGGAACATTACATCAGTTGAGCATGGGGCAGCCATTTCTTATGTAGGGGACAGTCAGTACTTAGAAAAGTGGTCTTTCTACTTTTGATGCAATTTTTTTCTGTGAATGCAAAATGAAAATTGATGGTTATATTTTGCTCCTGTCAAATGATTTTATGACCCAGATGTCAAACAAGAATGTTTGCACATCTAATTACTTACTGATTTAATCTGTTTATGTTCGTAGGTGATTACTAGTCTAGTGACCCCAAGGGGCCTTTTAAAGCCTAGCCATGCTTTCCAAATGTATCTGACAAGTTTTGATACCCTAGGGTTATTTAAGGGGTATAGGTTGGCTTAGGCAGTAGTGGTCAAGCATCTACAGACTGTCTGCCTATCAGAGATGTAGGTGCCAGACCAAGGGTAAATTTCCAATTCCCCATACACTGGTCTACATTACACTTGAATTGGGTTAGGGAAGAACTCTACTTCACATGGATGGAAAACCTGTTCCAGAGAAGGGTTAGTCTCTGAGGCACATACGTGTTCCTCCAACATGCACTATTTATGTTCAAGACAAGGGTTATGTCCCTAGAGCAGGTAATTCTGATGCTATTTGTGTTGAGGATATGTAACAGGTCCATCAGAGTGGGATTGGAGGATGCTTTGTAGGTCAGGCATAGATTGCCTCTCAGCAGTCTGTAGGAGACCAAGTTCAGGGATAGACTTTGAGATAGTCCGAGTAGATAATATTGTTTATGTCCTGTATTCTTTTTGTGAAGAACCTCTGTGGAAGTACAGTTGTTGCATATGCCAGGTCAGGTGTATACCAAAGGGGGCACTGTACTCAATGACTGGTCTGATGAGGGCTGAGTACAGCAGAACAATGAAATCCATGGATCTAGAAGCCGTACCCTTGCTTATAAGTTGAGTATCACAGAATGATTTCCTTACAACCATAGATGTATGATGGTCAAAGGCCAGGTTACTGTCTACATGTGTTCCCAAATTCCTAACTACTGCATCTCCTTTTAGTGGTTTATAATCAATCTGGTAGTTTCTATGGGTAGCTGTCCTCCAAAAGGATACTATTATGCATTTCTTGGCATTGAGCTCTGGACCGTGGATCTGGCACAAGTTATTGGTCTGTATCAGGTGGAGGCATCTCTCTAATATACCCCATGTCCTTCACTATTGTCCCATATACAAAACCCATCCCACAGTCATCCACAGCCAAACTTCTAGTTTATTTCCTTAAAATGAATAATTACAAAAACCTCTGTGTGATAGTCATTTATATTCCCCCAGACAATTTATTGAGGAAATCCTTGCCTGGGCATCTACTAACATAAAAAATGAGACTATCATACTAGGGGATGTAAATATCAACTGGCTAGACATATCCCCACACCACTCTAACTGCAATATCAATCTATATAAGTTCACCCAGCTACTGCTGGTACACTCTCCAATAGTATAAGCGATGACTTACTGGCCTTTATACAACGTGAATGTACCACAACAATTAAAAACATCGGTACTGGTTTACCAGAGATGAATCCCAGTTCTGTCCATTTAGCTTTAACCAAAGGTTGCTTAGCATGAACTGGGATGCATTAAAATCACTTCCTCTTGATGAGGCAGTTGAGTTCTTCAACTCAACCTTCCTCAGCATACTAACCAATCTCGCTCCCCTTAGACAAAAGAGAGTAAAGACCAACCATGCCAGTTGGCTAACAAGATCCACTAAGGATCTCATGAAACGCAGGGACAAATCATGGAAAATCTGGCAAAAAAACAAAAACCTATCTGACCTCGCCCAATACAAACAGCTCCAAAACCAGGTTAAGTGCCTAGTACTACAAAACAAAAAAGAACACTACCTTACATTACAAAATCAGCACAAGCAAAACTCAAAGAAATTCTGGAGCTCTCTCAACTCTTTATTAAACCCAGGTTCTAGTAATAATCCTTGCCCAGACCCAATAAAACACCCATTGAAATTCCTGCAAACTTCAACTCCTATTTCATAGATACTATAGCCAATTTATTATTTTATTTATTTTACATTTGTTGACTGGGTTAGTCTGACTGAGCTTAGTAGCCCTTTTTCAGCAGAGGCCTGGGGAGAAAAGCTCCAACTGAATATACTAGAGACATTTACATAGTGATTTTACGTAATAAGCAGTAGTAACAAGAAAAAGAAATAAAAATACAACACAAAACATTTGAAAAGAATACAGAGTCAGATTACATACAGCTTACAAACAGAACAGTAGACTAAATTTTTCAAAAGAAAAACTTTGAATTTTGTTATTATTATTTTTGATAGCGAGATCTGGAAGAATTTATGGTTAAACTTTGCCTAAGGAGGACGAATACAGTGACAGGCCCATTGACTTTGTAGGTATTCTTTGGTAGCAGATTTAAATATATTCAGTTGCTTATATGACCGAATTTCAAGTGGGAGGGAGTTCCAAGCTTTGGTAGGGTTATAGCTGTAGTGATTACATCCAAATTTAGTTTTAGGTTTGTGAGTTGATAGAAGGTCTTGGATTGTACTTCTGAGAGGTCTAGCGGGAAGATAATGGGAGATTAGAGCAGAGAGAGTGAAGCAGGAGGAAGGTTGATCGAGGGTGCTATGAATAACTTGGAGCTGAGTGAGGAGGTGCTGATGTGGTAGTTCAAGCCAGTTTAGCTGTTTCAGAGAGAGGCAGTGGTGGGACTTATAGGTTTGTTGGATGATGAATCTAGCTATATTGTTATAGGTAGATTCAAGTTTGGTGAGGAGATTTGAGTTGAGGGTAGTGAAAATCTGAGAGCTATACAGTAGAGCAGGTAATAGGTAGGCATGGGAAAGAGTTATCCTGACTTCCCTAGAGAGAAATTTTTCATTGCGGGTATAGGAGACCACGTTTCTGAGTTTTACTGATACTGCTGTTGACATGCAAGTCAAATTTGAGCTGATCATCAATAATAACTCCTAGTAATTTTGTGTTAGACTCTACCTTGATTAATGTGCTATCTAAAGACTGTATTGAGAAAGAGGATTTCATATAGTTGAGTTTTTTTGGCAGAAAAAGTAATAATTTCGTTTTTTGGGGTTGAGTATTAGCTGGTTTTGAGAGAGCCAATGTTCAACAGAGTTGAAGGTGGACTGTGTGGTGGAGATGAGCTCAGAAGGGGAGTCAGTGATAGAGATGACAGTAGAGTCATCAGCATATTGTACTAATGATGAGAGAGCAGGAGGAAAACAGAATATTGGTAAAGATATTAAAAAGTAGTGGCCCAAGAATGGAACCTTAAGGGACACCTGTCTTAAATGGAAAAAGAGAAGAGTGAGCAGAAAACTATTTTACGCCTTGGAATTGGTCAGTGAGGTAGCTGGTGAACCATGCTATAGTTTCTGAGGAGAAGTTGAGTGGTTAGTTTTTGGAGTAGTGGAGGATGTGACACGGTGTCAAATGCCTTTGAGAGGTCTAAGAATAGGCAGGAGACAAGTTTGTTGTTATATCTAGCAAGGGAAATAGTATTTAAGAAGGATAGTAGAAATGTTATAGTACTATGTTTGGGTCTAAAACCATGTTGACTTGGTGTAATCAGATTTTCTTGAATTAGGTAGTGCATGACTTGTTTATGGATGCATTTTTTGAGGATCTTGGAGAGTGGGGAAAGGATAGCAACAGGTCTGAAATTAGTGATGTCTGTGGAGTTACCTCCTTTGTGTATGGGTAGGGTGTAGAATTGTTTCCAGATGGCTGGCACTTTAGCCTCTGAGATAGAACGATTAATTAAGATAGAGACAGGAAGGGCAAGAGGATCAGCAGCTATTTGAAGAAACTGAGAGGGGATGTTGTCAATGGAGGTGGAGCAAGGTTTTAATTTGGAGAGCAGGGATTTTATGTAGCTGGTAGCTACATGTTTCAATGAGAATGTAAAGGTAGAGTTTAAGAAGTCCACATATTCCACATTATTAGAGATGTTATTTTGTGAAGCTAGATTAGGATTGGGTTTAAGTAGCTTGGTTATAGAGTTGATGAAATAAGTGTTGAAGGTGGTGGCTGTATCCTCTGGAGTTGATCAGGGTATGGGTTTGGGGAGCAGGGATTACCAGGGTGTAGAATTTGATTTATTGAGTGCCAGAATTTTTTGTATTGGATCGCAGGGCAGAGGGAAGGTGTTGCTAAAACTCCCTTTTGTCTTTGTTAATGTTTTTTACTCTGATTTTTGACCTCTTTAACTCTTTGTAGGTCAGTGGGAAGCTTTGTTTTAATCCAAGTTTTCCAAGCTTTGTCTCTATTTTCTATTAGAGTACAGGTGCATTGGACAGCCAAGGTGAAATATTGGACTTAACCGGACAGTATGAATAGGGGCTAGAGAGTTTAGAATATCGAGGAAAATTGAGTTAAAAGACTGAAGAGCATTGTCCAGGGGTAGGTGATGGAAGGAGTTCCATTTTATTTCAGAAAGGAGAGATTTAAATGTTTCTGGATGGAAGTTAGATAATTTTCTGCAGGTTATGACTCTATGTGATTTGATCTGGTTGGATGCGTACCTGAGGACCATTATAGGGGAGTGATCACTAAGGGAGTTGGAGAGAGTCTTGGGAGTATGATATATGGAGGGATTAGAGACTAGTATCCAGTCAAGTAGGGTGCAAGTTTCAGGTGTGCTATTTATATGTGTAGGCTCAGAAATTAGTTGGGTGAAGTTGTGCAAGTTTATGTGCTGAGAGGGATGTGGGGTATAGAAGGATGGCCAGTTGGTATTATTATTGCCAAGATTGATAGATTCATTGTAGATGTGTTGAGAAAAATATGAGATTATGTTTTCCATTAGGGGAATATTATTCCCTGGAGGAATCTAAATGGCAACTACAGTGACAGTAGCATGGTTATTTTACTTGAGGTTAGCAGTTGGAATTTCTCAGGGGGCGAATGTGGAATTGCATCTTTAGAAATGGTAAGAAATAGGTGGTTGGAGTATACTATGGCAACTCCACCTCCTTTTTTGTTTTGATGATCTAAGCAGAGTATATTATAGCTGGGAAAAAGGAGGTCATTGTCTTTGTGTTGAGATTTAAGTCAAGTCTCTGTTAGGGCAATGATATCAGGGGCGTGTTGAGAAATCCAGGTGTGGAATTTACTGACTTTGTTCAAGCTACTTCTGATATTTATTGAGTAAAAGGAGATGTGCTTAGTGGCAGGGCTGGATGTTTTTAGGTTAGGGGAACTAATATTATTGAAAGGGGGTAGGAGTTGTGGGGCCAAGGTTTGGGTGAATGTCACCAGCTTGAGTTAAGACATTAGTGAGGCAGAAGGATCTATTTATGAGAAGTATATAGGTATAATATTTTGGTTTGATTTTGGGTTGATATGTATTGGTAGAAAGATTTTTGATTTGGGGTAGTGGGGTCTCAGTTGGAAGGATAGAGGGAAAGATGGAAAAGGAAAGTGGTGGGAAAAAGGGGATGGTGTTATGGGGATTTGTAGGGGCTTTATGAGCTGGAGATAGGGAAGTATTAGGAGAGGTAATGTAGAGAAAGAAGAGAAGTGGGAATAGTAGCAGGTAAGTAGGTCCTGAGGGAAGGAGAATTTTCATGATGGAAGAGTTTGTAGTTATGCTATAAGTGCAGGTGTTCTAGAGTTTTGGATATATAGGTGAGTTGTTGGCCTATGTGTGGTTGATGTAAGATTTAGTTAGTGTCAAATTAGATGGGGTGGTAGTATAGGGAATATAATATGAGTGGATGTTAGAGTAGGAGGTAGGTGGGGTTTGGGTTAGGTGAATGCTGATAGAGGTAAGTGTAGAGATGAATAGGAAGGGGTGGGCACTCTGCAGGTGGGAGGAGCAGAGTGGTGAGGTATAAAGGAAATTATATGGGGGTGGGTGGGAATGGGGGTGGGAGAAGAGCGAATGGAGTGGGACTACACCAGAGCCAGAGGATATTCCTTTAGAAAAACAATCAGTGAACGTGGATGGAAAAGAGAATGGAAGGGAAGGTAATTGTCCAGTTTAGGAAGGTAAGTATCTGTCCTAGCCTTACTAGCTCAATTTTACAATGGGTAGTTATAATTTGCTGAAGGCATTAGCACCAGGAATTAATGTAAACCAGAGCTGATTCCAAAAGTTAATGCAGAAATAGGGGATAGGGAAGAATACAACTTTAAGTCAGGGAAAGGGAGGTTAGGCTGTCGTGATATCGTGCTCACTACAGCTGCCCAGAAAGTCATTAGTTAATGTGATATTAAATTAGAATAGGTAAGGCAAATTAACTATTTCCCATACTTTGTTTCTTTTTATTTTGTAATGGAGATGCTATCAGATAGATTGCTATGTCAGCCCTGTGTAACGGCTACTTTTCCACTATTGGCACAGAGTTACAATTTGCCTATGGGTTTGGGGGAGCTGGAAGGTTTGGGGAGAATAAGAGAGAAAATATATTAGAAGAGCACACAGAGAGAATACATCATCATTCAGAAATGTCTCGCTTAATTTCAGTTATTCTTTGCTTTCAATAAACAAGCAGTAAATATCTGTAAAGGCACAGGCTTAGCGTAACATGCGATAACAGATGCGACCTCCAGTTACACTATGCATTCAACAGACTAGCAGTACACTTCTGTTAAAACACAGGTTTAGCATAAGAGATAAAAGATATTATATTCTACATTGACCTCTTCTGTGCTTTAGTTATAAACTTAAGCAGTAATAATAGTGACTGTTGAAAGAGTCACTCCATGGTAACACACTATGTGAGTATTACACATTATTAATCGCAAAAAAAAGTGATACTTTGTAGAAAGTAGAATGCCGCTAAAATCTCAGTAACACTGTTACAAAAAGAAAACATTTCATTCAGTGTACTCTAGCATTTCAGCTTTAGGACTCAAAAGTATTAAGTTCGTAATAAAAGTAAGCACTAGAAACTACAGCAGCTCAGTGGTAGAGACACGCGGTGAGACTAATTCAGTAAAGCTGCAAAACTGTTATAATACACGCTGCAACACGCAAAATAATTCTGAGGTCTAGTAATGCTAGGTTACAGATATAGATTAAATAATAGTAGATACAGAATTGAAAGACACTAATACAGTGCAGCGGTTTCAAAAAGTAGAAGAAAACAAGTTTAGTCCAGGAGTTCCATGTGAGCATGCTATCAGGAAGCCACTATGCCAATCTAACTGCTACCTTTCCCAAGACCAACTTGTTCACCACAAACCTCTCTACAGCTACAACTAGTACACCCCCTATTCCCAACTTTACTCTGTCACCTATACCCACCTCATCTATTACAAAATTGCTTCTAGAACTCAAAGCATCGGAGACCATCCAGGTGCAATTAACCATAGGTAAAACTGCCCTACAGTTTGTAACATGCACTGCCACCACCACAACTCACAGGACCCACACACCACTGCTGAAGACGAGAGCATCTCCAGATGTCATCTGACCCAACCATCACATTGGCTAACTACCCTCAAAACACCTACTCACAGCCCAACAGCAGCCACACCCTAACTCCCCAGCAAACTCTTTAGTCTATAAACAACAAAATGCCAAACCAAACTACTCACCATTCTAACTAAGACCAAAAATATATAACAATCTCTGGATCATCACACACATGACACAAACACCTCACACACAAGAATCCCCACTCCGAGAATCAAACCAAACCATAAATTACATGAATTAACATCACCACCCCCCCCCCAGCCCCCAGCCAAAGAAAAAACTTCAACAGCAAGAACACACTTCTACAATTTTGGACTCTTCTTTATCCTGGTAAGGCCCCCTTCAGTGGAAACCACAAAACCCACTTACACAAACCTCTGCCAAAAAACTTCTCCAGGAATGTAGTGGATCAATGGACTCAAATAATCTCAATAAAATCAAAACCACTTAAAGGCAAAGGTAGGTGGACCCCGGTTCCAAACAAACTCTACATAAAAACAAACTACACTACATAGGAGGAAGCTACTACATGCAGGAATCTGATCCCTGCACACCTAAAACTTCTGATCATCAAAAAAAAAATCCAAGATCACTATAAAAAGATCAATCATAAAATCAACACAAAAAAAAAAGAAAAGAAATCAAAGAAATGACACAAAAGACAATCATAAAGCCGGATATGCTCTCCCAGAAAACAATAATGAGAAAAACCCCATGATACAAAAAAATCACTGAAACACAAAAAAATTGCAAATCCCTCCCAGACAGGGTTCCGGTACCAGAAAGCCTCCAATCAAAAAAGGAGAAATATCTTAAAGCAGCACAGAAACGATCACTAATATAAGCATAAACTATGCTAATTCCACCAGTTTACACCACTTCAAGCAACACACTACTTTCAAAAAACTGATGTTAAAATTACATTAAAAAATATATTTAGTATTGAGCAATTATATTAAACATATTCTCACTGTGGCTTTAGCTATAAACTTAGTGTTAACATGGTAAGCTGTGTTATGAGTATAATCAGATATACACAATCAGAACAGCATTGGCACACAGAGTCTATAATAAGGAAGGCTAAACCTCCAACCTCTCCAGGCCCTCAGACGAACTCAATGAGGACTAAGCTGCTCTAAGCGGCTGCCCTTGCTACTAACTCAATACAGAACTAAACCCACACAATGGAATGTGCACTCATCTTAGCCCCTGCACAAAGGGATAATGTATCCTCAGGAATGATGGTAACACGGATGGTGTGGCTCCACAAAGGCTGATATGCCTACGGACAAAGAAATGGAATTTTCCATATATAATGGAAGCCATAAAGGAAGGAGCTATGGAGAGGACTGGTCTGGGAACACATAATCCTCACCTGAACTGGGGACCCACAGAACAGGGCCTAATTGCACTTGTTTTGCACTAGTATTTCAGTTCCCACCTTGGCCTCTGATGACTTTTTCACACAGTCACAAAGCTCCATTGAAGAATACCCCACAGTTCACACAGAAAACCTTCCCCACAAAAATCACAGACACAACAGCAACTAGATGTGACACATAGAACAACACAGGAGTTGTTGTAAACATTAGAATATGTGGATGGATGTCAGGCTCTCTGCCCCTGGACAGACAGGACCCACAGGTTGTTTCAGGTGCTATTGACCTCTGCACTGGTCACTTAGTGGCCCCCAGGATTGTTCAGGGGCTGCCCTTTAGGGACGCTGGCTGACAGAAGTGCAGGTAAACATAGGGGACATGACCATGATCAGACTGCATGATCCTCAGTGCCAGAGCCACATCCTAAGCTAAATGCCAAAAAAAATATATGGTCACCTTTAAAAAAAAAAAAGTAACTAACCCCAACCAGGTGGCAATCCATTAAACATGGAGAAAGTATCAGGGACCTGGGGACCCAAGTTGTTGACAGGCTCTCTTTGACACTCCACATTGCCAAGCATAGGAAGGAAGAAACTACATTATTGCCCACCCTCATGAAGGGATCTCATCCAGATCAGGGAGAGGAGGTCATTGTGCCCTGTACTCTTTCAATTTACCATCAGATGAGTACATTGAGCATAACGAATGTACTCACCTGACACCTGCTGAAAGTTGGAGACCCAAAACCAAAGTCAAAAAACCTCAAAAAGGAAGGGCTTATGCAACATACTGTCAATGATGCCCGGAAAAAAAAATCCAGCTCTATTCAGTGCATCTAGAGGCTGCATGAGGTGACATTCATGTCCTGACATGAATTAATGGACATGGAATGATGCCATATGCTCCACCACAAATCACAAATCAAAGAGGCTAGGAGCCAGCAAGAGCAAGCAAAAGACAACCCGGATATAAATAGATGGGAGGACGCGGTTGAGAGACACACTACACAATCCCAGTCCATGTGAGGCAGAGCCTCTCACTGACTCTGTTCAAGAGATCTTGACGAGTGGATGGAGATCGAGGAGGGTTACCCCCGAATCATCTCTGTATCACTGCTGGACAGAGCACAGCAAACTAAATGGTATAGTATTCTCATCCTAAGGGGGTGGTGAAAAGTATGAACCTATGAACCTAAATGCTCCTGACAATATACCCCGCAAATACCTGCAAATCTCAGCCAATTCAATTGCTTACCCTATCGGCATACTTCTCAACAGATCTATCCAAGAATCCTATATGCCCATCTTCTGGAAAAATGCTTATATCCTCCCTCTACACAAGGGGGGCCCCAAAATAGACACCACTAACTTCTGCCCCATTGCTATACTATAACCCATCGCTAAGATTCTGGAAAAATGTATTCATTCTCAACTTCTTCAACATCTGACTCACAACCACATTCTCTCTCCTACCCAACATGGATTTCGGCCAGGACATAGTACCACCACTGCCCTCATATCCTTCATGGACACTGGCAACCAAGCCCATAATGCTGGTAAAATTGTATCTTCACTATTTCTTGATCTTTATAAAGCTTTCGATACTATATCCCACTATCTCCTTCTAACAAAACTCTCTAACATAGGTACCTCACTTCAAACTCTAAACTTGTTTACTAATTACCTCACTGATAGATGACAATCAACTAAATGTCAAAACTCTTACTCCCCTTTCCTAAACACCACCATTGGTGCTCCTCAAGGCTCCATTTTAGGCACACTTCTGTTTAGCATATTTATCAGTAACTTCCACACTGCACTCTCTCTAAAGGCTCAGTCATCCAGTATGCAGATGACTCCACTATCATCTGCACTGCAAACATCTCCCCAGAACTACACCAACTCACCCAAAATGTCCTCACCTCCACTGAAATTTGGATGTCTAATAATCATCTTGCCCTGAACCCCAACAAAACCAAACTAGTAATCTTTGCCCCCAAAAAGTCCACACTCCTACAAAAAGACAACTTCACCATTCAATCCCTAGATGGTACCACCATCGACATTGTACCTAGCACAAACACTCCTAGGTGTCACCACAGACGAAAGCCTCACATTCGACCTGCACATCCAATCCAGTGTCAAAAAGACACATCAAAAGCTTGGCACTCTCTACCGACACAAACATCTACTTAGTGCATCAGCCCACCTTTCCCATGCCTCTTCTTTTCTATTACCCTCTCTTTTATATGGTACCCCCCCCTCCTCACCAACATTCAGTCCTCTCTAAAGTCCAAACTAGACTCATGCTACAACAAAATTGCTAAGTTTGTAACTAATTCCTCCTACTCATCCCACCACTGCTTATCATTACATAACCTAAAATGGCTTGAACTCCCCAACTATCTCACCTTTATCCAACTAACTACAGCTCGCAAACTCATTCATAATCCATTCATGTGTCTTTCTCTGGCTTCTATACTTGCTTTATACCATCCTAACACACCACTCTGATCCAACAACCAACTAATCATAAATGTAGAAAAACCCAAACTTTCAGCTGACCAGATGCTTTACTCCTTTACCACCGCAAAACTTTGGAACTCCCACCCCCAACACTTAGATCCACCCGTTCAGTAACCCTCTTCAAGACATCTCTGAAACAACACTTCTCCTCATCTTGGCTGTGCACATGCGTTAACACCACATCTCATATGACCTAACTTCAACCATCACAACTATTCTCACTCCAGTTCTACTACTCTAGCATCCTCCTTTCACATCCACCTGTCTTTTTACTTACCCCACCTCTCCATCCTGGCCACTTCCTTCTTTTACTAACCCTCATTGTCCTACCATTGATCCCTCCTGTCTACTTCCTTCTCTTCCTAACCCTTATAGACCTACCATTGAACCAAGCAAGACATTCAGGTACTCTCCCAGTCTACCTTAATATCATACCATCACTTATATCTGCAACAATATCTAGTGACTTTGCTGATTCCTGCAACACAACTCATATAGCCTATCGCTCAGCTATTACACCTCCTAAACATGTGAAAAGTTTAAGTACCTAGTCTCTAATTCCTATATCTGCTTTGCACCCACTGCATGAAGTGTCCTATATAAATTTTGCTAGCTGAAAACTACTCCTATGGAATGTTCTCATGTATATACTCTGTATTGCTTGTATAATATCTTTGATTTGAGAATGATTACTTATGTACTGTTTTTTTTTCACCAATTGTAGAAGCTGCCAATAATATGTACTAAATGTCTTTATTAATGTAAATTCTGTATTGTATGTGAAATGCCTTATATGTGGAGCTTTGCTCCCCAGGACTCCACTGAAAATGGGCACTTCTGACCCAGCTGGGCCATCCCAGTAAACAAATGCAAATAAATAAATAAATAAATAAATCAGGACTTCTTGGATGTTATTTGTGTTTTGGGAGATTCTATGACTGTACCTAGTTTGCAACTGTCTGCAGACTTGGCCAGCCAGAGGCCCCTGATAGTATGCTTGACTTCAAAGAAATAGATACCAAAAAGTAGCGTTCTCAGTACTGAGTCTTGAGGAACTATGCCGGTGACTGGCCTTTTTGTAGAGGCAGAGTCCCTCTTTCTTATCTTCTTGGTTTCTATCTTTGAGCCAGCTAGTTATCCAGTGAGTAACGTGTGAGTTTCTACCTAATTTCATGAATTTGTCTACAATGTCTGCGTGGTAATGAGTCAAAGGTCAAGGCAGGCAGTATACACCATTTTACCCTCATATACTGCTTTGGTAACCTTTTTGAAGAAATCCACTAGGTTGACTAGGCATAACCAACCCCTGACAAAACCAGTCTGGGCTGGATCCAGTGTCTGAAGATTTCCTATATCATTGTTTATCATTTGCATGATAGTGCTTTCCATATGAGACTAGTCAGACTTATGGGTCTGTAGTTACCCAGGTCTGTAGATGGCCTGCCCTTGTGCAGAGGGATGGCAGTTGCAGCCTTCCATTCATTGGCAAAAAGCCTTTCTGGGGACTATTTATTTATTGTTTGTTAACTGGGTTAGTCCAGCTGGGCTAGTGGCCCTTTTTCAGTGGAGACCCGAGGTGAAAAGCTCCAATACATAATATAAAGTATATAGGTTTACATCATTATAATATATCTAAGTATACAGAATATGCATCATTATATGATGTAAGTTCAAACAGTTGTGAGTTTACAAAGGCAGAATTACAGAGAGTTGCCACATTTATAATAGATTAAGTGAGTAGCATGAGTCAATATTAGTCTGTACAAGAGTAACAGTTTTACAAGTAATATATACACACTGGTTTGCAATTTAGAGCTTGTCAATTTGAGAATATGAGTAAGGTAGGCCAGAGGCACGTTTGCAAAAGATTTTTAGAAAGATGTTCTGAGCAAGATCTATGGGGTTTGTTAAAGTTGGCAAAGAAGTGATGATTTTAGGTGTGGAGTTAGTAGTGTGGGTGTTTTAGGTGGGAGCATGTGAAGGACATTCCCATTTGGAGGAGAGATGGGAGAGAAGCATGGATTTGAAGTTGTTCTGGTTAGGTATATTACGTAGTGGTGTGGGGAGATTGTTCCATAGCTTGGCTACAGTGTGGGATAGTAGTAGTTTGCCAGGAGGGTGGATGGGTTTGTGTACATGTAGGAGGTTTTGGCCTTTGGATTTCAGGGTGCGGGTAGGTGTGTAGGGTGTTACAGATTTAGCAAGAGAGGAGCATTCTGTTGGTTTAAAGATGAGTTTGTGGGCTGTTGTAAGTTGTAGGTACTTTAGGTGGTTGTGGAGTTCTAGCCAGTTTAGGGTGTGTGGGGAGTGACAGTGATGGGAAGAGTTCTTAGAATTGGTTGCAAATTTGCAGATTTTCTTGTAACAGGCTTTGAATTTAGAATGAAGGCCAAGTTGCAGGTTGGAGAATAGGGGAGCACCATACAAGAGAGGGGAGAAGGAAGGTAGATGCAAGGGTATGACGACAGGATGGAGTAAGGTAGTAGTTATGTCTGTAGAAGAGACCGATTTTCTGGTGGGTTTTTTTGATTTTCGAGAGGATGTGGGAATCGAATTTTAGGTTTTCATCGATGGTAATGCCAAGTAGCTAGGTACTAGGAATGATTTCTAGAGGGGTGTTATTGTGACTTTTGATGGAAAATTGGACCTTGTGGAACTGGGAGGTTTTGGTGGGAGTGAATATCATAAGTTTTGTTTTGCTGGCATTTAGGGCCAGGTGATGAGATTGCATCCTTGTTTCAGTTTTGGAGAAATCTGTTTGGGTATTGAGTAGAAGTTTGGAGGAGCAGGAGGCTGAGCAGATGATAGTGGGGTCATCTGCGTATTGGATGATTGAAGCTTCAGGGATGGAGAGGTGGAAGTTATTAATGAATAAGTTGAAGAGGAGGGGGCCAAGTACTGCTCCTTGGGGAACTCCTGTGGGTGTAGGTAAGAAACGGGAGGCTGATTCTTTCCATTGTACAGCCTGTTGGCACATGGAAATGTAGCTGGTGAACCAGTCAAGGGTTGAGGGAGATAGATGCAACTGTGAGAGCTGGGACAGGAGAAGGGAATGGGAGATTGTGTTGAATGCCTTTGAGAGGTCAAGAAATAGAGAAGATACATATTTGCCACTCTCATGTGCTATGTTGACTGTTTCAAGGAAGGAAAGGAGGGCTGTCATGGTGCTATGGCCAGGGCGGAAGCCATGCTGGGTGGGAAAGAGGAGTTTGTGCTGGATTAGGCAGGGCATGAGTTAGGAGTGGATGATTTTCTATAGAATTTTAGAGAGGGGAGAGATTATAGCTATGGGTCTGAAGTTGGTTGTGTCTGTGTTCTTACCGCCTTTTTGGAGAGGAATTATGAATGCATGATGCCAGATGGTTGGTACATAGGATTCCTGAATGGATCTATTTAGGAGGATGGATATGGGATAGGCTATAGATTTGGCTGATATTTGAAGAAAATTTGCTGGAAGGTTGTCAGGGGCATTGCGGCATGGTCCTAGCTTTTGAAGTAGTCTTTTTATAGTATTGGTGGAGACAGGTTTAAGGGAGAACAGGGGGGAGGAGCGGGTGAGAGAGGGGGTTTGAGGGGCAGGGTGAGGGGTTAGTATTGGTGGGTGGATTGGGGAAAGTGGAGGATAATTTAGCTATGCAGTCGATGAAAAATTTGTTGAAGTTAGTGGCTGTTTCTAGACTTGAGAGGTTAGGATTGGGGCAAGGGTTGGAATTATTACCAGGGTTGAGTATTGAGGAGATGGATGTCCAGAATTTCTTTGGATAGTTTGAGTGCTTGTATCGCAGATTGCTGTAGAAGTTTTTGCAATCTTTTGTTATTGATTGTTTGGCCAGGTTACGAAGATGTTTGTTAGTTTTTGGTACAGTTTCCACTTTTTGTTTCTTTGATTCATTATAAGTTTAGTTTCTTGGGATAGCCAGGGGCAGGAATTAGTTTTGATACATTTGGTTTGTAAAGGGGCTAGTTTATCAAGTAAGGTAAGGAAAGTTTGGTTAAAGTATGTGACAGCGTTATCTAGTGGAAGGCTTTTCAGTGGAGACCAATTAGTAACCTTGAGGCATTCAGAGAAGATTTTGGGGTTGAAGGAAGATAAATTTCAGGATTGCTTGAATATATATTGTTTTTCTATGTCGGAGGGTAGGCGGTCTGTGAAGGCTGGTAAGTGGTCACCTGGGGGGTCAGGTATTATACCAGATTTGGAGATATGGTTGGGGTGTGTTGTTAGTATCCAATCTAAGATGGTACCAGAGGAACCATCTTTGTTTGGCCTGGTAGGGAGGTCAATTAGTTGGGTGAAATTGTAGAGGTTGACAGAGTGAGTTGGGGTATCTATGAGGAAGGAGGCCCAGTTAATACTTACATCACCAAGAATGTAGGTTTCATTTTTGATGTTTGAGCTAAACCAAGAGAGGATGTCTTCTAAAGTTTTGGTATTGTCTCCAGGTGGGATGTAGATGGAGCAGATGCAGATGGATTTGTAGTTGTTAAGTTTTAAAAAGCCCACAGTCATTTCTGCATTGGCAAAATTTGGGATGGGGTTGGTGGATGGGGTAAAAGTGAGTGGAGGGGTAGATTATTACTACGCCTCCTCCTTTTCTATGAGGCCTATCATTGCATATGATATGGTAGCCTGGGGGGAGGATTTCATTATCTCTGATGGAGGGTTTGAGCCAGGTCTCAGAGACAGTGGTTATGTCTGCCTGGTTGTAAGAGTCAGCCATGTAGGTTGGGGATTTTATTACGGAGGCTTTGTGCATTTAGGGTCATGAAGCAGATAGCCTTGTGTTTTTGTGGATTGGTACTTGGGGTAGGGTGGGTAAAGGTGGGGGTTGGGCCTGGGTTAGGGTGGATGTCACCTGAGAGAGAGAGTGAGATATGTTGGAGGAGATGTCTGAGGAGAAGTAGAGGGTAAATATAAGTATGGTATTGTTGGGGAAGGCTTTTCTTTGAGATAGTTGTTAGATGCAGGGAAGGAGCTTTTTGAGTGATATAATTCAACAAATTATGGTGTTCGGGAGTCCTCACAGTAGTCCAAAAGGCTCAGGCTGGCAGGCAAAAATCCAGGGAAATATCAGAGGATTTGCAAGAGATGTCCCTTTCAGTTTAGAGGCAGGGAGGGAGCTTCTGGAGTGATATACAGGAGGCGACACAAGCAGCACTACCGCGAGAACCGGTTCAGGGGGTAGAAGAAAGATGGTGTCACTTCTGATCAGGCTTTAAAAACTACAGTTGAACAGTGAGTTTAGTGGTCCTGATAGTTCATGTTTCATGTTATTAATGAGGCAGTCTGGGATATTATTGGGTGCCCATACCGCTCAACTGTACAGATTTTTGCAGAATGTCCAGCTTTTTGCATCGTCTTTTTGGTCTGTTCCTCATAAAATTTATGCTTTTTTGGCAAATTACTGGAACGATCTGAGGATTAAAGTCACTAAATAATGACATGCATTTGAGTTTCAAACTTCATTTCCTTCAGAAAATCCATGATAATGCAAATCCTGTTATTCTAGCAACTTTCTAAGTACATAAGAACAATATTTAAAATGTGTCCTTTTTGGGGGCCTTTGTCCCCCCTTTATGTCAGGCTTTGTCCAGATTTCTTGCTCTAAGACGTTGAGAGGTATGATTGAGACCCATCAATGCAGTGTTCTTGGCCTTGGAGAGTGCATATAAAGACCTGATCTCTACTGATAGCTGGGGGGGGGGGGTTATAGCTGAATGTATTTTTGAAGAATGTCTGGGGGAGAGGGTAAAAATGGAGCTCACTTTCTCAAATTTGCAATATGTTTTGTCTCAGTATACCTCGTCGCTTTGTAAAATGCTTTGCTATAAGGCTGCAGTCTACCTACTTACTTAAAAGTAATGTAAAAACTCAGATGTCTTTTTAAGGTGTTTACAGGGGTACACCATATCTCTCGACCTCTTAACGCAAGAAATCTGGACAAAGCCTAAAATAATGGGGGGGGGCAAAGCCCCAAAAATTGACACAATTTTTAAATATTGCTCTTATAAACTTAGGCAGTTTCTAGAATAACAGGCTTTATGTTAGGATGCATTTTCTGAAGGATATATAGCCTGCAACTCAAATGTGTGTCATTATTTAGTGACTTCGGTAGTCAGTGATTTGCCAGAGAACGACAAATTTCATGAGGTACAGACCAAAATTATGAGGCAAAAATCTGGACATTATGCGAAAATCGTGACATTTGAGACGGTATGGAGCAAACCGTCAGACTCTTGACTCCGTTTTTCCTCCAATTGCATAAATGCTTTTGGACGGTTTCTTATGCTAATTAAGTAAGGGATGTGTTCTCAAGGAATTATTAAAAAAAAAGAATTTTAATCAGCTCATGGTTTTATAATAAGACCACCGTTTAGTTAATCTGTTCCATTCGTCGCTTAAACCTGTTCTGCTCCTAATGTTGAAGACACACCGCACAAATAACGCTCAACTAATTAGGGACAAATTTCAAAAGAACCAGGGACAAATCCAGAAATAATTAGGGACAATCATGGAAACTTTCATAATATTACTACTTATGTTACGTGAGACATTAGCAGACTAAGAGAATGTGAATTAATAAAAAAAATGTTCAGAAGGTGAAGAAGTATATAACTCTAGTAATTATAATTATTTATTAAATGTATTTTTCCACCCTTTCTCCAAAAGTCACCAGTTTAGGAGGGATTAAAAGGGACAAGAGTTAAAATTTGAGTCTAAATGGGGAGTCGAGAGATACCTCAAATACGTTTAACTTGTTAACAGACTGAACTCCGCCCGGTGTGTGAAACCGGCCCTATGAAAAGCAAACCCTTCTTTTCCCCACCCAGGTTTGGAAAGTCTTTGGTAGCGTTTATTTTCCAAACTGACTAATATAGAGGGTTTGGACAGCAGCGAAATCAGACAAAATATAAGGAAGGAACACACAAGGACACTACACCATGAGTGAAAATAACTCGGAAAGCTACGGTAACCAGGAACTATACTTAAAGTACGAAGGGCTCTTACTGCCCACCATCGTCCATACTCCCGAGACCCTCCGCTATGCTCAGGAGTTTAAAGTACGAGACGACGATATCTTCATTTCCACGTACCCAAAATCTGGTAAGTTAGTACTAGAAGGGCTTGCACCACTGCAGAACGTTTGCTTTTTGTTGTAAAACTACATATTCCGTTTATTAGAAAAGGTTTATGATAAATCCATTTGTCCATAAGGAATTAGAGTTACCACCCGTCCCACTTTGCGAGGGACAGTCCCTCTTTGGACAGTTGTGTCCTGCAAAAAAATTGTAAAAATGGCAAATGCCCTGAGATTTTAGGTCAAAATTGTTTCCTATATTTTATGTAATAGTTGCATAAAACAGTTATTATGTATCTGAAACACCTAAATGTTATAAGAAACAGGATAAGCAAATAAGATTTTATTTAGGCAAAAAAGTGAAGTTCTGTCCTTTGTTCTCGCCGTGGGTATGTTTTGTGGCCTGCAAAGTATGATGTTTGTACCAGAAATGTCCCACTTTGGGCATTTGAAAGGGTGGCAACCCTATAAGGAATGTCTGTATTAGGGCTATATTTCAGTTGTTACTGTTAGCTCGCATTGAGTTATGTAAGGAATTAACTAACATTGACGTGCACAGGCTCACCTGCAGCCCTTTTAATAAGTCTTAGCAAATTTCTGGACTAATTTACACACGGTGACCCAACTTGTATGTCAACTCTCCACGATTTTTTACTTAATTTTTTAGGTATTAGAGAAGTACCTCGCAGCAAATCCTAACCATGCCTGCTTTATCCCGCCTACAACTTTTGGAGAAAAGGCCATAGAATGGCTTTTCCGGGTTAGGGGTCTCCACAAAGCGGACCATCGGTCCGCTAATGATTGGCCGTGGATTTTACAGTGCCGAGGTGCCAGCCTGACGCCCAACCTTCACGGAAGGTACACCCGCACGTGTCTTCCTGTATGTCTTTATCGTTTACGCAGAGGGGACATGCCGACTCCTCACAGAAGGAATTCCGGCCGAGAATTGAACCGAAGAGCCTCTTGCCGTGAGGCAGCAACGCTAACCGCTGCCGCCGGTCACATTAAAGAAGAGTTGAAGACTTCACTTACTTCAGTACTACATCTAAATTCACATTCTCTTACTCTGCCAGTGTTTCAAGTTAACAGTACTAAAAGTGTCCCTGATTGGTTGAGAGCTATGCAGCGGTGCATTAAAGCAAGTTAATTAATGTCAAGGTGGAACTATAAGGCGTGGGTGACGATTTATGGTGTGTCTGAAATAGATTTTGCAAATTTGCAAAAACTCATTTTCTTAGCTGTTTATTTCACTGTTTTGCATTTCAACAGTAGATGTAAAGTATTAGTGAAATCACCAAAAAGTAAGGAATTCATTCTTATCTTAGCCTCAGCACTTATTTTGACCGTCATGCTCTGTATGACTGCATTCCTGGTTTCCACAGCTTCTGGAGCAGTTGTAAGAACCACTGGTAATTGCAACACCTCCCACCGTACTTTTCATATGTCCAGGTTTTTTATGTCTTATTTTTTGGTCTGTTTCTTGTAAAACGTGTTTTTGTTTTCTTCTGGGAAATGGGGTTATCACCTGTCCCTCTCTGAGCAGTTGTCATAGCTGTTATTTTTGTTTTGCTTGGATCACTTGTCTGTTTAAGTAATAAAGGATGTTTGACTGGAAACAGACTACTTAAAAGTAAGCCAGGCAGGGTAGGCAGTCTTTTTCCAGTCAAAAATCCTTTATTACATAAACAGACAAGCAATCCAAGCAAAACAAAAATAACAGAGTAATCATCATCTTCCTTCAGCTGTTCCCGTTGGGGGTCGCCACAGTGGATAATCTGTTTCCATTTCTTCCTATCCTCTGCATCTTGCTCTGTCACACCAACCACCTGCATGTCCTCTCATCACATCCATAAATCTTATCTTAGGCCTTCCTCTTTTCCTGTTACCTGGTAGCTTCATCCTTAGCAGCTTTTTCCCAATATACTCAGCATCCCTCTTTCCAGCCAAGTAGTATATCGTTTTATATAAAATCACAAACTTAAAAATCTCCTTAATAATCTAGTTAAATTAGAGGTACCACATCATTATTAATTTTATTTAAAGTACATAAGGGTTATATTATTATGACAGCTACTAAGTAGGGCAGGACCAGCTTGAATGTCACACTGATGGGGAAGGGATGTGAATTTAACATGTACACCAGTAACACTATGTTTTATAGCACAATAAACTACTCCATTGCCTGATAAAAAGTATATATATATATATATATATGTATAGTTAGAAAACTTTTGAGGAAACTATTACTCTGTTATTTTTGTTTTGCTTGAATTGCTTGTCTGTTTACGTAATAAAGGATTTTTGACTGGAAACAGACTGCTCCCCCCTGCTTGGATTACTTTCAAGTACTTAATAATTCTGTACAATATTTCAAATTATATATTGTATATTTTGTATTATTTTTTTTACTTTGGACGAGTTTAAGTTCATTACTTCTACTACCATTATCTGATCTGATTAATGTACAGTGATTAAGTAGATATATATGGGTTGAAAATCTTCCACAAAGAGAGGTTTCTTACACTGTTTTGTTTTTGGACCTACTGTACTTGTTTAGTGGGTTGTTTGAGACTAAGGGGATATCATGGTGATTGCTTGTCTTTTTTTTAACCTCCACTAACATATATAGGGAACCATTAACATGATAGCTATTAAGTAAGAGTATCTTATAGCCTCCCTCATTGCTACTGTTGAATCTGTTGCCTTCAACAAATGTCAGGCTGCCATTTGGACTGTTAATTAAGATGA
Organism: Protopterus annectens; assembly: GCF_019279795.1. Lineage (NCBI taxonomy): Eukaryota > Metazoa > Chordata > Ceratodontiformes > Protopteridae > Protopterus > Protopterus annectens. The sequence continues at coordinate 119,024,662 of NC_056733.1, read as the reverse complement.
AGCACAGTGCAGCTGTTAGCTAATGGGAGGAAGCTGTTATGTCCATATCTTTTATCATTAAAACTATTCTGCATTATGTACCCTGACCATGGATTTTATTGCTTTTTATTACTTAACGGAGACCTAAGGTGATAAGCTAGAGGAAGGGTGGAGGCAGACAATTGCCTATTACTGCAGGTTGTGTGTACTTCATTTTATGTATTTTTATTGGTTTGCGTCTGTCTTATGGCTCAGTTGTGTCTAGAAAGAGTCTTGAACCTGACCACTCACCCAGTTAACAAATGCTAATTTAATAAACAAAAATCTGGTCAAGTGACTGGGAAAATTACATTGCCTGCTTCCGAGGGTGTCTTCTAAAAAGTTTGCCTTGGGGGAAAATCATATTATCATCTTTTCCAGGGGTGTTTGAGGGAGATCTAGCTAATGTTTGCCATACATAACTGGAAATATGAACTATACAATGTCTTTTATTTTTTTTCCCCGGTTAGGGGTTGCCAGAGCAGATCACCGGTCCCCAGATTGATTGGCAGTGGTGTTTTATGGTGGCGAGTTGCCAGCCCAGTGCCCAACCTTCAGAGATGGCACACACAGACACGCACACACCTACCTGCATGGCTTTAAAACTCACTCGACCACAGGGAGGACATGCAGACTCTGCACAGAAGGAGCTCCCACTGAGAATCGAACCAGAAAACCTCTTACTATGAGGCAACAACACTAACCACTGTGACTGGTTGGAAATATGAAGTATGATATTGCTATTTTGCCAGGAAAACAAAGGGGTGCAGCTGTATGTGTTATGAAGTACTGTTACAGATAGGTGAAATAACAGATTCAGAGACAATGGAAAAGATAGTTGTATGAATCACTTGGGGATGGAATGGGTGAGAAAAGTAAAACTCCAGGGCAGTGGTGACAATGAACAACTATGCATGGTAATGTTAGTGATGGAGAAACTGTCTTTATGAAGGAAAGTGCATAGGTGTTTACTAGGCTAACAACCACAAGGGCCTTTTTAAGCCTAGCCATGCATCCCAAATCTCTGACAAGTTCTGATACCCTTGATAAGTGTAAGCACGGGCCTGGGAGATGAACCATTTACAGGTTACCTGTTTGCATTAGAGACATAGGTGCAAACCATGGATGAATTTCTAGTTTCCCATCCAATTGTCCAAGTTGCATTTGAATTGGGTTAGGGAGGAACTCTGCTTCACATGGATGTGGAGCCTGTTACATAGACTGGGTAGTCTCTGGGTTACATACCTATCTCTCCAGCAGGTTCTATTTATATCAGAAGCAAGGTTTAAGTCTTTTTAGAATGGGTAATTCTGGTACTGTTTGTCTTGTGGATATGCTGGAGGCCCATCAGAGTGGGGTCTGACAATGCCCTGTATGCCAGGCATAGATCTCCCCTCAAAAGCTTATAGGAGACAGAATATGGGGATAGGGCCTTGAGGCTGTCTGCATAGGACATATTACTTACGTCCTATATTCTTTTAGTGAGGAACCTCTGTGGATGTTTCAGTTGTTGGATATACCTGGTTAGGTACATATCAAAGGGTGCATTGTACTCGATGACAGGTCTGATGAATGCAGAATATACTGGAACAATAACTTCCTTGGACTTAGATGCCATACATTTGTTTATAAATTGCGCAATGTAGAATGATTTGAAGTGGTGGATATGATACATGAGTGAAAGAAGTGAAGCTAGTGGGACAGAACTGATTATCTGACGTAAATGTTGCAAGAAGGGCCATGCTGAGCATCTGTTTTTTGATAAAAGCACCCTTTGATATGTACCTAACCAGGTATATCCAACAACTGAAACATCCACAGAGGTTCCTCACTAAAAGAATATAGGACGTAAGTAATATGTCCTATGCAGACAGCCTCAAGGCCCTATCCCCATATTCTGTCTCCTATAAGCTTTTTAGGGGAGATAAATAAATACTGGCTTTGTTCTTGTACCAACCCTGATTGACCTTTCCTTCTTCCTTTCCACTACCATAATTTCTTCCTTCTCTTTTTCCTGTATCCTGATTGTTCCCCTCTTTAATCTCATATATACTGTACAAAAAAAAAAAAAATTTCTATCACATTTGTTTGTCAATTTGTTACTCACGCTATGTTTTATCATTTGTGTATTGCAAGTATTTACTTATTTGATTATTAATCTTATCTTGTAATTGCTATTTCCTCTTATATGTGTTTTACGTGTACTAATTCAATTTTGTATACAATCTACTAACTCAGTTTTGTATATAATCTTTTCAACTTTGTTTTCATCCTTTTATCTTTCGATCCTTTTATGTTCTTGTTTAAACTTGTAATAACTATTGGAGCTTTTCTCCCCGGGCCTCCACTGAAAATGGACATACATCCAGCTGGACTAGCCCGGTCAACAAATGTAAAATAAAATAAATAATCTAAATCCTGTGCCATTCAGATACTTAGTCTGCTAGAACTGGGCACCAGTTTTTCGTATAGGTGCTGAAACTTTGTATGACAAAGTGTGATGCCTCAATGACAAGACTGATGCAGCTGTTTACTAGATATCTGATGGAAGGTGCTGAAGATTGTTCTGTTTATAGTTTAAGCAGGAAGTATATTGTGTAGACAATCATGATAACTGCGAGGCACTGCTAGATGAGGTTTGTGATGAACAGGGGAGATAGAGAAACAAATCATAATTTACGTTTGGGTGGGAATGAAGGTTGTATGAAAGGGAAATGAGAACAAGTTATCATATTTAGCTGATGTTCTTTACAGAAAAAAGTGACATATATTCTATACTGTAAGGGGCAACCACATACATGTCTTTATAAAGAGACGGTGCTTAGCACTGCTAACTTTCCATAGAAGCATCATGAAGTGTGTGAGGAGAAAAGACATACAAAGAAAAAAATGAATAACATAGTGAATGTAGTGCAATGAAAAGGGGACATTCTGGTCAAAATATTTTGTGAAGGATACCACAATCTCCTGTTAGAAAATGGAAGAGTTTCAGAATAGGTCTTGGGGGGAAGGTCAACAGTGACTTCCAGTGTCTGAGATTAAGAACAGGTTGTGAAAAACTGAGGGGCTGCCAGCCCAGCCAGATAGAAGTTTCTACAAAATTCTATCTCATTGCAAATATTAATATAATCCACAGGCTTGTTTTACAAATGTAAATAAAACTATATGCTATGATTAAACTATATGCTGTACAACCTTGCTGTTTGTCACACTTATTAATTGGATAATAATAATATTGCACAGTAAAATTGGACACCCTTTGATAAGGGCCTTTATAGTAGTTGATAAGGATAGTTGGTGGCAGTGGATTACTGCCTTATAGCTTGGGCAGAAGGGGGCATAGCTGGAGAACTTGTGGCAGCCTTCCCCAGGAGTGTATGTGTGTTTGTATATAACCAAAATCTCAAAGTGTGTGTGTCAGCTACTTGGGCATGGACACGAAGCATCGATTGGACAGAGAGGGTACTGGAGGTTTTTTCTTGACTACTCAGCTGAGATCTGAACTGTATAGCTGTGCCAGTGGGGAGTCTGTTTGGGGATCTGGAGAGAAAGGGAGAAACCAGCCCCAGACTGACTGTGATCTCTGCGTGCTCTTAAAGGAAATTGTACTTTACTGTGTGTGTACTTGTTATCCTCCCAATGTGGAGGCCCCTCACTTGTGTTAGTGGTGAGGATTGAGGCTCCTTGATTACTGGGCCAGTGCACGGTCATCACACGGGTAACAGTGACAACCAATGGTTTGCTTCATATGGGCATTTAAAAAAAGGTCATAGACGCTCAACAATAAAGCTTAATCAAAAGAAGATCCTGTGTATTAAAATAAGTTATTTAAGAGGGTCACACAGGCCGTAGACAGCTATCATGCTGTTCACACAGCATATCTCTCTGCTTAATTTAGCAGAAGCATATCACCGTCAAGCAGGAATGGAAATCAAACCAGATGTAGATAAAAACCAGGCAGCAACTGAATGTGCCAAAAAACAAAAGAAAGAATATAAGGTAAAGGACCAGATGAGAAGGCAAGAAATGTGGAAAAAACATAAATATAGTTGCAATTATAGAAAACTTCTGGAAGAGCCTCATGTTGATCAAGAATGAACGCAGGAATGGTTAAGGAGAGGTGAATTCAAACCAAGAAATGAAAGGTTAATATTGGCAGCCCAAATCAGTGGGCCATGTACATGCTGGTTTACAGAGTCCATTGTACATGTGGGAGAAACAGATAAATGTAGGTTTTGTAAAACCGAATTGGAAACAGTCACACACTTTGTTACTGGTTGCAACACACTAATGGCAGAAGGACTGTATACTGAAAGGCATAATAATGTGGCGAGACTGTTGTACTGGGGATTGTGCAAACATGATGGTATCAAAGTGGCTGAAAAACACTGGAAACATGAGCCGCAAAGCATCATAGAAAATGATGAAGTATATATCACATGGGATCATCTGTTACCAACAATTCAAAAGATAGATGCTAGAAAGCCAGATATAGTGGTCCAAAAAAGAAGACAAAAGTAGCATTGATCATTGAAATCGCCACACCCAATGACTATAGTGTCTTGCATACAGAGAGACACAAAGTCATAAAATACCAGGATCTGCAGGCAGAAATGAGAGCTATGTGGAAGAAAGATACCCAGACAGTTCCAATAGTAGTAGGAGCAATGGGTCTTATAAAAAAGAATCTACAATCATATTTAGATATGTTACCAATCCATGTGACCCAGTACGAATTGCAGAAGGAGGCATTACTGGGCACATTACGGGTGCTGCGAAGAGTACTTTTGGCTGACGTCAAAGACTGGAGCAATAGTAATTTCATTAACTTTAATCATACTTTGACTTAGGAATTGGGTCCATTCCCATCATGGTATTAGAAACCCCAAAGATTTGAAGAAATGAGAAGAGAGAAAAAACATATCTTGATCTGGCCAAAGTTTTTGACACTGTACCCAATGCAGGCATAGTAAGAAAGCTAAATGCTCTAAACATAGACCCCTATGCGGTAAGATGGACAACAGACTCTGGCTAACATGTAGAGCCCTTAGGACTGTGTGACAGGTGTTTCATCTGAGAGCATGAAGGTAACCATTGGAGTCCATTCCCCAGGTTTGAGTTACAACACCTTCCTTTTTTGTATTTACATTTCTGCTCTTCAGAATGAGAACCAGGACCTTTGTAGTCCTCTGCAAATTTAGTTAACCAAACTGGGTATTATTGGCAAGACTTGTTCTGATACTTGCACCCTTCAGAAAGCTGCTGCTGTTTGAAGAAACAAAGTGTAGTACCATTGCATTGGGCAGACATCCCTGTTGACACACATCCTGAGCATATCTAAACAATCCTACTCTGGTTTGTGATTTACTGTGGAGTTGACTAGTAAGAGAAGTTTTATTTGAATTTATATTTTATTTGTTAGCACTGTTTTTCATTGTTCGTAGGTAGGAAGGGATAGCTTGTTAACAATATTTACTTTGATTCATATTTTGTTGTTTTACTTTTAATTTCACTGTTGTTAAAAAGGGATAGGTTTTAGACAGGCAAGCTCTAGCCATGCCAAGGGGTCTAGACAGGTATAAATTCACACAGACTGCAGAGAAGAAAATCCTGAGCATATGTAAACAATCCTACCTTGGTTTGTGATTTATTCATCTCTACTGCTAAAAAGAAGTGCAACTGCGAGCGATAGTGAGCAGAAGTTACTACGTGCAATGTAAAGGAATTACAGCTTTTGTATGGCTTGCAGAACCTGTATATTTAGAATAACTTTACTGTACTTTAGTGTTTAGTTATATATTGCTTGTGTGGTTTTTTTGTCATAGAAGATGATTTAAGTTCTCTTTGAATTCTGTGGTTACTGATTTTAATTATTCTTTTCTTTTATAATATTTTATTTGTTTGAAGCTGAATATGGATTCCTTAAATGAGTATACAATTAATGATTTGCTAATGCACAAATATCTTGTACAGTGTAATAAATGCTATGCATATTTAAAGGTAACATCTGATAACACTGGTGATCTGTGTTCCTTGTGTCAAAAGTTGGATGATTTGTTTACCATTGTTAGAAGTAAATCTAGACTTACTGATGATGACTGCACTTGTGAAATTGGCACGGCTTGGAGAATTGTTTCATATATTAATGACTGGACTGGTGAGATAAATAATGTTAGGCATAGGGCAAATAAAACACATTTAGGAAATGATGCATCTGTTGTCTGCAAATATCATTTGACCCCTATGAAACAATGCTCATGAGAACTTTGGAATTCTGGATGCAAGTATTCAGCAATCTGAGGATCTGGTTTGTTTAGAAGGAAACAGAAAAAGAAAGGAAGAAGTTCATAACAAATAACAAGGAAGAAAAAGAAACTGATTAATGTCTGTAAAGGAAAGATAATACGTACAGGTTACAGGGAATGAAAATATTTTTTTGTCAGAAAACCATCCGTCTATACAAAATGGCATCATTTTTCCAAAAGAGAAGGTAGAAAAAAGAGGCAAGGGGCAGGTGAAAAGGAAGAAATCAAAACTGAACATTTAAGGATTGAAGAACATTACTGTAAGAAAAAAAGAAGAGACAGATGTTGACTACAAGGCTCAAGCTGTAGATTTACAGTGCCAGCTGGATGAGAATTTAATACACAATGAAAACAGTGGGATTAATAAAACTAATAGTGATGAAGACCTGTCCTTCGTAACAATTGATAGAGCAGATGTTATTGTATTAGAAGCTGAAGATTCGTCAGAGCTGGTCAGGAAAGATATTCTTGTAATTGGAGATTCAGTTATTAGAGGAACTGATACTTACATTTGCAGAGAAGATAACGAACATCAAATAGTGTTATGCTTGCCAGGAGCAAAATATATGTGAGACAAGCCTTGCAACGCCTTAATGTAAAGAAATACGGATCCATTTTTATTCATGTCAGTGCAAATGATGTCATCCGCAAGGATTCTCTGACTGTTAGTAGGGAAGTGACAGCTCTCTTTGATACTTAGATAGTATAGCTTGCACTGGTGTTAGGACTTATTTTTCACAAATCACCTATAGAAAGGATAGTCAGGTCACAGTGAATGAAAACATTTTGGGGGGTAAATATTTACATGGAAAAACTGTCCTGTTTGAAAATGGAAATGTGTACAGCATCCAAGTCTAGTTTTGGGCACAGGTGTTCAGACAGGATGGCATGCATTTGTCAACATCAGGGAAGAGAGGTTTTTGCAGTATTTGACAAACAGTAGGCAGGATTTTTGCCAGGTCGAAAATGTAACAGTTCATAGATAGCAACATTTAATACATCTCTAATGGTTAATGCTAGGAGCATTAATAATATATATATATATATATATATATATATATATATTTTTTTTTTTTTTTTTTTTATGGGAAAATTTGCTATGGTCCCACAAGATTGATGATGTTGTTTGTGAAACATGGTTAAAGAACAATGACTGGAAATCAGTTTTGTCAGGATATAAATGTTTTTACTGTAACAGACATTCTAACAAAAAATCAGGTGGAGGTGTTATGATAGGAATTAAAGATAGTTATGAGACTGTGATTATTACATGTTCAGTGATAAGACAAATACTACAGACTGTGTAACTGTGACAATAAAGTCAATTCTGGAACATATAACAATTGTTGGAGTGTGCAGACCACCAAAGTCAAATGCGGATGACCCAGAAGAATTCATACATTTCTTGAATGAAACACAGGAGGGAAGAATAATATTAGCTGGGAACTTAAATTTACCAGAAACAGACTGGAATGATATTGCTTTCAACATCATTAGTAAGGAAATTATTCACAACATATATTCAGGAACAAAAATTGCTTCAGATTTAAAAAAACCTAAAAGAGAACGAAACATACTAGACATTGTGTTCCTAAAGAAATTACTGTGACTTCAAGTTTTACCACTGTTGATGTGCAGTGATCATGGGGTTATAAAAGTTAATTTGTTACTAGATAATTTTACCTAACTGAAATCTAAACCAATACACAGAAGGTTAATTACATATTATATGGAAGCAAAACAGTCACTAGTATAATAACTAGAGTGAGGTGGTCATTGGAAAAACTCCAGATGAAACTTGGAAAGTTTTGAAAGAGAAATTGTTTAAGCATAAAAAAATATAAAAAAAAATGTCAGGATCTGGGCGTACAACGTCAGGGGGATATAGTATCACAGGAGATTACTAGGCTATTGGCCCTGAGGCCCTTATAAGCCTAGCCAAGAGTTTAGCCCATGTTTAGACAAATCAGCACCCAATGACCCTGTCCAGCAGGGACACAGGTGGAATCCCAAGAGTCTATTTTCTGTTTCCCATCCAGTTACCCAGGTTGCACTTAAAAAGGGATAATGAGGTACTCTGTTTGATGTGGAGAGGGAGTCTGTGGGACACATATCTTTCCCACCAGCAAGTCCTGTTTATGTCACAGACCAGGTTGAGGCCACGCATGCAGGTTACTCGAGTGGAGCTTGACTTACAGATATGCAGCAGTCCCATCAAGGTGGGGTTCATGATCGGCTTGTGTGCCAGACAGAGGTCACCTCTGTGGAGTCTATATAGAGGGAGACGGCTTTTAGCCTATCTGTGTATGGTAGATGTTTGAGGCCCTGGATCCTCCTGGTCAGGAACCTCTGTGGTCTCTCCAGCTGCTGCATGTGCTTTGCGAAGTACATGCTGAAAGGTGCGTTGTACTCGATAATGGGCTTTATAAGGGAAGAATACAAGAATGTTATGACCTCCTTGTTCTTGGATGAGATACCCTTACTTATGAGGTGGGCCATGTAGAAGGCTTTCCGTACCATGGAAGCAACATGGTGGTCAAAAGTCTGGTTGCTATCAACCTGGGTGCCCAAATCCCTCACGACTGATTTGAGTGCTTAGGACATTGTTATTAGTGTGATAATGTGTGGGGACGTCACTCTCCCTAGATGGGATGATGATACATTTTTTGGTATTCAGCTTGAGGCCATGTTTCTGGCACCAGTCGTTTGCCTGAGTGAGACCCTCTTGGAGGATGTCCACATCACTAGGGGAATTGATGACAGCACCCAAGTTGCAGTCATCTGCAAACTTGGCCAGCCATAGCCCACTGGTTTTGGCCTACACCTCAGAAGAGTGTAACCCAACTAACAAAGACACTGCTTGTTACAGGTCTACTGCTTGAGGGTGGCTTCCCCTATTTTAACTACGTGGGTTCTATCAGTGAGCCAGTTTGCTATGCATCTGATAAGCTATGGATTGATGCCTCGTTGAGAGAGTTTACCTATTATGCCCAAGTGGAGAATAGTGTCAAAGGCTTTGGCCAGGACAAGGTAGGTGGTGTGCACAGTCTTCCCCTCAGCCATGGGTTCGGTGACTGTCTCAAAGAAGTCGACCAAATTTAGCAGACATGACCCCCCCTTGATGAAGCCAAACTGTGTAGGATCAAGTGTTTTGAGTATGCCCATGTCCTTGTTAATGAGGTCCATGATAATACATTCCATGGCCTTGCAGATCAGGCTAGTTAGGCTGATGAGTGTAAAGGGATGACAGTGGCTGTCCTCCACTCAGCTAGAATGAAGCCAGTACCAAGCTTTGGTTGTATAGGGTGCCTAATGGTGCTGCAAGTTTCTGCGTGAGTTCACTTAGGATGCATTCTGGGATGTTATCGGGTCCCATGGAGGCTGTATTGTTTGCCTTTTAGAGAGAAGTGATTACCTGATCCCTAGATATAAGGGGAAGGGCCAGGTACTAGGGATGTCCTGATTTACTGATGGGGGACAGACAGGTAAAGTTTTTGCTGAATCTGTCAGCCAGCAAGTTTGCTATATCTACGGCCTTTGTATATGTGGTGTCCTTAACCACCAGTTCTGAACAGATCTGGGTGCTTCCTTTGAGATTGCGGACATATGTGAAGAAGGCCTAATGATTATTTCTAATAGATGTGGCCAATTTGGACTTGAAGTTTGCTTCGGAGGATTTCACTAGTGATCTTATTTGCTTGTTCAGGCTAAGGAGACATTGCTTCCATTGGCACCTACCCCTTCTTGGTCTTGGACAGCAATTGTTTCCTTTTTGTTATAGAGTTTATTTGTTACAGATGTCCATGAGACAGGTTTACTCTTCCTTGTGGAGGATGATTTAGTCCTGTCTGGTATTTCCGATTCCATGCATTTATATAAATGCTTGTATAGTGCTTTGGTGTAGTTTTGGATATTGGTGCCAGTTCCTACAGAGGGGGAGGGGGTTGTGAAGCTGTTTATACCATCCCTCAGGAGGCTGTAATCAGCTTTGGGGAAGTTTTTATGTCTGATCCTAGGTAGAGGTGGGTTGGGGGAGATAGTGACTTCGAAAGTGACCACTTTGTGGTCGGATTTTACTAGGGAGGAGGACTGCTATAGGGATGCTGCAGTGGACATTTATATTGGCTAATACTAAGTGCAAGATATTATCACCCCTTGTGGAGTATCAACCAGCTATCCCAAGGCATTTGCATTGACAAAATCAAGGAATCTTTGGGCATTTGTGTTCTGGCATGAGTAGTTCATCCAGTCTATGTTTGGGAAGTTAAAGTCACCCAGGATCAGGGCAAAGGGTTGAATCTTGATAGATTCAAACAGGTCCAAGTAGGCAGATTGAGCATCTTGAGTCAGATTTGGGGGCAAGTAGCTAACTATGATTTGAATAGGGTTTTTTGTCAATGGTTAACTGCACCTGGAGTGTCTCCTGTGAGTCATACTGTTTGACCAGCCAGGAGGTGTGTATTTATTTATTTATTTAAATTTGTTGACCGGGAGTGTCCGACTGGACGTAGTTCCATTTTCAGCGGAGGCCCGGGGAGAAAAGCTCCACAGTAAAATAAACAGACAGTAGTTACACTGGATTACATAGCGATTAACAATTTAACATAGCAATTACAACATATTTACAGATGAAGAACATAGTACATCAGTAGACAACTAGAATCTTTATCTGTGAAGTACATAACAGACATTAACAAATGTTACAATGAGAAGTTCCTGCTGTATAATAAGTACTAGGCTTATGAGCATCTGAGCTTGCTATAATCAAGGTAGTTACTGGAGTGGAAAGAAAGGTAATGGTTGGATGGGGTGGATGATATTAGAGTGGGAGTTGCAAGGGCATAGCCAGCATGTTTTAGGTGCACTTTTAGTAAAGTTTTGAAGTGGGTGCATGATGGTACGGAGGTAATTGTGGGTGGGAGTGAGTTCCATAATTTGGCTATGGCGCAAGAGAATAGTGCTTCACCAGCAGAGTTATTGGCTTTAGTGATCTGCAAGTGATTTTTGTTGCTGGATCTTAGTGGTCTGGTGGTGCGATAGGGTTGGAGTAGATTCTGGAGGGATGGGGCATTTAGTGGATGGTTTACTAGTTTGTGGGCAAGTGAGAGTTGAGACCACTGAAGGAGGTGAGGGAGTTCAAGACAGCCCAGTTCAGCAAGTGAGAGACAGTGGTGACTACGGTAGGATGTCCCTGTGGCGAATTTGGCAATTTTGTTGTAGCAGGTCTCTAGCTTGTTTAGATCGCATTGCCTTAGGTTGGTATATATTGGAGAGGCATAAAGTAGGGTGGAGATAAGGTGGGAATTTGCTATTGAAATCTTTGCTGCTTTGGTGAGAAATTGCTTATTTCTGTATAACGCTCCTAGTTTTTTGTGGACTTTTTTTATGGTCATGGATATGTGAATGTCAAATTTTAGTTTATTGTCTATTTCCACTCCTAGCAATTTGGTGTGTTCAGTTGGGTATATAGTGGTGTTGTCTTTTGCTGTGATGTTAAAGTGAGAGTTATTTTGAGTATGTTTGGTGGGTTGGAAGATGAGTAGTTTAGTTTTGTTTGGGTTGAGTATTAATTGGGCATCAGATAACCATGTTTCAAAAGAGGAAAAGGCTTCCTGTGTGACTTTTTATAGTTTGGGTAGGAACTGGGCTGAGCAGATGATGGTCGAGTCATCTGCGTATTGTATGAGTGTGCCATGTTTGGTGGCAGAGGCTAGATTATTGGTGTAAACAGAGAAGAGTAGGGGTCCAAGGATGGATCCTTGGGGAACCCCTATGGAGACAGGTAGTTGGGGAGATATGTCATTCTGCCATATAACTGATTGTTGGCGGTCAGACAGGTAACTCTGAAACCAGTTGGTGACTGATTGTGAGAAGGATAGGTTATTGAGGACAGAGATAAGTTGTTTGTGTGGGACCATGTCAGATGCTTTAGATAGGTCTAGGAAAGTAGCAGAGGAGAGATAGCCATTGTTTTTATGCTGAAGGATAGTGTTAGTAAAGGAGAGTAAGGCAGTGGTGGTGCTATGGTTTGGTCAGAAACCATGCTGAGTACTGGAAAGGAGGTTGTTAGTAAGGAGGTAGTCTGAGACCTGAGAGTGTATGCATCTCTCTAGTATTTTGGAGAGTGGAGAGAGAATAGCTATGGGCCAGTAATTGGTTAGTTCTGCGGAGGGTATGTATGTTTTTAATGTATATTGAAACTCCACCTCCTTTGGCTTTACTGCCCACAGTTTGGGGTCTGAATGCATGATAGGATGAATAACCAGGTAAGGCTGGGGTGCTCTCCGCAGCTTTGAACCAGGTCTCTGTGACTGCACAGATGCCAGCATTTTCCAGGGTTATGCTGCGGTAGCGTTGTTGCCTCACAGTAAGATGCTGTCCAGTTCGATTCTCAGCTAGAGCGTCTTCTGCGTGGAGACATGTGTGAATGGGCGTCCCTTCGTTGAAGGTTGTGTGTCAGGCCTGACAAGCCAGTATGTATAAATCAACTGCCAATCATTAGTGGACCGGAGTTCCGCTGTGGTGACCCCTAACTGGGAAAAGCCGAAAGACACAAACAAACAAAGGAATGCTTGCAATGAGTGCAGTTTCATGTTTAGACACCTAGCGTTTAGCAGCATGACCTTTAATTTGTGTTTTGTTGAAATTTTTATGTTGCTAGTTTTAACCTCATCCCTCTTCCTAAATAAATATATTCCATAGGAACAAGCTATCTGATTAAGGTTAGAGATAAAAATGTAAGAAATGGAAGAGAGGTCGAACTGCAGCTTTGAAAACTGAAATAAACAAGCTGGACAAATAGATTAAGCATAGTGTGAAACAATAATTTATTTAAAGATGTTGAGCATAACAGGAAATATTTTTATAAATACATAAAATGTGGAAGGAGTAAAGACATACAAGTTGTCAAAACTGTGCAGATTCTAAAATTTATTCACAGACGCAACAGATTTTAGATATATTTACAAAATCTTATGCAAAACAGTTTGGCTCCACAAAATGGATGATAAGTTATCCTAGTGACATCCAAGTAACCCCAGATACTGGAATCGGCTTAGATTATATTGAAAAAGAACTATGCAAACTGAATCCAAACAAAACACAGGGAGGAGACAGAATTAGTTACAATGACCTGAGAACACTTCAGCAAGAACTTACAATACCATTATATCTGTTAGTCACTAGGTCATATAAATATGGGGAGATTCCTCAAGATTGGAGACATGCACTTATTAAGTCTGTCTTTAAGGGAAAGGGGAGTAGGACAAACCCAGAGTCATATAGACTCTTAAGTCTGCTTTCATGCTGTGGAAAAACAATGGAGAAAGTAATATTGGATAAGTTATTGTCCGAATTGGATAGGTTGGACTTGAATCCATATGTCAGCATGCATATGTTGAAAATAGATCTATAACCACCTATAACATTTATTTATTTTGTTTATTTTACATTTGTTGACGGGGAGTGTCTGGCTGAGCTATTGCCCTTTTTCAGCGCAGGCCCGGGGAGAAAAGCTCCAAAGATGTACAATGCAATAAAAATAGCAATACAGATACATTTCAATAAAAATAGCAATAGAGAATTTTGGTAGGTAAAATACGTAAGCTCAGGGGCGGCTCGTGGTATCGGACTGCCGGTCTGCAGCCCCCTCAGTTGTTTTGGTCTTGTTTATATTTTAATTTAATTGTTTTAATTTAATGTAAAAAAAAAAGAAATCTTTTTTTTTGTAGTTTAAATTTCGAGTCCGCGACTCGAAAGTATGCGCATGCGCATTGCGCACCTTACCCGCGGTTGTAAACAGCTTTTATTTTTTTGTTTACATTACAGCCTGGAGGAGCAATTAAGGCATCATTGTGATGCCCAGAAGTCTATGCGGCAGCGGTTCTAAACCGCATAGACCTGGAAGGGGCTCGGACTGCGACGTCCGCAGGCACGTCAGTCACGACGTGCCTGCTGGGCTAAAGCCTAAATGCTGCTGATTGGTTGTCACTCTCTTCCCAGGCTTTGTGCTGGGAAAAGAGCGAGAATCAGTCAGTTCAGTTTAGTTTAGGAATCGAGCTTCAGCTTTCTTTTGGTAATTGTGATCATTTTTTTATTTTATTTTTTTTTCGTTTCATTAATCATTTCTATTTGGAATCGGTTGGATTTATTATCGTTTGGACAGCGCCTGTGGAAGAGCAGAAGAAAGAAGAAGAAAGAAGACAGAAGAAGAAAGTACAGAGTGAAGGAGGGGTGCAGAATTAAGTAAGTATGTTAACTCTTTAGTCTAGTACAAATATAAATAAATGAAGCTGTACAAAACATTGTTGAACTGTATGAGTTTCACGTTGCAGGGAGATTAGTGGAAGTTGAACAACAGATGTCAAGTTGCAACTCTGCATTGAGAAAGAAAAAAAATGTGTACCCACTCCCAGGAGTCATATTTCATATTTTAATTTTGCTGTAAAGCTACAGATCAGCTTATCAGATAAAAAAATTAATGTGAGAACAAAACTTGCAACAGTACAACAGGAAGTTGTATTCAATCAGTCTTTTCTCAGTCCTCCTCTGATATATTATATCACTTGTATTATTTTTCTTCTTACACATTTTTCTTCTCCTTCTCTTTTATGGCTTCAGCACATATTTCCTAATTAACCTAATGAGATGCCCATCAGTGTATGCCAGTGTATACTGTACTAACTTACATCCAAGGCAAACATTAAGAAGCTAGTGCCAGTAACTTTTTTTAATTAGAATAAATTTCCTGGTGTGATATTAACATTTAAAATGAAGACTTTTGCTTTTATTACTTATAAAGATTAGCCAAAATTAATCAATACAACCATCTTTGCTTTGCATTTCTCTTTTTATTTTATTTCTGTGAGTTTAAAAACAGTAAAGAGAGTACATGACTGTATTACTGATATTAAAAATATGAGTTGAAGTTGTCATAATGGTTAAGACATTTTCTTGATGGACAAGAGATGCAAGTTTGATGATCACCAAAGGAAAATTATCAGGTTAAAATGCCCCAGTAGACAGTTAGCCTAGTACTTACCTACGAGCATGCAATATTTTGCCTAAAAAGTAATTCAAGCTTTGTTTAAAATAAATATACACAGACTCCTTTAATTCCGATTTCCATCAGTTTAATTGGAGAACAGTTAGGGAAATCCAGTGATTCATGAAGGGAACAGATCTGGAATGTTCACAACTGATAATCTAAATGAAAGAAGCTTGTTAACAATAAGCAGTGGAAGGTGGCAATAGCAATAAATATAACAAGAAAAAGGTCATTACTGAGATACCTTAAGAGGTTTTAGCTGGTTATGGCCCTCAGAAGTAAAACTGTACCACTGCTATATGGGAAGATATTCTTGCTTGCAGCCTCTTTGAGACTATTGCATTATATGTCTAATGGCAGGTTTGGCAAATGGGTCATTATACTTTCACTTTTCCATAATGTATGCTATGTACGGATGAATTTTTCACAGGTAGTACTGCACTTCATGCAAACCAACCATAGATGATGTTGCAGGTATCTTGCAAAAGATTTGTGCAGTTAAAGAGATGTTTTTATTCTCGCAGTTTAGCAATACAGAGAGAGGCCAGTGCAAACCAGCAACACACTGATTATGCATATCTAGAAACGTGTAATAGACCAGAAATAATTAAAGTTTTTCTTTTTCTGAAACTCTGTAGGTAAGAAGTCAAGATCATCAACATTCCATACCTGTTACAACTTTTCTAATTTTACAGCATACTAAGGCTAAGAGCAGTAGAACTTGATTAAGTGTAGTTACTGATAGATATTTCATTCATAGGAGCCAGCTTTATCTTGTCTCTTTAGATACATACACTGGGCTTAACATGTCAAAGAAAAAAAGCAGAGAGATATTAAGCAATGCATGGCAAAACACTTTTTAATGTGCATCTTTGAGGCTTCATTTGCAGAGATCAAGCTTGAAGTCAGTTATAAGAAATAGGGTGGAAGTTACAAAAAAACATATTTAGGATCTTGCTATGAAGGAACAGTGAACAGTCTAATATTTTTTGCTAAGAGTAAATATCAAAACTGAGAACATGAGTAAAATGCTAACAAAAATAACATTTAAAGGAATTAATAAATTCTGCGTGTGTGTGTGTGTTGGTCGCTGGAGGGATTTGATGTGTGTGTGTGTGTGTGTGTGTGTGTGTGTGTGTGTGTGTGTGTGTGTGTGTAAATGCCCCATTTGCAATATACTGGTGGTTAGACTTATGGTGGTGTGGTAGGGAATACCTCAGGCTTGAACCCTGTACCTTGTATGCAGCTGTTAAAGACCCGACTTCTCTACCCACCACCACTTGTAAAAAAAAATCAGATTTTTGCCTCATATTTCATCTGATCTATTCCTCATAATTGTGGTTTTTAAATGTTGCACTGCTTGAAATTCGATGATGCAGTGGTAGCATTGTTGCCTCACAGTTGCAGGTTCTTGGGTTTGATTCTTGGCTGGGGTGCCTTCTTTGTGGGGGGTGGTCTGTATCTTCTCCCTGTGTTTGTGTGGGTTTGCTTTTGTGTCCTCCCATCTTACAAAGACATGTCTGCATTATTTCTTCACGGGCCTCTGCTGAGAATTGTTTTTTTTTGTTCCAAGTCAGACTGTCCTGATTAACAAATTGACAGGCATTTGAATTTCAGACTTCAGGTTTCTGAATGTTTACTTCCTTACATATTTGATGGTGCAGTGGCAGTATTGTTGCCTCACAGCTAGAGTTTTTTCTGGTTTGATTCTTGGCTGGGGTGCCTTTTGTGTGGAGTCTGCATCTTATCCCTGTGTTTGTGTGGATTTGCTCTGGTGTCCTGCCATTTTACAAAGACATGTGTCTACAGTATTTCTCCCTGGGCCTCTGCTGAAAATTGTTTTTGTTCCGTCAGAAGTAAAATTGACAGGCATTTGAATTTCAGACTTCATATTCTTCAGAAAATACATAGTAAAACAACTTTTTATTCTAGCAAAAATATATAGTAACATAACCTTTTATTATAGCAATTCTTTAAGTTTATAAGATGACTATTTGAAATTTGTCCTTATTTTTGGGACTGTAATACCCTGTTATTGGCTTGGTCCAGGTTTTTTGTGCTAAGGTTGACAGCTATGGCAAGAACTGAATTCACTGAATATGTTTGAGGGCTGTATTCCCTCATTACTGGGTTTGTCCAGGTGTTTTGTGCTAAGAGGTTGACAGCTATGGTGAGAACTGAATTCATCAAATGATAGCCATTTAAGTTTCAGTCTTCCTCTCTTTCACAAAGCAGCTGATTTGGCATAGTGGTATGTTGCTCTTGACTGTTTTGCACAGGGACCTTTGCAGTAAAATGTACAGTGGTAACACTGCATTTTTCTTTCACAAAGCAGGTGATTTGGCATAGTGGTATGTTGTTCTGACTCTTTTGCACAGGAACCTTGGCAGTAAAATGTATGGTGGTAACGCAGCATTTTATTCTAGCAGCTTTCCAAGATTATACAAGCAATGTTTAATGTGTCCCTGGTTTTTCCCCTTTCACCCACCCCAATAAATTTGGCTTTTTCCAGACTTCTTGTGCTGCGAAGTTGAGATGCAGTTGATTTTACAAGGAGCTGAGAAGCTGCAGGGGAAGAAAAGTTTAGTGCTGATTATGCTAAGTTGGCTTACATTGCTAATAGCACAACAGGTTGTGTACTTGCTTTTGATGCAGTAGGTTGTTGGTTCTACTCCCATAAGGGGTGAATGCTGCCGTACTGAAAGTTAAGATACTAACTATGAGCCTGTTATGAGTTTGCTATCCATTTCCTATTGCAATATTACTAGCTTATTTTTAATGTAATTTAGGCAATTTATTCCTCAGGGGCATCAGACACTTTATTTTTCGATGAAGCCATGAAATATAAAGGTGATTGCTAGCAGCAACCTCTTCATTACAGATTTATTTAACATGGAATTATTTAGATGACTTTTTTACTACTTCAGAGATTGTGCATATTTATGTATAATGGTGGACTGTAGAATTGTGCATATTTACTGATAATAGTGGACTGTAGAAGTCTGAGTAGACTTTTATGATTGAAATGTTCTGAATTGGGCAGTTTTGTTTCATTGTTTACTGGAAAAATGTTCAAAGCAATAGGAAGGTGTATCAAAGAGCACATGTATGTTTCATATGCAAGGGGCCTATGATTTGAAAACAGCCCAGAATTAATTATCTGCCACGGGTAAAATGTATTTTCTTTGAATGTGAGTTTTAATGTTGTTTCAATGAATGTGAGTTTCAAGGGCAGAGAAGTTTTAATGCCAAGTTTGTTTAGCAGATATCTTAGTGTTTGTGCTGTAAAATACAAAATAAAGTAAGCAGTATGCACATTAGTGTTTATGGTAAATGGAGTGAAATAGCCAAGTAATGGTTCATTGAAATGGCTGCAGAGGCTCCATTCAACCATGATTTTGTAGGGGGGAAGGGCAGCAAACTCAAACAAGCCCAGCTGAACTATACCTCCCAACTGTCCAGATTTTCAAAGAATTAATAGATTTTTGCTTCTTATTTTTGGTTTGTTCATAAAATTTGTAGTTTTCTGGCAAATCATTTAGGAATTAAGTCACTGAATAATGATACACTGAGTTTCAGACTTCATAACCTTCAGAAAAATGCATGTTAAAGTAAGAGCTGTTCTAACAATTGTCTCAATTTATACAAGAGCAATTTTAATACTGTTTATATGTTCCCCAATATATTTGGCCTTGTTCAGATTTACTGCATTAACAGATTGAGAGGTACATGCAAATAAATTGCTTTATAGAATTGGACATAGCCAACCTCTCAACTGTCCCCAATTTTGGCTCAAAATGTTGCTCTTCCCCCTAATAATCCCTCCGCAAAATAGCAATTTTGGAAGAAAACTTGGAGGGTTTACAATTAAGAAATAACTGTAATAATCAAAGTTATAGATTACTTGAAATGCATGTAGATTATTTTATTTTGTCAGCTGCTCAAGTTAGCAGTACTAATATTAAAGTGTCCCTTCTTTAACAGGTTCCCAGCTGTATTGTGTGGCTATTTTATATTTTTGCATCACATTTTTGGTCCATTTTTCATAAAATTGTGTTTTTTGGCAAATTAGTGACAAATCACTAAAGACTGAAGTTAGAAAATGACATACATTTGAGTTTCAGATTTTATACCCTTAAGAAAATTCATACTAATGCAAGACTTATTCTATTATCTTTCTAAGTTTATTAGAGCAATATTTAAAAATTGTCCTTATTTTTGGGCCTTTGCCCACTTCTGTGTATGGCTTTGTCCAGATTTCTTGCTCTGAGGTTGAGAGGTATGACAAATGTGTCAGGGCCATCACAGTCAACCAGAGACATTTCAAATTGTGACATACTTGTTGCACCCCACTCCCCCATGTAGTGACTCTGGATGTGTCCAGGCAAGGCAAGGAGTAGTTATGCAGTGTAAATGTGCAGTGTGCCCCCCCATCCGAGGTAGACACAAGTACTACAGTGGCTTTTCATCTGTCCTTGATTTTGCAGAACGGTCTGGTTTCTGTCATGTTTTTGTACTGTTTTTATGCTTATTACTCAGATTTATGCTTATTACTCAAAGTGTCTGTTGCTCTGTGTTTAAGTAGCAATGCTTTAATGACCATAAGGTAAGCTTGTCTGAGATCGTAAGATGCAAGTAAGCTTTAATAAGCATACTGTTAAAGAACTGCAAACATTGAAAGCCTTTCTGTTGTTGCCATGCAGAAAATACTTGACTAGATAATGTATAAGCCTTTGGTATTAAAGGACAGGATTCCATTATTTTAAAAAGCTCATTACACTTGTTGGAGACTTCCAGTCATCTCTACAGACTTTACCCGTAAACTAAACAGAATGCCAATCATGTGTGGTCCATAACCTGTACAGTAATCCTTTAAGCAATGTATCTTGAGCTTGTTTCTTGTTTGCTTTTCATTTTTTACTTTGATCATGTTTTCCCCATGAAACAAGTAGATAGAGGTCAGGCAGCAGGTCTTTTTTGGATAAGAAACATTTTTACAAGTGGGGGCATCACAGATTTCTACTTTCAGCATGTTACTTGGTACTTTAATAAAGCTGAATATAAATTATAATTAGAACTGCAAGGAGAAGTGGTTTGAGTTGAGTGCTTCTGGTTTTTCTTATACTTGATTTTGACTGGCATTCCAGTAATGTATTTAAAAAGTAATTTATTTTTTCATGCCTCACAACCTTTTGTTTCCATCTAGATAATAAGTAAGCTGTCATGCAGCCAATGCATTGAAATATTTGTATTCTTCTACACTTATTTTTGTCTTGATTGGACTCTCATAATGATGGTTTGCCACCCAGGGCAGCATATTTAATTAAAGTTAGTTTTTGTGGTTTTGAGCATAGCTCCTCCCCTTTCTAATTGGCCACACCCCTTCCCCTTGGCCCCACCCATTCAGCTGTCTCCTTGTTTTTAGCCCACTGGGAGGAAACAATATTATTTCACGAACCACTGTTTAAATCAAACGTCAGATTTTACAGACGTTTTGTAGATGATTTATTTATTTTATGGGAAGGTAGTGTAAGAGATTTAGAAAATTTTATTGTGGTCATTAATGATTTAATTGAATGTCTGAAATTCACAGCACACTGGAATGAAAGTAAAATTGATTTTTTAGATTTATTTATTGAAAAACTACCATGTGGACTGATAAACACTGGAGTCTTTAGAAAGAGTTGCCATCGAAACATGCTACTATTCAGAACTAGTATGCATCCAACATATGTTTTTAAGAACATAATGAAAGGACAAGCACTACGAATGTCCAGAATGAACCCTTGTGAAATAGGTCTAGAAAGGGATTTAAATGATCTAAAAACAAAATTATTAGAAAGAGGCTATAAACACAATGAGATAGAGAAACATCTTGGGATAACACCTAACATACGCGAAACAAAAGGTGCCCCATATTTTGGTCCTGTTATTAATAATAATCTTAATAATCAGAATATTATATCACCTCAGGTTAAGTTCTCTACATATTTTACTGGAGACAATGTTGAAATTAGACACATCATTAATAAATATTGGGATATTTTAATGACCGATACTGATATTAAGAAAATAGTAGGTGAAAAACCCTCATTCATTTATAAAAATAAAATGAATCTTAAAAGATTGTTATGTTATAATGTTTCCAAGAAAGTTGTCCAAACAGAAGGTAATACTAAACCATGTGGACACTGTAATTTCTGCTCAATAATTGATACTGACACAGTTTTTGTACATCCAGATTTGAATAAAGAATTTCACTTTACTGCAGATGCTGATTGCATGACATGTCACGTTGTATATTTAGCAGTATGTACCACCTGCTCCTCATTCTACGTAGGCAAAACTAATCGTTGCCTACGGGATAGAATGAGAGAGCATTGTTATAATATTAGGAAGAGAAATTTAAACAATGCTCTAGCCAAACACATAGTACAAGCAGGAGATGCACACAAATTCACATTCAAGGTGCTGGAAGTTATTGCACCAAACAAAAGAGGGGGCAATATAAGATGTTATACAGAAGGCAGAGAAAGTGGATGGATAATTTTACTTAGGGCTGATAAAGGACATGGCCTAAATGAAAGGGCTTCTATCAAACCATATCTAAGACAACGTAGACACATTAAGTAACATTTGAAGTTAACTACATATACACACACCTCTTCATACAGCTCCATCAATTATTTTAACTGATCCAGATTTAGTCATTTATTCAATTAATGCATACTTTTATTACTACATTTATATACGTATTAGCACATCCACCATTAAGGACATTTTTATAGAACACATACATATATATATATATATATATATATATATATATATATATACACATATATTTTTAACCATTTATTCATACATATATTTCATATTTATATTTATATTTACATTTACATCATATTCATGTTTATATTTATATTCATATTTAATCATTTATATTCATATTTACATTTATATTATATTTATATTTTAATTATTGTGACATTGTCTAATATACATACATACATATATTGATATGAGACCCATAGCCCACATATTTACTCATTTAAAATATACATTTATATTGATACATATACATACCCCCACATGTATTCATTAACATATACATTTACTCTTCTCATATACATATATCATGATAAGTTTACATAGATTCATATATATACATTTTATTAATTGGTTTTACATCCATTTTATATATGTTATTATATTTCATTGAATTCATTAATTTTAGAACACATATAAATAATTATATATGTATTGATGGTCTTATATACATTTTTTAGATAATATGTCCTCATATAAGATGTTTTTATGTGTGTTTTTATGTGTTACTATGTTTTGAACTTCTACTATGTATGCAGTTTTAGACTTGATTATATTATAATGTCTGACTAATTTATTTGCTAATTAATTAACATCAATTATCTAATTAAAAAGAATGAGAATGACTATATAAGGTGCTACTCTGAAGTATACTATAGGATCTTCTTCTTCTTCTTCGGATCACCTTGTCCGCACATTGATTGACAGTGGAGTTTTACGGTGTCAAGTTGCCAGCCCGGCGCCCAACCTTCCACAGAAGGCACACTCACCCACACACCGAGGGCCAATTTAGAGTATCCAATCCACCTGCAGCATGTCTTTGGGATGTGGGAGGGGAGGACATGCAGACTCCGCACAGAAGGCACCCCAGCTGAGGATCGAACCGGAGAGCCTCTTGCTGTGAGGCGGCAATGCTAACCACTGAAGTATACTATAGGATCTGATGAAGCTTATTTTAGCGAAAGCGCTTATCCCTGTATCTGCTTTATGTTAATAAAAAGATTAATTCAACAGTTACTGGAATTTGTTATTTGGAACCAGAAAGAAGGACTGGATATATATGTGCTTGTTTTCGCACTGGTACTTTTATTTTTCTACTTTTGACTTATTCATACCAGCACTAGTGCGTTAACTCGTTGTGTTAGCCAAAGCTACGTAATTTAAGTTATATGTTTTGGTTTAAAAAGAGAGTTGAGAAGATATAAGGTTTTGTATGCAGAGTAGCAGAAACTTTAAACGGTTACATAAGAATTTCAAGGAGCAGAGTATAGAAGAAGCTTTGGAGGTTGCATAGGATGAAGTAGTTAATGGTAAGTTTTAGTAAGTTAGTTTGACTGTACCATAAAAGGTAGGTAATAATCAGGGAGGGTGAGTACAATGGCAGGACCAGTGTTTTTTAAAGTGGTCTTTGATTGCTAGCTTAAATTGTTTGGGGTGAGTCAGGGACCTTATTTCTACCGGGAGTTTGCTCCATGCAGTAGAGGGATGGTAGCTATACAAGTTGCACCCTGTGTTGGATTTGGGTTTGTGGATTTTTAGTAGGTCTTGGGTTGAGCTTCAGTGAAGTCCTGTAGGGGAGTAGTGAGAGATGAGAGAAGATTGACTTGGGCAGAAATCGGGCTGATATAGGATGGAGTGTATGATTTGGATGTGAGATTGTAGGAACAGGTGAGGTAGTTCGGGCCAGTTCAGGTATTTTATGGAGAGATAGTGGTGAGACTTATACGTTTGTTGAACTGCAAATCTAGCTATTTTGTGGTAGGTCAATTCTAATTTGGTAAATAGGGAGGTGTTCAGATTTGTGAGTATTTGGGAACAATAGGTTAAGCATGGTAGAAAGTAGGCATGGGTAAGAGAAATCCTAGCTTCAGTAGTTAGGAATTTGTTGTTCCTGTACAGTAGTTCTAGCTTTTGGTGTTTTTTTTTATACAATGCTTAATGTGAAGATTGAATTTTAATTGGTCGTCAATGGTAATGCCAAGGAGTTTTGTGCTAGTTTCGACTTCCATAGGAGTATTGTTTAGGGACCTTTTGGAGAAGGAAAGTTTAATGTGGTTTGCAGATTTAGGCAGAAATAGTAGTAATTTTGTTTTCTTAAGGTTGAGGATGAGCTGATTATTAGTGAGCCATGTCTCTACTGAGTTGAAAGATGTCTGGGTATTTGTTAGGAGTTCTAAGGGGGAAT
Organism: Protopterus annectens; assembly: GCF_019279795.1. NCBI lineage: Eukaryota > Metazoa > Chordata > Ceratodontiformes > Protopteridae > Protopterus > Protopterus annectens. Next base: position 119,000,280 of record NC_056733.1, on the reverse strand, counting down.
TAGCAATAGTTATGACTGTAGTGTCCTTTGCGTATTGGACAGTGTTAGAGGACAAGAGGAGTGGAGTGAGTTGGTGGAGATATTAAAGAGTAAAGTTCCAAGAATGGAACCTTGGGGAACACCTGTTCTTACTGAGAGAGGGGTAGATAGTGCTGAGTCCCATCGTACTGACTGCAGCCTATCGGAGAGATAGCTAGAGAACCATGCAACCGTATCAGGGGAGAAGTTTAGGTCTTCAAGTTTACTTAGTAACAGAGTGTGTGAGACAGTGGTAAAAGCCTTAGAAACGTCAAGGAATAGACAGGATATGAGTTTGATCATCTTTAGCCAGTGCTAAGGTGTTGAGAATTGATAGTAGAGCTGTGGTTGTACTGTGCTTGGGACGGAAGCCATGCTGTGCTGGAGTGAGAAGTTTTTCTTTTAAGAGATAATGCATAACTTGTATGTGTATACATTTCTCAAGGATTGTGGAGAAAGGGGAGAGGACAGAGAGAGGTCTGAAATTAGATATTTCAACATGATGTTCTATAACAATATAATAACAGCTATGAGTGCAAAATTGTGCTGTGATGTAATAGATTTAATGTTAGCATTTGACAGGGTCATACACAAAACACTGATCAATAAATTAGTACAACTAGGTATTGATATACTCTTGAAAAGATGGATAGCTATATGGCTTACAAATAGGACATGGCAAGTATCATACAGCAACTGGACAGGTGAAATCATTGATTACAGTCAGGGTGTCCCACAGGGCTCTGTCCTAGGCCCTTACTTGTTTAGATTGTATCTTTTAGACCTAACTTTTTATCTCTGGTATTCTACAGTTATAAGCAGACTACCTGAAATTGGGTACACTGATTACATGTGTTACAGATAAGGCATGTCTGCAAAATAACTTGACTAAATTAACCATTTGGGCACAGGAGAATAATGTGCAGATAAATACATCAAAAACTAAGAATATGAGATTTGGGAGACATGAATTGAAAGGTGAATATGAAACTGTAGACTTGTTTAAGGACGTTGGTATATGGGTAGATCCAGCTATGAGTTTTTCTAATCATATCAACCAATCAGTTGTTAGTTACATTAGACCCAAACTTGAGTATAGAATAGCAGTATGGAAACCCTATAAGAAAACAAGCATAAGTAAACTGGAAAAAGAACAGAGGAAATATACCAAGGGTATCCATGGATGTGAAAATGTAAGTTGTTATGAAAGACTAAAGTATCTGAACTTGTACAGTGTCTCTTATAGATATCTAAGAGGAGCTCTTATTCAAGTATATAGAGCATTTAAAGACACCTATCTCTGGGAATGTTTGGGGTTATCAAAAAGTACTAGAGAATCATCAGACAACCTATGTAGAAGACTCTATAGGAATGAGAAGTGTACTAATTGGTTCTCTGACAGAATAGCTGATGCATGGAACATGCTACCAAATTACATTAAAGCAAGTACTAGTTTAGATATTTTTAAGAACATTCTGGAGACTTTTTTATGGTAAAACGTGTTTTGGTATATTGGCATGCTAGAAGGGCATTAATGCCAGTGCTTGAAATAGTTGCATGTGTATACGTATCCCTATCATCAATATATAGTATAGGCAGTACTCCACTACAACATGAATATATAGTTGACAATTCTCTCCTTGGTGATCATGAGGCAACTGTAGTCAGAAAGGCCTCCTTAGCACAATGGATAGTCAAGGGTATGTCATCCAAATTCGAAAGAAGTCACTCTACCCTTGTATTCTGCACTGATATGACTAATTATGAGTACAAGCCCCAAATGTTCCTGACCAAAATGATTATAGGCTTGAACACCCAGCGATAGCAAAATAGGCTAGAAGCAGTGTTCCTTTATTTAATTTGTTATACAGACTCCTGAGGTGCATTGTGTGCTTATTGCATCATTAGAGACCATGTTGTACTTTATCTTCTGTATGTCTGCAAGTCTAATGCCTCCAGAAACTCAAGAAAATGTGACCTAAATCATCAGCAGCTGTTAAATAGAACATGACAGAATGATAGATTCATTATCCAGTGCCAGCTCTGGAATAAACTTTGCTCGCAGGTTAAGCAACATAACACATTATCATCTGTAAACCAGAACCTGGATGATGGGATGGGTGCCCACTAATTTACCCTGATACCGACTGGTCTAGACCTGCTTGAGAAGGGAGGTACAACTTAAGGGCTGGTATTGGCATGGTATTAACAGTCATGAGACTAAATTGCCTTGTAACCCTATGAAGCATTTGGTTAAGAATGCTGCAGTTGCAAAAGCGGGAACATAGTGCTCAAAGGATCTCTCTCTATTCCTCTGGAAGCAAAGCACAGTAGTATTTTTTTAAGAAAACCTAGCAGTAGAAGTAAGGTTTGGAAAGTATAACTGAATGATACTGAGAAGCAGAAGTTTCAAGATGGTTACTGAAAGTATGAGGGAAGCAATTTGAAACAAATTCAGTTGCTGTAGGAAGGTCACAGAATTTTGAGAGGTTTAGTAATTCATAATTTAAAAGGAATATATAAGGAAAGAATAACGTTTTTAAATAAATGAATGAGGGCAGAATATGAATGAACAGTGTAATGCAGCCATTCCTTCTTGGGGGGGAGAAAAAGGAAGGGACAGAGTATACGTCTACAAAGAAAGAAAGTTGAGAGACAAAAGAGTGGAGGATGTAGCATAGGAATAAGAAGTAAAGGACTGTTTGAAAAAGAAATTAATGTCCTACTTGAAAATTACAGTAAATAATGAGTTGCTTAAACTGAAGGTAGTTATGAAATAAGTACATTTTTAGAGACATTTTTTGAAAGTATAGAACAGAAACAGTGTTTGTTTTGTTTGCATTTATTAGCAGAGGTAAAGTATTGCTCCACATGGACCTTTTTCAGACTCTGCATAAGACTGCTGTTTGGTTAAATGACTTGTTTAGAGAGACACTTAGAAAACTCGATCCCAGGAACCAGTTTAACAGGTCATAGCCTATTTTTTAAAACATTTACTTATTTGTATAACATTTGTTTACCGGGAAAGTCTGACTGGGACAGAGCCCATTTTCAGTGGTGGCCTGGGGAGAAATGCTCCAGATGCATCTCTTTTGGAATGTGGAAGGAAACCGGAGCACCAGGAGGACATGCAGACTCCACACAGAAGGCACACCAGACGAGAATCCAACCGGAAAACCTCTTGCTGTAAGGCAGCAATGCTAACTGCTATACCACTGCACAGCCCAGTACATATCATTACTAAATTATCACTTATGACATAGGCAATCATACATTTATTTAAATGAAAGCAAACCATACTGGCATATTTTTAGCTGCAAACATATATCACATATAGTCTGTTTAGTCATTGTCACTCAGACCTTAGCAGGTTATAACCTTACTCTTCTGACTGTATAGGAACTGTATCGAATCATGAGTGTCAAGGTACATAGAGACTTGATAGAGTGAAAACTAAACTGAATTAAAAGGGTTTGTATGAACCCATAAAAAAAAAACACATAGTAAATTAACAAAATATTTTTTTTGCAAGGGGTGGGCAAGCCCTCCTCTTGCAACACCCACACCCCTGCTTCTTTATATAGACTGAAATAATGCTGCACTGGACTAAAGGACTAAATCCCCTCAGTTTACAACTATCTCAAGACAGATACCAGTAGCAAAGCATCTCCATACCCATACTAATCCTTCCATTCAGTAAAATGAACACAAACACAATTGCCATACAACTTCTCATACAGTGTCAACATGAGCCACACTCAAAAGTAACACCTCTCTCTCTACCATATGTGGGACAAAAAGTGATGCTTTGTTTCTACATTCATACCAAACCACACACACACACACACAGCACCCATCCTAAATCCACTGCACTGAGATTTCAAACATACTTCATACGACAAAGCACACCAAGATACTAATTCAATCAACTCGCCATTTCTCCCTTTATATACATGTATGTGTTTGCATGTATATGTATGTATGTGTGTACAGAGCAATAAAGACGCTTTAATTGCATAGAACACATGACATTAATGACAAATATAATTGGAGTACAATAACATGGAGAAATGGGTGATGATACTTGTTATAGTAGACCTCTTGTAAAACTTTCAGTAGATGGACAGTACTGAACTGAACAGGGGAAGAAATGCAGTGTTAACAGAGGCCAGTGCAATCTGGAAAAGGCATAAATCTTTAAAGACTGATGGGTCTGGGAGATAATTGCTGGAAGTTACACAATACCATTTATTTCATCTCCCCAGATTCCATCATTTCCCTTTCCAGATGTGCACATCATCTGCAACAAACAACAAGGAAAGATGTCTTAAAACTCCTCATTAAAGAGCCATGCAAGAGGTTCTATCAGACAGAATGACTTAGGTTTTTTCCCAGCACTTTTTTGGTGCCAAAGGAAACAAAGGGCTTTGGATCCATTCTGAATTTCATCAGCCTAAATATTTTCATTCTAAAGGAAGCCTTTCATTTGGTCAAAGTGCAGTGTAACCTGTTTGGTCAGTCTCCTTTTTCAGAAGGAGATTAAATGTACTGCTTGAACCTGGTCTGTGGCATATAGGGTTAAGTCCTGACTATGACCCAGATGACCAGATTTCATATAGTGGTTTTGTGGCTGACAAAGCTGAGCAAGGGAGGGTGGGAATGAGATGTGCCTGCGTAAGCCACTATCATATAAGGAGGGGAATGAGGTCCTGATTGGCTAAAATTCCTAGTGTGCAAGCTTGCGTGACATCAGAGGACACAGTACTGGTGGATGTGGACTTGTTTAAAACCAATGGGGACAGCTCTTGTGAAGATCTTGAGGACACTATTGGAGTTTGAATCTTGAAATTTACAGTCAAATGTGAAGGATCAGGTTGGCATTGGAGGGTGTTGAATCCCATCACTGTCAAACAAATGGGCCACCTAAATATGTGAGGGATGGGCTGTGGTCCTTGGAGCCGCTCTACTTCCCCCAATATGTCTAGTTAATAGAGGTATAATCTTCAGAGTCACACCACCGGAACCATCAGGTTAAAGTAAAAAAAAAAAAAGTGTGCACTTCTGATTTAGTAACCGATTCATGAAATGCACTCTAGCCCCAAGAACATAAAGGAAATAAGCACTGCCACACTGGGTCCCTACTTCCACAGTAAGAGCAGTCCAACACCTTGACTAATTGCAGAGCTGAAGCTTTGGCATAGCAACTAAGCACTCTTTCTCATCGGTGTCCCTGTGAACCATCATATCTTCCAGTGCCCTTTAAGAGCAGGCTTTACATACACACACACGCGCGCACACAATAACAGGGAAGGCTGGCAGAATTCTACATTTTCCCGCAGCTTTTGTCTTGGTAAGGTTGTACTGCCACTACCCTAGAATTAGTGGGCTAGAAACCCAACAGTCACTGTTCACTCTCTTTGATTTTGTCAAATATAAATTTTAAAAGTAATATCTCACTGGTGATGTGTTCATGTGTTCTTACTTCTGGAGACAGATGCAACAGGTTGCCAGCATGTAGTGCTAAATGATGTATTCTCTGTAGAGAGTAAATACTAATGCATAATTAAGAACCAACCACAAGATCTCACAAGTGTACAAATAAAGTTTTACTTAAACAATAAGAAAGTCAAGAATGTTGATTCTCCTTAAATATACAGAGGTATGAGGGTGTTCTTCAGTAGACAGTTCAAATCACTTGGTCCAAAATCCTGATCCCATTTGCCATCCAGTTTAAATTTTGAAAGCCTGTCATTTACATCTACAGTCATGGTTGGATCTATCCAGCCTCCAATCAGTGAGCCCGTTGCCACTGCGGGTTCTTCAGGCTGCAGTGACCCATGGATAAAACTGCTGTAGGGTAGGGATGGTATTGTAAGGGACAGACTATTCAGGGTACCTTGACACTTAAGTCTCCCTTACATATCAGTGTCTTGGAAGTGAGGGCAGTTCTTCTGTCCCTTTGACCTTTCAGGATTCCTAACCTCAGGTAATCATCTCCATTTAGTCAGACAACATATATGTCATCTGGAACATCAGCATTTGGGGAGGAAAACACATTGTTACACCTTATGTTTTGTAACTCTTTAACCTTATGCCTCTTCAACTGACATAAGAGTTTCTCAATTTATTTTCCTGGAATCTTATGCTAGGAGATCAGGCCAGAGATGCTTCTGCCACCTGTGGCCAAATGGACTTCTCTATGCCTTCCCACCATTTTCTCCAATAACTAGAGTTATCCAAAAAGCTAAGCTCCTCAGAGCTGAAGTCATTGTAATAACTCTTTTGTGACCCAGATTAATTAGGTTCCCTCCGCTGTGTGTCCATCCCTTCCATAGAAACCCATCAGTTTGTCCTTTCGACATACTGTTGTTTCATCCTTCAGCAAACCTGACCCATACTTTTATTGCATTGGGCATGGTGATTCCTGTTTTGTTACTAGCGAAAAATCCTACATTTTCTCAGAAAGTAGTTTCCATCATTTCCTCCTCTCAGAGGCCATCTACCTAGAAAACGTACAAAAGCAAGTGGACCCATTTTTCTGTTTTGGCAACTAATTAAGTAGAGGTGGGCAAGCCAGAGTATAAGCTCGGCTTGGATTTATGATCCCATACATTAAATAGAAGAGAACAAGCCAAGTTGCAATCACAAGTTTTTTTCTGGTAAACATTTGAAATGTCAGTACGCACTAGAGTGAGAACCGAAACATGTAGACTGAATGGCTAAATAAATTGCCATAAATATGCAAAATCCAAGAGGGTCATCCCCTGGAATATTCCCTTTTCTCCAAGGTATGGCAATTTCAGAGTTGATATATACAGATTTTGGGGTTTGCCTCTCCTACAATAAAGAAGTTTAAAGGAGAAGAGAGATGTTTGAGATTCGCTCTTTTTTTTTTTTTTTGGCTTTTTGGTGCTCTGCATTTTGAGTGACAACATTTCAATAGGGAGGCATTTTTTTCTGAATAGCTGCTGGCTGATTCATATCAGACCTGCAGGCTGACAGTTCTTTCTTTAGGTCTGGTCTGTATTTCTAAGCATTGTGGTTGGCTGGAATCCCAGAGAGGTGTGCTGAAAAGGAAGAGGATTTAAACTTTTATGCAAGGGAGAGGATAATTAAAAGATGTGGGTGGGCAATTCATTTGTACTTTATTTCCTGTATTCCAGAGTGCTTGCATGCTTCCCTGGAGGGAGGAGCCTGTTTCAGTGAGGGAGAAAGATATCATAAATGTGTGGGAAAGCACTACCAGTGCTAAGGACATCATGAGCAGAATTCTTTTCTTTTGTGTTCGAGGAAAGTCCAAGACACTCATTTGTTCCATATTTTAGCTCAATGCAGTGAATCTCTGAGAGTTGTTTACTGTATGTTTGTACATGAAAGCACAAGGCCATCATATGATCACTGCTGGCAAATAAAAGAATTATGTCTTGTTGGGTAGGCAATGTTTTTGTTTACAAGCCACAAGGTTCTTATATTTTTTATTCTTTTCTCAGAGAGAAATTTGTATAGAGAAAGGTCTATCTTGGGGGGGCATACATTTATAAGACGGCATTTATGGTTGATATGGTTTGTTAGACGGCGGAATCTATCCAAGAGCAAAGTTTGCCATTATTATATTTTATATCAACTTCACAATCAGAAGTGGTGTACTATTTCAGAACAGTCCAGTGGGACAGTGTGTGTATTTTGTACCCAAACTTATTAGAAATAGCTGCCTTAAGGGAACTGTGAAATATGGCTTCTTACAGAAAGCTAGCAAAATCCAGCATTGCAAAGCTTTTGTTGTCTCATTTTGGCAGTATCCCTAGTGTTTTTACTTGGGATACCTGACTATTTCTTTCAAAGTGTGGTGAAGCTACTGTTCACTAAATCATCAGTAGATGAGAAAGGGGGAATATTTTTTTCCCTTTAGCCAAGGCAATATTTCTTTTTATTACATACAGAGTGGTGTATTTGTATGCTGTGATATAAATTTTTTTTACCCATTTTTCATAGTCAAGAGACCTGTAGTGCAGGCACAGAGAAGGCGTGGCTGGCAAGCTGTTAGGAACTGTAATCTGTGTGTTGTTGACATTCGAGTGAATACTGGCAATGAGTATGTGACTGAAACTGTATATTTTTTCTGCAATAATCTGCTCTGGACTTCCCATATTTATTTATTTATTTATTTATTTTCAATAATTTTTATTTTTTTTACATTTGCAAAAACCATAACCATTCCATATTTACAAAATGACCATATTACATTGTGGATAAAGTAGAAACATGTAGGTCATACAACATACCTAATTACCAAATTTATTTTTTAAACCTAGCTACTGCAGTGATTGTCCACTCTGGCTTGTATCTTAGTGGGCTGTAAGAGCCAAGCCAGACCTTTGGCTCGGCACTTCTTCAAAATCCCAGGCTTGGCCACCTTTTATAACAAAGGAATAAGCCTGGTTATAGCATATCTCCTTAATCCTCTTATTTCCAGGATTTTAGATGGTGATCTGTCAGTCCACCAGCAAAAAACATTTTGCAGCCATATCTAACTTTAGTTCTGGTTTGGACTTCCTGCCTTTCTGCAAGGTGCCTTCTACCTTGGACCTCCAGATAGAAACACTGTCCTTCATCTGGTCATCTGTTTCATGAAGGAAGAGATAAATGCTCTGTATTTCAAATGTGCTGCTTATATATATGAAGTTCCTGTCTTAGAAAACTGTCTTTTTAGCAGCCATTATCTCTTCTTGACATCTTTGTCCCAAGTCTCTTTATTTAGTTATTTTCAAGGAAAGGGCAACACTTAGAACTCTGCAGTCCTTTGTGTACAAAGGTGCCAGAGGGTCAATGTTTAAGCCAGTCTATTTACCATTCCTTTTCTACAGTACTCTAATCATGGTGGATACATACATTATTGCATGGATTTCCACAAACAACTTATGTTTTATATGCACAACGTCAGTCTTTCTACAGAGATGACCATTTATTTTGCTAAATTGAGAGGGAAAGATCGAAGCTTATGTTTTGCAGGTGTTTAGCTAACTGCATTAAATTCTGTGATTGTAAATATGTCATAATCCTAGGGCATGTTCCATTACAGTTGTAGCTACTTCTGCATTTTTCTGTAATAATACCATAGTGGACATCTGTGTAGCCAAAAACTTGGCCTTTTTTTGAACACTTTTGTGAGCTATTGGTTCTAAGCCCTAGTCTTCTTTAAGGGCTACTGTCATCCATTGTATGTTCCAGTAATGGTGGCGACCCAAGAACATTAGATAGGGACTGTGTCACAAAGGCTACTGAAAATCAATTTCTTCATCTCATGAGAAACAATGCATTTACATACTAACCGTTCATAGGTGTTTTATTAGGCTAACGACAACAAGGGCCTTTTTAAGCCTAGCCTTACTTCTCAAATCTGTGACAAGTTCTGGTACCCTTGATAAGTGTAAGCAGGGGCTTTGAAGATGAGATATTTACAAAAAGGGACCTGGGAGATGAACCATTTACACACTGCCTGTGTCCATTCAAGACATAGGTGCCAAACCAGGGATGAATTTCCTGTTCCCCATTCAGTTGTCCAAGTTGCACTTGAATTGGGTTAGGGAGGAACTCTGCTTCATATGGATGGGGAGCCTGTTCCAGAAACTGGGTAGTCTCTGGGATACATACCTGTCTCTCCAGCAGGTTCTATTTATATCACAGGCAAGGTTTAAGTCTTTAGAATGGGTCATTTTGGTGCTGTTTGTTTTGCAGATGTACAAGAAGTCCATCAGAGTGGGGTCTGACAATGCCCTGTATGTCAGGCATAGATCTCCCCTCAATGGCCTGTAGGAAACAGGATACAGGGACAGGGCCTTGAGTTGGTCTGCATAGTATTCTTTTAGTGAGGAATCTCTGTGGACATTCCAGTTGTTGGATATGCCTAGTTAGGTACATGCCAGATGAGGCATTGTACTCAATAATATGTCGGATGAATGCCAAATACAGTAGAATAATGACTTACTTGGACCTAGATGCCTTACCTTTGTTTTAAGTTGCACAACATAGAATGATTCCTCACTACTGTAGGCACACGATGGTCAAAGATTAGATTACTGTCTGTGTGTGTCTCCTGGTCCCTGACTACTGAGTCTACTCTTAGGGGTTGTTGTCAGTATGATAGTTACCAAGGGTGGATGACTTCCAGAAGGATACCATTATGCATTTCTATTAGTCCATGGCTCTGACACCAGTTGTTTGTGTCAGCCCTTCCTGGAAAACATTTATGTTGGTAGGGGATTCGGTGACAGCTCCTAATTTACAATCCCCAGCAAATTTAGTCAGCCAGAGGCCACTGACATTAGCCTTGACTTCAGAGAAATAAATGCCAAAAAGGAGCAATCCCAGGACTGATCCCTGAGGGACCCTGGTTTTGACTGGCTTCTTTGTAGAAGTGGACTGTCCAGTTCTAACTTCCTGGGTCCTGTCTGTGAGCCAGCTGGCTATCCGCTGGGTGACATAAGGATTTGTATGTAACCTCTTGTGTTTGTCAATAATGCCTGAGCTGGGTATTGTGTCGTATGCCTTGGCCAGGTCAAGGTAGGCAGTGTGAAATGTTTTGCCGTCATCCATTGCTTTGGTGACCTTCTCAAAGAAGTCCACCAGGTTGAGTAGGCATGACCTGCCCTTAACGAAACTAAATTGGGTTTGGTCCAGTGTCTGGAGATTTCCTATGTCATTATTGATAATTTTCATGATAATTCTTTCCTTGGCTTTGAATATGAGACTAGTGAGACTTATGGGTCTGTAGATGGCCACCTTTGTGCAGAGGGATGACTGTTGCTGTTGTGCATTCATGAGACACAAAGGAATTTGGATACTATAGTTAAATAGCAATCCCAGATAGTTAAATAGCAATCCCAGATAGCCTGATTGGTCATATTTCATGCTATTTAGAAGGCATCCTGGGATATTGTCTTGGCCCGTTGATGTAGTGTTCTTGGCATTAGAGAGAACATTAAGGACCTGTTCCCTAATGATAGCAGGGGGAGTTATAGTTGATGGTATTTCCTGATGGAAGGTTGAGGGCCTGGCTCAGTATAGTTGGCTCCATTAACAATGAGCTCTATACACAATTTTGTATTTCCTTTGAGGTTGTGGACATAGCTAAAGAATGCCTTATGGTTGTCCTTGACCTGGAAAGCCAACTTTATCTCAAATTTGGCTTTGGTAGACTGTATTTGTCCCCTGAGTTGTTTTAGTTTGAAAATGCTTTTATCCTGCTGGGTGCTGCACCTCCTAATATTTGCCATGAGTTTCTTGTTTCTGTTATACAGCCTATTGATGCTGTGATTCCACCAGAGTGGCTTCTTTTTCAAGTTAGTTCTGTACATCTCCCTGGTGAGTACAGCTGCCTCTGTGCAGCTATTAACATGCTTTTATAGGGTTTCTGTGAACATTTCCAGTAAGGCAGCAGTGTTCTCAGGGTTTATGGGGGCTTGAAAATTTTCCAGCGTATCACTTAATAGTAGGAAGTTAATGTAGTTCCTGAATGTTCCAGAGTTAGCTGGGGTTCCACTTTTATTTTAACTTCAAAGGAGACCATTTTGTGGTCTGATCTTACCAGAGAAGACATTACACTACTGGGTGTGCACACTCTCCCATATTAGTGAAGAGTAGTGTACTGACAATCTGATCTAGGGAGTCCGTGTTTACAAAATCCATGAATTTCTGCACCAGTATGTTTGGTGTTGTATATGATTCCCAGTTAATAGTGAGGTAATTAAAGTCACCCATGAATATTGTATCAAGTTTGATGGTGTGTGTTTCCAACAAGCTTAAATACATGATATAGGTTTCCTGGGTCATAGAGAGGGAACTATAGCTTGCAAGGAAGTGGTGTTAGATTTTTGCCTGTGGTGATTTGAACTTGGAGAAGCTCAACTGCATTGTCCGGTTTGACCAGCCTTGAGGTATATTTATTTTTGATTTAAATTGAGGTACCTCCACGTTTAGTCCCTGTATGTGTAGTAGCTGGTCTAAATGTGTGGAAGGCAATATGACTTGGCACTGTCGGTGTGCTCACCACAGCTTTAAACCATGTCTCAGTGACCACACATGCATCAGCATTCTGTAGGGAGAAGACAGCTTTTAGGGAGCGTTTTTTTTTTTTTGGTTTTGATTTGCTATGTTGGAAGTACTTTCAGTTTGGCATTGCTTTAAAAAGGCACTGTGGGGGAGGACAATGTTTTAACTAATATTCAAAAGCCTAGAGGGGAGAGGTGCACACCATCCCTGGCAAAGCAGAATGGTCTGTTGACCATCTCCTTCCATGCTGACAAATACTGCACCCCCTTAGAATGACACCAGAAACTAAGCCAGTTATTAATGTCAGTCATCTTTTGTTCATATTGTGGCATCATCCTTGGAGAAGGTAAAATGTTGCATACTGCTAGACTGATACTAACCTGGGACACATATTCTGAGATCTCCATAATGTCTCTCTTCTTGTAGTCTAGGGAGGTACATCTCAAGTAATTTACACCCACTTGGACTATGATTGAGTCATATTGGTACTTGTGGTCTAATGACCTGAGTGCATACATACCTCTCAACCTCTTAGAGTAAGAAATCTGAACAAAGCCTAAAATAATGGGGGGACAAATACCCAAAAAGGACAGATTTTAAATATTGCTCTGATAAAGTTAGAAAGTTATTAGAATAAAAGGTTTTGTATTAGCATGCACTTTCTGAAGGATATAAAGTATGGAATTCAAATGTGTGTCATTATTGGTTTTCTTCATTCCTCTGTGTTTTGCCAGAAAACCACACATTTTATTAGGACCAGACTAAAATATGAGGCAAAATTCTGGACAGTTGAGCGGTATGAATGTGTGGATAATGTGGCAGATCTTGGCCCCTGATAAGCAACTGACTGTGACCTTCTCCTTACTATGCCTGGTGAGAGGGACATCAGTGTGTCTCACAATATAGTCTCCAGTGACTCTAATGTTGGATTCTGTGGTGGCTTGCCCTATAGGCTTAGAAGTAGAGGCTCCATGAGATGTGGCTATAAGTGTTGATGTGGGTGTTGTTTTGAAAGAGTGCATTCAGGGTTGCTGAGGGTGTTTGTTATGTGTACTTCATCTGGGAGGTCTTTGGGGTTTGGGAGGGTTACATTTAAGTGCCTCAGCATATGTGGGTCTGTGTGTCTGCTTTGAATTGTGTGATGGGTGCAGCATGTGTACCATTGACAACTTTATCGACATTAGGAGTGCTTTTATGTGAGAGCGTTGCCTCCAGTGATATTGTATAAATACATCTCTCATATACTTTATCATGGTTGTCAGTAAACATTAGACAATTTTTGCATAGCCTCAGGATGTCCATATCCACCAAGCTGGTAACAGAAGTAGTGGGAAAGTTCATATCCATGGCAATAGACCCTTTTTATTGAATATGAAAATATAAAGTACTGCCAGGAGTATCTAGTTTGCAACTCTGGGGCATTGCTTATCACTGCAAACTAGTTGTCCTGTGTGCATCTAGGTATTGGTGAAATTTCAATGGTGCTTTTACAGGAAAAAATTAGACTCAAAATGTTTGCTTCTATACAGGGCACTGCCCAACAGTTGAGGTGAAGCTAATAAGATGACCCTGACTATTTATGGATGACGTATTTAGGCAGATATTCTGAAGTGAGAAGGAAATCGAGCAGTAGTTACTGAAAATAAAGAATTGGCTTGTGACAAAAGGAGATACTGCCAGCCCAGCTAGCTGGAATTTTGTAATTATATGTCATTGGTGATTATCAAAATGATTTGCTTAAGATGCTTGTGTTACAACTGTATTAGAACTGTATGTCTTGCGTTATCTGTACAGTCGTGTGTGTGTTGAAAAGGTATTTGCAAAATGTTCTTTAAGATGGATCCACAGTCTGCCCAACTGGAAAAGAATGGAAATGTACATGCACTATTGTAACAGTTTAACTGTATATATTTTAACAGTGGAAACTGGGATACATGAGATTATGCCCTATTTCTCAGAAGGTGCTTCTAGTTTTTACTCAGAAACAGCTGTCACTCCTTCCAGTGCACATGACACGACATCCAGTGATAAGGTTTTATTTCCTCTTTATTACACCAATGATGTCCGTATTCTCAAGGACATCTATACCAGACACTGGCATGTCTTATCTGTGGATCCAACCATCAGTAGACTAGTAGGTGAGGGACCCAAGTTCGTTCATCGGAACAAAAAGAACCTCAAACAATTGTTATGTTATCCTAATTATAACACCATCATTACATCTCCTGATGATAGACACATGGTTCCGTGTAATAGATGCAATTTTTGCAATTATATCCTGAGTGACCCCATTTTTAAGTATCCATATGGAAATGGTAGCTTTAGGATATGTGTGGCAGGAAACTGCCTATCCAAGGACATAGTGTATTTGGCATCATGTGTATTGTGTCCAGCATTTTATGTGGGCAAGACGAATAGGACACTCAGAGACAGAATACGTGAGCATGCCTATCATATTAGGAAGGGCACTTTGACAAATGCACTTGCCAAACACACTATTGAACATGGCACTGATCATGAATTTAAATTCAGGATTCTTGAACACATATCCAGAAGTCATAGAAGGGGGGATGTTGAGAATTATACTGAGACCCGTGAAATTAACTGGATTATTAAGTTTAGAGCTGATGCACCACCAGGTATCAATGGCAAGGTTCCTTTACGTCCCCTGTTAAAATCAAGAAGGATTAGAGTTTTTAAATAAGTGACACAATGTGTCAATATTATGATTTATGTAATTATTAAGATGTAATGCAGTATATAAGTATATATATTTTTTACATACATCTTTTGTGATTTTAAAATGTTTTAGTATTTTTTAAGCTATGTCTCTTTAAATTTTATCAGGATTGGCGCCTTTTCTTGGATAAATATGGCTGTAACATTTAATTAATTGTATTTGGTCTGAAGAAGCTACAATAGCGAAAGCGCTTACCATCCTTATATTTTATCTAAATAAACCTGTTTTCTACCAATTTGAAGGGTTTGGCAACTTCATTGCTATTTTAACAACAAAGATATAGTTTCGGAACTTTTTGGAGACTTCACCATTGTTTTGCTCTACGGACTGTCTTTTCGTGTTATTTGGTTCCTGGTTTTGTCTACAGTAGAGCATTTACTCCGTTTGAACTCTATTTCATTAATTACTAGTCTTGAAAGCATGAAGGAATGCAATTATTTTATGACTTCCAGCATCTGCCAGAGATCTGAGGAGTCTATGTATTGTTACAGGTAGATGCTAAATGCTACCATCTGCCATCAATGGTTGTTTGCCCTGGGAACAAGGAGTCAGATGACAAAAAAATGATGTCCTTCTGCAAGTTATTCCAGCAGTAATATTTTATATATTAATTTGAGAAGTCTCTTAGTGAGAGAGAGCATTGTGCATTCTGTCTTGGACTTGATAACAGCTGGAAGATCCATTCACCACATCTGCCTTGCTCTATTAGCAAGTTCTTATGTTATAGTAATTCTCTTAGATGCAGTCAGGAGTATACTGAAGCTTAGTTTAAATATTTTTATTTATTTGAGACTGTCCTCCAATGTTGTTTTAAATATTTCCTGTGGTTTTGAACTCTGATGTCACTGTGAATATATATTTAGTATTGTATTGTTATTTTATTATTTATTGTTAAATATATTTAAACCTTTCATTGTGGCTAAATTTTGTAGAGATATTAAGTTTTGAGAGTAATTGCATATTTATTTGGTGACTGTGTGTGGGCCACTCCTAATAGCATTGCTCTTGTTCAAACTACCAATTGTGTTAATGTCAGTGTTACACAGTAAGATTGGATACCCTTTGTTAAGGGCATTAAAGTAGCTGATAAGGAGTGACTGGTTGCAGTAATAACTACCTTATAGTCTGGGCAAAAGGAGGCATAGCTAGTAAACCTGTGCCAACCTTTCCCAGGGGTGTGTGTGTTTGTTGTGTGTTTGTTGTGTGTGTGTGTGTGTGTGTGTGTGTGTGTGTGTGTGTGTGTGTGTGTCAGCTACTTGGGGAGGAACACAAAGCACTGGTTGGACAGAGGGTGCTGGGGGTCTTGGCTTGGTCTCTCAGCTGAAATCTCAACTCTGTAGCTGTGCCAGTGGGGAGTCTTACTGGGGAGATGGAGGAAGAGTGAGAAACTAGCCCTGGACTGACTGTGGTGTCTGTGTGCTATTAAGAGAAATTGCACGTGATACAGAGAGCTGCATCTGAAAATACTGTGTGTGTACCTGTCATCCTCGCAGTGAACATTCCCCCACTGTTGCCAGTGGTGAGGATTGAGGCTCCTTGATTACTTGTCCAGTGGAGGGTCGTCAGATTTGGTTGGCAGTGGCGTGATATCCACATCACATAGCTTATCAAGAATGATGAAAAGAAGGGTGTTGCCTGAATGGCTACTGCCCGGCTACTAATAGTAGTGGTCTCACCACAGGTTTACGCTATTGGGATGTAATGCTCCTTTGCTTCTTCTCAAACCAGAAGCAAAACAGTAGCACTAATCCCAAGATGAGAAGCAGGCCACAGGCTGTTTGGTGATCCACAATCTTGTCCCAGATGATGCAGGGGTCTGTAGGCTTGTTGTAGCCTTTTTCTGGTAGATGTCTTGAATAGCAACCAGACCAATCAGGAAGGTCAAACATAGACACTCTGTGCCCAACCAGAAACAGTCAGTAATCAATGCACTCTGTTCATTCTCTCACCAGGAGCAAAATATAAGCACAAATTCCAAGCTGGCACCTATGAAGCAGTTATTAGGCTTTCCGGTGATCAGCAGTCTCCAGGAAATGTCCCTGTGCTCCTTCCTTCACCAGGAGCAAAATAGAAGCACTAGTCCTGAGATATCTACTGAGAAGAGGAATATAGGCTCTCCAGTAGTTGGTGGTCTTTGAGTGAATGTTGCAGATTTTAAAGGTAAGATGGAAAAAATGGGTTAATATCTTAAGAACTGCAGCATACACTAAGCAGTTAGATATGAAACAAGGAGTAACTTAAGGTTTAGACATCAAGTGGAGAGCCACTAATTTTAAAAGAGCAAGATAGATTGGAAGAGGTGGGCACTTTGTATTATAGTTCTGTGGAACACAGTGGGATGGCCAATACATTTAAATAGTTGAAGAGGAGTGATTTTACAAAATTATAATTCTGTGCTTATTCACCATATCCCAAAATAGAGGAGAGAGAAGGAGATATGTGGTCAATTAACATAAGGGGCAGGCAACTAGAAAAACAGAAAAACACAACAATGCTTGGATGAGATGATGGGGAAAAACTTTATTTTTCTGTGACTCACAAGAGACATAGCTATGGTCTTAGGTAACATATCCTACTCCCACTGTGTGTAGATTTTCCTGGCACGGTTTCTTTTCTTCTCCTTGCCTTTTTCTTCTGTCAGTTCATTGCTGTTCATTGAAGAACTACAGAATGAGAGACAAGTGATACTGAATGGAAAGGGGTCTGGTACAGGCAGTTAAGAAGAGTTTTCTGGCAGCCAGTCCTAATGTCTGTTGCGTCAGTTGAAAAAGATTACTGAAATTAATGTAATCCTTCTAAATCTGTCATTACAATACTGTATGCTGAGTGGTGGTGTGTGTGTCAAATGATAGATTGTGAAAAGAATATATATTTAAGTGGTTCTTCTTAAAATAATGCCAAAAAATGTAAACTCAAAAATCTCTAAAAACAAAATATCAGCAAAATATAACCATATCCAAAACAAATGTTTTTGTTATACATACCAACTCCGTGGTTGCACAGCAGTGGGGAAGGAGCAAAAACACATCCCTGGTATAACTTCAGTTTTGTCAATATTCTGTGCTTTGAGTTTATATTATTTTAAGTAGACCATTTAAATGTTGTTGGAATGTTGAGATTTTAATATGCTGACTGAAAGAAATGAAGTTATTCATTTTTTGTTAATGATTTTAGGCAAGGACAATTTTTGCATTAAGTGGAAACTTTAGTAGGGTTTAACATTTCCTAAAGGACACATTAAGAAAGTCAGGTTTGAGATGATTCATGTCTGGAACTGAAGGAGTCTGAGGGTATTTTAAAGCTGGAGCAGGCTTGCCTACTAGGATATTTATTGTAGCCCTTCTGCTTCATTATTTCTGGCTTATACCAGTGCATCCCAGGCCATTCTTCCAGCCTCTTCTACCCCACAGAATATGTCTATTTGAAGGCTGTGTAGTGTGGAACCTAAGTCATCTTTGGTGGTGGCGGTGTGCTATTGATTGCTTCCAGTACTGGATGTTTTCACTTATAACTACCCTTGATTCCCCCACTCACCTGAGTTTGCCCATTACGTTCACTAGCTACTCCCCACAGGAAATGCCCAGAAGTACGCACCTCCCTCCCTGGAATGGGCATAACCATTCCTCTCTGCCAGTACCTCAGACACCTGACTGCTAATTGAACCCAGGTCATCTGGGCCATAGTTAGAACATTATCTCCTCTGTGCCACTGTGCTGGAGATAAACTATGCTGAAATGCAGACAGTGGCATTGACTGCAATCCTTTTTATTGTTTATTTACTTTTATCATATTTATGTTCCTTGTTTTACATGTTAATACTGTTATGTTACGGCATTAATGTTGATGAAATTCTTAAATATATGACAAGGAGTGTGATGGCTTAAGAATGGCCTGATAACCACTGGAATGTCAAGTTAATACATATCTAGGAGTGTAGACGTAAATGGCAACTAGCGTGCAATTCTAAGGGTCTTTAAATTGTAATAGAAATTGAAGTAAAGTGGTGGATGAGGACCAGGGAAGTAGAGTACATTATCTTAAAAACAAAGGTTTTTATTCCTGTTAGCAGTGTTATATGCTGACTTTGGTTCTTGGTTCTTCTTAATCCCTTGTCACCCACTCTAAACCTCCTCCTCTTCCTTTCATATTGTTTACTTAAATCAGTTACAAGTAATTTAATAAAAAGGTAAAATAAGTAAATGGGTGCATCTTAAAAAATATGTGCATTACTTGGAAAGACTTAAGCCATTCAAGTTATTTAAAAAGTTTCACTCCTTGAAAGAATGACGACTGTTTTTGAATCTGTAACAGAATGCTACTCAAAGGTTTCAGGCAAGCAGTGGGGAATGAACATGGGAGTGAATATATGAGAGGGTGTTTACGTTTATTTGCAAGAAGGGTTTAAGAAAACTGGAAGAAACTTGATGGTTAATATGAATGTATGTACAAGAACATAATGGTAAACCCTCTGGTAAATGCTTTTAGGTGTAATTTCTTGCCTTAAGCATAAAGCAAGGGGGGGCCCTTTAAGCTGCTACTATGTGGAGAAGATTCAAATAAGGTAGTGAGGGATGTAAAATACTGAGAGATGGTACTGAGAAGACAAAGTGTTTTCATTTAGGATAATTTATGCTGTTGATATGGTGGTCTGTGGTAAAATCATTACATAACTGTATGTGTACTATATGATTGTACAATTGTATATGATTTCTTACACTCACTCGTATCCGTATGGCCCTGGGTTATGGTTGAAAAGGGTCTTTGGATAAGTCTACTTACTCATTTAACAAATAGAATATAAACAAATAAAAGGAAGACAAGACATCGAAATGGAAGTTGTCACTTTACAGCTGCTTCTTGGAGTACTTGGTTTAAAGCTTAACGAGCTGGGAAAGGGTACAAGTGAAGGTAAAAAATTAAAGAAGGCAGCTTTTGCTAATAATATATTTGAAGTGGGGTGGCAAAGTGGTGTAGCAGTTAAGATTCTTGCTTTGTAGCTTTTGGTGCTCACCTGCAGTACCTTCTTTGTGGCATCTGCATGTCCTCTGTGTCTACGTGGATTTTTTGCTAGGTACTCCATTTTCCTTCTACATCCCATATGAATGCTGTAGGTAAAAAACAATGTTCTAAGTTGCCCATAGACGTGCATGTGGTGAATGTGGCACCTCTGATAGACCCCCCCCCCCAAGACCTGTCCTGCCCCTTGTGTCCACTGTTCACCTAAGATATCCCCAGGACCCCTAATAGGTCAAAGAGGATGTTGCAAAATGAATGAAGTGCTATGGGTTTGTGTGATAAAGAATATAAGAAATGGAATAAAAATTGGACAACATGAATGGCATGGTTAGTCTGTGAAACAGAGATGTAGGTTTTAGGTTGGGGTGAGGCACACAGGGCAGAAGTGTGTATATACAATTTTGGAAGGTTTAGAACCATGTAACAGAGTATTTTTCCTGCAATTACTGGATAGTAGATAATGTGGGGTGCTAATATTGATCAGGAGTTTAGTGTTTTTAAATATGGTACATCCATACTTGCAGTTTTTCTCTAGTGTCCCTGCGTTTTTTAATTGCAATTTGGAAGAAAGACTATACACCTTAGGACTGAACCATGTTAAAGTAAGTGGAGACATGGGAAAGATGGCGTTTTGTAAGTAAGATTAAGTAAGGACATTACAGGAAGCTTTCAGAAAATAAGAAAATGGAATTTGCTCTAGGATGAGCTACAGAAAGAAGCTAGTAGTATCTTAGAAGATTGACTTTTTTACAGATCTGGAGCAGGAGGCATATGAGAGAGATTGAAGTGGCAATACAAAAAAGAAAAGGAAGGGTAGTAAGCTTTGAGACTGTGGTGGTTGTCACACCAGACGTTTTGTGAAAGCTACCAGTGAAGTAAGATGTAATGAAGGAAAAATATGAGATCAAAGACTCTTTTAGGGAGTTGAAATGACATGGTGGCATTTCATTTACTTTGACTGGCACCACTGACATTAGGAGTTACTTGGACCACACAAATGTTTCCAAGGTACCACCTTCTCACTGCCATAATGCATTGCCAGTCTGGAATGCTTTAGTTTGCTCTTCCCATGAAAGAACTTTTGACACAATGACTCCAGGTTGCCTTTTTCTATGTCTGAGGCAGATTTATTTGGAAAACTTTCCATTTCAGTTGTCTTTCTTATTTGAAGTGTTACAGCTGTTATACTCTCTCTGCATCTTTGGGTGCCTTCCTGTCACTTCTTTCTATTTACATTGTTTGGCTTTATACATACCTTTTTAAACTATAGGTGGATGATTCTTCCAATAAGAGCATCAGCAGCAAACACCCTAAACAACCACCTGAAGTCTCTTATTTGCCTTGACACCTCGCTCAACAAACACAATAAGATCTTTTTCAGTAAAAGGCACCACAAGTTCTCTCAAAATTATGTGGTGTCTGAAAGTCTCCAAGAATCAGAAGCTGATCTTTCGACTTAGCAGTTTGCAAAGTCTTGATGTCACATGCCCTCTAACCAACTCTCTTCACACAATTCATCTCTCTGATGTATGTCTTACTTTTTACAATCTACAGTTCACTTGGAATAGAAGTTATGTTTTACTTGGTTTTGTGTGTTCATGACATATGTTCTGCTTCACTGTGTAACTGTTGACATGCAGCTAGGTCTTCACATGTTTTCTCTATGTACCATAAGTAC
Source organism: Protopterus annectens (assembly GCF_019279795.1). Taxonomy (NCBI): domain Eukaryota; kingdom Metazoa; phylum Chordata; order Ceratodontiformes; family Protopteridae; genus Protopterus; species Protopterus annectens. The sequence goes on along the minus strand of NC_056733.1, from coordinate 118,978,780 downwards.
AGCTGGTGTGGTACTGTGTGCTTATCTGAAGCTGTGCACTTTGAAAAGGACAACTCAGTCTAAGAAAATACTTGTCCTGTAGGACTTGCTGTACTATGTCATTTTAACCTTTTCGTGTTTTAGGATTGTCTTTAAATTGAGAAAGCTTGAGCATGTAAATTGGTTCAGCACAAAGGTACTTAATCTCTGGAATACAATTTCTTCAAATTTCAGAGATATATGGAAAAGGTCCATTCTATGGATTACCACCCTTGGCTCTCAGTGCTTACTGTGGTAAAGCTCTCTAACCTAGACATGGGAAGTTTCTCCTTCTCCTTTTCCTGTTGGGAGCACCAGAAGTGCCTGACTCCATATTTGACAATTCAATCCCCACTTAGGTGTAGACCTGTCTGCATTCTGGAGACTGATTGTGAAATAACTGGCTGGTTTCATCGGTGATCCATGGGATGTAAATTCCAGTCAGATTCAGACTAACACAATTTTACACAGTACTCCCTTAAAGCATTGGTTTCCTTGATGCAACCTCCCTAAGTTACCAATTCTGCTGCTGTCTTTGCCACCAGTGCCTGCCATTTGTTACTAATTGTGACTAGATCATACATTTTCAACTGTTTTTCTCAAGGGACTGAGATTAGTAATGAGTTTTAACAGGAGAGCTGTTTTTTTTTTTTTTGGGGGGGGGTAAGGACTTTGAAATTCTAGTGGAAGTGTTCTCGTTGCTAAGAATGAGATATATGCAAGTGGTTTAGCTATAAATGGTTCTGCCACCGCATACACGTTTTAGGTAGTTTTTAAAAGATATTTCAGAACAGTTTTTGAGAAGCTAGTTTTGAAATGTAAGGCAGAGGGCTTTAGGCCCGATGAAGCTTTATTTGTTGAGGTAAGCTGGGAATTGTTTTCTGTTAGTAAATTGTGATAATGTGTTAATGATCAAGATGAATTATTTCATATTCCAGTGGTTGCAAGTGAGTGTTATTAAACATTTTATAGGGTGGTCTGACTATATCAAGATGAGCTTTTATCATTTGACTTTTCAAAACAATATTGGTTGAGACTAGTGAAATGTTTTGTTTGTTTCATAGGTAGCTAGTTTTGGCTTCCTTTGTTTTAGAAGTGAAATTTCTTTTGAAGTGTAAGGAAGGCATCATAAACTTCTTTTGTAATTTTCCACTGGTGCCCTGCTGTGTCTCTTAGTTTCCTGTCCTTTTTAAGGTCATATTTAATACAGGGGCAACTCATGCCCTTAATTATTTTTTGTTTTGGCTGGAAATATATTAATCACTGGAGTTATTAGGGAATTAAATATTTGTAGCAATTTGGATCATTTTGATGGGGTATCAGTGACCTCTCAACTGTTGTATGTTTAGTGTCCTTCTGACTCCCTTTTTGTCTCTGAAAAGCACCTTGATTTGATTACAGCTAGGAGAATTATTTTGCTTTTAAATAAGAACAGGGAGAGAATGGGAAATAATAATTTAGATGTTGGGAACATTTGTTTCTAGCTTACATCTATGATGATTATTTACTTGCTGGTCCAGTAGATAACTATTACTGGTTACCGGTTTGTGGTTAGATCTAGTGATGGTGATAACTTAGACCTAGTAGTTGTTAGTTGATGTTTAGTTGGTCCCAGTAAGTTTGTACTGAAGTCTCCTGTGACTGAGGTTGTTTTGGGGGCTAAAATTAATGATTTGTGTTGGCGTCTCTTCCAATAGTTTTGGATTGGATATTTCAGGGCTTTCAGTGTTTCACTGCTTATTCAGGGCCCTGGACTTAAATGAAGTCCACATAAGAGCTCCACTGCAGTCTGGCTGTCTTTTTAACTGCACTCCGAGTATGACTTGTGTTGTTTTTTTTAAATTCTTGTAGTGAACCACCTTCCCTAATGTGGTCATTTATTCCATGATCTTTTAAACTTTAGCTGGAAATTTATTTCTTAATGTTAGTGTGGTGTTTATCTATTAACCCTGCTAATGTTACTGTTCCTGGTCCCATGCTGTGGTCAATAAGATAGATGCCTTGAGTGAATTTGAGTATTATGCCCTTTGAGCTCTTAAAGGGCCATGTAAGATCTTCCTGAATAAGACGTAAAAGTTTGAATGAAGACCAGATGTTTAAGCCTCCATGGTTTTCCAAAGACATGCAGTAGATTAATTGTGCATTCTGAATTGGATGTGTGTCTATCTGCACACATCACCAGGCAGAATGAACACTGGCAGATGATTATCATTGTTGAAGTGACACCCTGACCCCCATTTACAAAAATAAAAGGGGGGAGGCTTGTAGATGGATGGAATTAGCAGACCAAATCTGCCTTGTGTTTTCTTCAGTCTGTTGGAATCCTTAAGGTAATACGAACAAAAAGTAGCAGTCACATGTGTTCTGATTAGCAATGCTGTAAACAAGAGAAGTTGTACATCTTTATATCTTGAAGTGACTGTTCTCAGAATATTTGTTACCACCCAGTAATATTTCCTAACTACTGAATTAAAACATTGTTCTGAAATTCCAACTTACTATCTATCTGATCACCCAGGAGCATAAATTGAGCTGAAGTTTTCAGGAGATCATTGATTATGGCATGTAGGAGGGGGTTGTGGTGCTGGTAGTGGTTGCTACTATTACTACTGGTGTCAATGTGCAAATTCTGGCACTTCTTGCTATCCAGTGTGATATTATTCTATTTGTCCAGTCATGTAACTTCTGCACAAATCTTTGTAGTTCTTGTTAATCCCTTACTGAAGCTAAAATGGCTATGTTGGTGTCAGCAGCAAACTTCTCAATCCATACTATGTTAGTAATAGGGGTAATGGCCATGAAATTATTAAACAAGAAGGGTCCCAGTAGAAACCTTTGTGGTATACCTTTTCAACCACATTGTAATCCATTTAAAACAAAGACTTATAATTGGGTCTCCAATCATAACAAAGCTTAGTGTTTGAGAAATTCATATTAAAAACACCTAACAGCTTTGCTATGATCAGGGAATCCCAGTCATAATTCCCTGTGGTACATGAAGATTTAGCTGTTCTGATATCCTACTAGTTACAAAAAGTGTAACAGAGTGAGAATGTGTTTAAACTTCAAGGTGGCCCTCTGACACACTGACAGCCTTAAAAGCTGTTAAGCCCTTCAGTTTGCCTTTTGTTATGTAGCAGTGAGAAGTGTTTACAGCTTTAAAAGCTGCTTCAGGTTCTTGCTACTGTTCTGTGGTGGCCATTGGGTGCTCTAGCATACACTGCAGTATAACAGCTCTATGCTGTGCATAACAAAGGCTATGTATCCTGTTGTCATAGAGGTTCATGACAGTGTTGTCTTTTCCCAATTTGGGAGTGTAGTTAGCACCCCAAATCAATAAAGTTTGGACAACAATGGCATATAGTATTGAATTAATGCCTCAACCATATTTAATTAAAATTGACAGGTAAAGTAACATTGTGTGCATTCTAGTATGATATTACAGTATAATGGCTCCAGGTTATGCATAACAAAAGTTACGTAGCCCTCAAACAGTTGGATGTCTACATTGTCACTGCAGTGGTTCTGAGGTGTGCTTTTGAAAACGTCCGTGCAACTTAAAAATTCTATATTCCTGCTTACCTTCAGAAAGCTAATAATAATTATGTAGTCTCTCTCTAGCTTTATTCTAGTAGAGCAACCAGTAGTATGTTTTATACTTTGCATTTGCCAAAAACATTTGCCTACTCTTACTGTTTCAGTGGCTGTGGTGGTGCAGCAGTTAGTGTTGTTTCCTCACAGCAAGAGGTTTTCTGATTTGATTCTTGGCTGGGGTGCCTTCTGTGTGGAGTCTGCATGCCCTCCCTGCAGTCTTGTGGGTTTCCTCTGGGTTCTCTGGTTTCCTCCCACACTCCATAGACATGCAATAGCTGGACTGGACACTCTAAGTGGCCGTAGGTACATGTGCAAGTGAGTGGTATGGATGAACTACCATGGCAGTACTTAGCCACCCAGTGGTGTAAACCTTAGCTCAAGATGATTGTCATTGTTGAAGTGCCACCCCGACTCCATGTGCAAAATGGGGAAAAAGGAGTTGTGGATGGATGGATTTGCATACTCTTAGCTTCACCAGGAAAGCTTACCTCATTTCAACAGATTGTTTGTTTTTGTTTTTATTGGAATAAGACTACATTCACAAGGGGCCTCAACTCAGTCCACCCTCTCCATTCTAGGTTTCACGTAAGTATCTATTCTCAGACCCCTACTATGTAATATAGTTATTAATGACCTACACACAGCCATTAATCATATGACCATCCATTCGTGAGCTTCAGAAATCAATTCATCTTCATTAATGCCTAGCTTCCCAACTGTTTCTGAATCCCTAAAAACTTTTGAACCAGTCCAAATTGCCCTCAAACGTCTTTCTAACCGGAAAACAGTCTTTACCTAACCTCTCCAACATAAAAATAGAACTAGTATCCATTTCTAAGCTGTTAGAAGTTGCTATTAGTGAACAACTGAAATTTAACTACCATATAAAATAAGCTGTTAAGAAAACCCATCAGAAGCTAGACTTTTTGTACAGAGTATTTAACTAACTCTGCAAGAAAACGCAGTGCCACAACCTTTCTTCTTACACTTCTGCACTGATTAATTTACAAGCCCCACAATCCAACGTGATTGAGCATTGTTGTAGTAAAGTCACAAAATTTGCAAACTTACCTCTGCCTTGGTCTTATAAAAGCTTTCATGGAGAAAACTAACCACTACTTATCCTTCTTACAGCTACTAATCACACACAAATTTGTATACAGACTTGACCAATGCCCAGTCCTAGGCAGTATTCTTCAGAGTTGCCCCCCCAAATAGCGATCTCTGTTGTGCTCCACTAACAAACTGTAACGGCATCTAATAATTCTACTGTTGACTCTGTGTACTCCTGTGTATGTAACTCCATATAATAATTCTGCTAGTGAATCTGTGTACTCTTCCTGTGCATGTAACTCCATCTAATAATTCCTCTGTCAATCTGTGTACTCCTCCTGTGTATGTAGACTATGGAATTCTTTGGTTTACCTTTATAAACCCAAATCACAGTGGTGCGATTGCTCATATGAGCGAATCGTAATCACGAAAGTCAGAACAGCGACAATTCCATATGTTCGAAAATCAACGAATCGAAAAACAGATTTGCTGATTTTCAAACATAAATATTGAAAGAAAAAAAAGTGAAAAGCAGGGGGGCAAGCCCCCCCTGCACCCCTCATGTGAGGGGGCTGCACCCCCCACCCCAGCCCCCTACTTTAATATTCTAACTCCAAGATCGCACTACAGTGGGGAAAGGGACCATTTTTCAACCCCCACTATAGTGCAATCCGCCCCACAGTGTTGAATGTGCAGTGAGCGAATGTCACTGTGCATTTGCTCATTGCACATTCGAACCATTTTCCATTCGGCGTTTGCAAACTTCGCAAACAGCCTTTCTGAGAATTGCTGTTCATCTGTGTGCAATACACACACATGAAGATAAACCGGATTCCTTATCCGTGCTACTTCAAAAATGACACTAAGAAATTTTTCAAACAAACTCAAAAAAAAACAAAAACACTTATTGGATACATGTCACTGCTCTTGTTTTACATTAGGCTAGCCATACATTGTTGTCTTAATGGACAGCTTCTCACTCGCATGATCATTTATAAAAACTATTGCATTTAACATAAGGCAGGCCTTCCTCCATTTTGCTCTTCCTTTTTCCCTCCTCTCAAGCTCTACCAAGTTGCTATTTCCCTTCTACTCTCCTTCCTTCCTTCCTTCCTTCCTCTTTCCCAGATCCACTTACTCTGACTCCTCTAGACCGAGACTCTTCTATCCTTGCCTTCTCTATCCACTCTCTCTGATCATTAGTGGAGAACACTTACCATCTCTACTAGCCATGTTTATTCTCTATCCACTCTCTCTGATCGTTAGTGGAGAACACTTACTGTCTCTACTAGCCATGTTTATTCTTTGTACTATGCTGTGTAACTATCTGTATTGTTCTGTGAATACTACTGTGCAACCGTATACAAGTGACTAATTTTTAAAATTGATCTACTATGAATCTGCTTTGTATATATAATTGTGAAAAATGATCAACTGAATTTATTGTAAATCTGTAAGATTAACTCCTACCCTTCTGCTCTTTAATAAGCGTAGTCTGTGTTGTTATCCTACTTGGAAAATTATTGTTACTTTTTTCTTTTGTGTACTTTCACTTTCATATTTCTGTGTGGAGCTTTTTTCTCTGGGTCTCCTCTGAAATTGGGTTTATTTTTTCTGACCCAGTCAGGCTGTCTCAGTAAAAATTAAGTGGCTCAACCACAGGTGTGTAAAGAAACTTGCAAGGTATGTTAAACAAGGTTGTCCACTGCTGAAGATATGGCGAGTGATACCCATGACCAGATAGTTTCAGGTATTTTCAGAGGCACTCATCCAAAACCTTTCAGTAGTACACTTGATAGACTAATAGACCTGTAAGTTGCTTGGTGCAATTAACAAGAGTCATAACCTTGCTTAAGGGTAAGCTGAAAAAATGTGTTAAGCAGGATAACAAACTGAAAGAATTGATAAGACAGTAGTACACTGCAGTTAACTGGAAACAACTGAAATGAGAATGGAATAAAAGTCCTTATCTGTTAATTAGCCAAACCCGTGTTGGACAGGTACCAGTTTCTCCTTTATGGGCCAAGTCTTTTGTACTTTTCAGAGTGAATTCTGCAAACACTGTAGTTTGGTTAATAAGGGAATTCTGCAAACACTGTAGTTTGGTTAATAAGGCTTTATTAGATGTTTACAGTGTCCGAATACTGTCTTCATTAACAGTGCTGCCGAACAATAACAGTCTGTAGAAATGCTGGAATGCTGGTTAGTAATAACAGTGCTGCTAAATATATCCAAAGTTTCTGCATGTATAGTCTGATTCTCCTGAGTAATATAAACTGAAACAGTCTTTATTTGACCTGTCTTCTGCACTCGGGCTCGAGTGTCTGTATTGTAAATTCCTTTCTGAAATGCTGGATATTTAATCTTTTCTATATGTCAATCTGAACTAACTGACTGACTTCCCTGACTGTATCTGAAGTATATTTTAATAAAACCAAAACCCTATAATGCTTTACACGACACCTTAGCCTTGATTGCCTAGGTTTCCAAGCCTGGCCTTGCACGTGCCTCTTTAACTAGCACTCCAGTGCTATGTGCATCTTTAACTAGCACTCCAGTGCTTTGTGCATCTTTCCCTTGAGAAAGGAACATTCTGTATGTCTGTATCTTTCCTTTCTAATAAACTATTTCTCTGAAACTGAATGCATACATATCTGACTCTACATTTTCGGGCCTATTATTCTGCCTTAATGTACTGTAGTGAATTCACTAAGAATGCCCTCATTCTGAAATAGATGATCTTTTATTTTCACATATTTCACATATTATCCCCCTGCATAAAGGTGGTAACTCCCAACGAATTATCAAACTATAGACCTATAGCCATATTATCCCCACTGGCAAAAATCATGGAGAAATGCATTCATAAACAACTGCTAAACTACCTAATAGAGAACAACTTACTAGCTAACTGCCAGCATGGTTTTAGGCCATTTCATAGCACCACCTCTGCTCTCTTACCCTTCTCTGACTGTATTAATAAAAGTAGCAATAATGACACTCTATCCTCAACCCTCTTTATTGATCTTTTGAAACCCTTCGATATGGTTAACCACCACTTACTCATAAACATACTCAAAAACCTGTCACTTGACGCACTGGCTATACAATGGTTCCAATCCTACTTGAGCAACAGACAGCAGGCTGTACTATGGGAGAACAACTTATCTTCCCACCTCCCAGTTGCCCTTGGTGTCCCTCAAGGCTCCATATTAGGCCCTCTCCTATTCTCTATTTTTATAAATGACCTACATTCTGTAATACCTCAAGCTACCTGTATCCAATACGCAGATGATTCCATGTTAATATGCTCAGCCACTCCTCCATCAGACCTACAGTCCCTAACCCAAAACGTGTTTAATACAGTTGAGAAATGGCTTCTACACCGATGTCTCATCTTGAACCCCCAGAAAACAAAACTACTACTATCACTCCCACCTGTAGGGCCTCCCCACTTAATTTTACTGTTATATCAAGTATTGGCACTATCATATCTCCTGATCCTACTATGAAACTTCTTGGAGTACTAATTGATAACAACCTTACCTTTGATTCCCATATTAACAGTACAATAAAAACAGTCAACAAAACATTAGGATCCCTCTACAGGATTAAACCCTTTCTGACTCCACTAGCCAGGGCCACTATTGCCTGTACCCACTTAATCTCTACCCTTCTCTATGCCTCCCTATATATATATATATATATATATATATATATATATATATATATATCTATATATATATATATATATATATATATATATATATATATATATATACATATATATATATATATATATATATATATATACATATATATATGTATATATATATATATATATATATATATATATATATATAAAATATACATACATACATATATATATATATATATATATATATATACTAAACTATGTAAAAACAACCTGAACAAGCCGGCTATCTCCTACAATAATATTGCCAGATTTGCAACTGGGTCTGCCTTCAGAACCCATCATTGTAACAATCTTGAACAACTAGGATGGCTAGAGTTGCCAGATCTACTACTATTTAACCAATTAACAATTGCCCACAAGATCCTGTATCAACCTACTAACACACCAATACTTACAAACCTTATCACCCCCTATAATAACCTCAGACCCTACACTCATCAAATAAACTACTTGTTCAAATAGGTAAAACTAACAATATGGCTGGTGACTCTTTGTTCTCTAATACTGTGGGTAAAACCTGGACCTCCCTCCCCAGTGACCTAACCTCCCTTTCTTCAATAACACTATTTAAAAGTAAACTGAAACTATACCGTAAATCACAGTGGTTATGCCCTTGTGCTAACTGACTAACTACCTCACTTATCTCTGGGTACTAATCACCATACCTGTATAAGCTAGATACTTTTTTGCTAACTATAAAGAGAGTGTGTTTTTATATTTAAAATAATGCTGTTAGAGATATCTTTGTATGGCTAACCATAGCTGATATGTACTCTGATTCTGTAAGAAGAAATGCAATAAAATGTAATGAATGGCAAAAATCTGTAGTGTACCTGCATTTGTAAAATGTCACATAATATAAATACTGTGTTTTGTGGAGCTTTTCTCCCTGGGCCTCTCATGAAAATGGACATATATCCAGTTGGACTAGCCCGGTCAACAAATGTAAAATAAAAATAAAATAAATTATTTTGGGCACAAGGTAGCTTTAATAAGCAGTCCTTGATTTTGGCAATAAAGGAGCCATTCAGCTGATCTGGTAGTATGGCATCGCTACCTTTCTGCACTGTATGCTGTAATTATGACTAAGGGTTTTCCCCTTTGGGTATACTCACTTAATCATAGTCTTGAGTATTTACTGATGTTCTTCGTGTTTCACTGTTGCAGGCATCACCTGTGGGTTATCCCTGCTGCGATACCCCTCGGCTGGCACGAATACCAGAGTCAATGTTTTTCTGCGTCGGCTGCTGTCTGATGTTAGGTCATTAGTGCTATAAAGGAAGGCAGCCAATGTCATTACATCAGTCTTTCTTGCCACGGAGCCCTAGCAGAAGCAGTTCGCAAGTGAGCCGGTCGGTCGCTACCAGAGTTTGAATTTCAACTGAAAATGTTTAAAGGTAAGTACCCCATTGGGGATCCTTTTTTTTTTTCTTGCACTAACCGATGTTAGAAAAAGTTAACAGTTGTCTTGCCTGTGGAAAGCAAATACCACACCAAGATTTCCATTCATACTGCGTCACTTGTTTAGGCCCAGACTACGACATCGCCCATAGCCAGCTTTGTGCCCTCTTTAATGCGAGAACCATTCGTCGTAGAGCTCTTATTGAAGCCAAAATGGTGTCCGTCAGCAAACAATCTGTAGACATTCTGAAAAAACTTATAGATAAAGATAGAGACCGACCACTCAAGGCCAAGCCTTCCAATGGCTCTACCGCGAAGCAGGACGTCAGTTCTCCAGAATTCAGTAAGGTGCCTTCGCAGGCCCTGATGCCTGATTCAGGCCTCTACTGAGACCCTTTTGGAGTCTGGTATGCTGCAGACATCATTTTCATCTTCCGAGCCTTTGGTTGTCTCTGCCTCAGTTGGGTCTGGAGCCACGATGCAGGCGCCGGCTTCCGAGGAGGTCTTCCGCAAAACTGAATATAGACAAAAAAACATATTCTCCCCCTACTACCGTTTCTCTCAGGCCGATGGATACTCTTAGGCCTAGAGGCAAGGCCACTCCTAGGAAAACTACCTCTAGCCACCAGTTTACTCCTGCTCCACCACCGCAACCTCAAATGCTTAAAATGGCAGAGGATCTTATCACCCTTATCAGGGATAGTCAGGCCACAACTTCTAAAAGGAAAAGAGACCTTTCTCCTGAAACACTGACAGAACAGGATTCTGAGAAGTCTGATTATTCAGTTTTTGAAGAGGAACAACTACTTCTGACTGCTTATGAGGATTCAGATGCAGAGGAATCCATTCATTCTGCCTCCCCACCAGAAGATCCTTCCTTTGGGAAAGCCCTTCACACCCTCAGGGAGCATTTCCACTGGGAATCTCAGGATTTTCCTCAGTCTAAGAAAAGACTAAGAGAGTTTCTAGGGCTTCCCCAGCACAGACCGTTGGCCATCCCTCCTATCTTAGGGGTGGTTGATATCTTTCATGAATCCAGTTTAACTCCTGATGCCCTCCCACCTGCTCCCAGAAAACCCAGTATTGCAGAGTACCTGATTCTCACAAGCACCTGTACAGAAATCCTGCTGCAGACCTGGAGGTCACAGGGAACTAAAGGAGTTAAGGCTAGCTCTAAAAAGAACCCTATTCCTCCTGACAAGGATTCCAGAGTTCTGGACAGATGGGGTAAAAAAGTATACACATCTGCAACTTAGCTATCGGAGCACTCAACTGTCAGTTCCACATGTTAAAATTTCAACAACACACTTTGGAACTATTAAAACAAAAGATTTCTACCTTTCCTGATTGTGCCAGTCAAAAGAGTTAGCAGATTTACTGCACTCTACTTATCAAGTGGCTAAACACTCTTTGCACTGTGGATATGACACCCTAGAAGCCGCAAGCAAGGCAGCAGTGTCAGGATCTGTCATTAGGAGGCTTGCATGATTGAAGGAACAACCTCTGCCTGATCATGTCAAATCTAAATTACTCGATGCACCTTTGGATAAGGACCGATTGTTCGGAGTAAAAGCAGAAGAGGTGCTTAAAAAGATGGAAGTCAAGGCAAAATCTATGCAGACAGTAAAAGATTTCCTTCAGGTACTACTTTCTAGGTTCAGCAGGAATTTTCCCTCTAAGTACTGGTCCTTTCCTGCACCTAGCAGACAGGAACAAGGTAAGCCCCGCAGGGACAGACCACCCAGACTCCTATCCCAGGGTCAGCAGAGACCCAAATGCTATCCCAGGGTCAGCAGAGACCCAAACGGTGGACCACTTCCACGCCAAAGGCAGAGCGTTCTAAGCTAACCCTCTAAGGTAAAAATCCTTCAAGGACTCCCTCTCCCCTTCTGCACTGCTTTCAATCACCAACTACCAAAAACCATTGGGTCTTAAACATCTTTTTTTCAGGGATACGAATTTTCCTTCTACTAACTCTCAGTTCTAAGAGGGTACCCTTACCTCAATATCGCTGAGCAGAGGCACTAGAACTCATCCAAGCTCACTTATCCCTAGGGGCAGTGGAACTGGTCCCCTCAGATCCATCAAGCAAAGGCTCTTATTCCACACTAGTCCTTGCTCCTAGGATAGAGGGTGCTTGGCACCCCTCCCTGGATCTACCCATTCAGAGCACCTTCTGGGCAGTCACCAAATTCAAAATACTAACTTGGCAGCAGTTGTTGCCTAGGCTGACCATAAATGCATGAGTAGTTACCCTACCTCTACAAGAGGTCTTAGCCCTGGCCATAGCGTTTGGCAGACAGAAAAACATAAAAATTTACCCTTATCTGGACAACTGCCTCCTTGAGGCAGATGGCAAAGAATAGCTCCTCTGGGACCCCCTCTTTGTCAAAGCCTTCCTAACCCTCTCAGGGTATACCATCTATTAGAAGAAATCAGGGCAAAACACCCTCCAGGAAGATAATTTTCTTGATCACTGCTGCACTCAGCAGCCCAAATGGCCTTCATGTCCCCCCAAAAAGCAGAGATTCCTGCAGCTTTTTCTCACCAGCTGGCTTCCAGATGTTGCTGCATGGTGAGGAAACCCCTGTGAGCCTTGAGGTACATGGCATCTGGCATCCTTCTAATTTCTCTGGCCAGGCCTCACATGAGAAAACTTCAGTGGTACCTAAAGAACCTGTGGAGTCCACACTTTCTACCTGCAGGGGACCTCTCAACCGCTGACCCCATGTATAGGGGTTGAGTTTCTCTGATTGGCAGGGGCCCCTGCCCAAAACTAGAGTCTTTCCTTCAACCTCTGCCCAACTGGGCAGACCACTACCACCGACGCCTCAGACTTAGCTTGGGGTGCTCACCTAGAAGGCAGATGCACCCAGGGTCTTTGGGATGCCCACCACCTTCCCTTATACTTCTACCAGAAGAAAATGATTGCAGTACAAGAGGCTCTGACATCCTTCAAAGCCCATCTCAAGCCAGGGGTTCTCCTAATTAAAACAGACAACACCACAGTAATGGGGCACACCCATACCTCTCAACTGCACATATTTTCGCAGAATGTCCAGATTTTTTACTCATATTTTTGATCTGTTCCTCATAAAATCTGTGTTTTTCTGACAAATTACTGGGATGATCTCAGGACTGAAGTCCCTAAATAATGACATACATTTGAGTTTCAGACTTCATATCCTTCAGAAAATGTGTGTTAAAACAAATCCTGTTACTCTAGCAACTTTCTAAGCTTATAAGAGTAATATTTAAAATATGTTCCTATTTTGGGGCCTTTGTCCCACCATTTTGTCAGTATTTGTCCAGATTTCTTACATTTAGAGGTTGAGAGGTATGGGCACACCAGCTAACAGGGAGAGACCCTAACTTATCCTTTGTGTAGGTTAGCCATGAACCACGGGCTGGCAACTTCTTCCATGGAACTATACCTGATAGCCAGTACCCACATGGGATCAACCACATCCTACCAGATCACTTAAGCATAATCTTTCTGGACCCCCTCGAGTGGCAGCTATACAGAAAACTCCTTTCACATATCACCCAGGAGTGGGGGTCTCAAGAGCTGGATCATTTTGATTCGCATCCCAACTGGCAGCAGAAAAGATTCTGTACCAGGGGGTATCACCACCTAGCGTGGAAGGTGGATGACTTCACCTCCCCCTGGAACACTCTCTATTTGTGTTCTCATTCCGTCTTATCCCCAAGGTACTGGTCAAATTATGTGAAGAGAGACAAAAGGCCATTCTCATTACTCCAGACTGGCCCAGAAAACATTGGTACCCCTTACTGAGCAGCCTGACCTTATAGTCGCCCAGCCAGCTTCCCCCTGATATTAGACCTCTTAACTCGGGGGGGGGGGGACTGCTGCACCCAGACTCGCCCACTCTCGAACTATCAGCTTGGCAAATACTCAGAAGGCAGACTAGGGGACCCTGTTAAGCAAACAGATCCTACACATTATCACAGAGGCCAGATGGGCCAGCACCAGAAAATGTTACGCAGGAAAATGGAAAAGATTCTGCTCCTGGAGCCAGTCCAGAGGGGAAAATACCTCACCACCTTCCGTCCCTCTTATTCTGGACTACCTAGCAGAACTACTTAATACTGGCCTCTCCTTGTCCTCTGTTCAAATCCACGCCCCAGCCATTTCAGCTCTCTTTGATACAGAACAGCCCCCGTTATCCCACCTTTTGATTTAAGCAGTGCCTCAGAGGTCCTTCTAATATCGGACCTCCCAGAAGGCCTCCCACTCAAGCCAGGGACCTGAATTATGTTTTGGGGAAAAAACTATTCTAGCACCCTTCAAACCTACTGTCTCAGCATAACTTAGCTACCTCTCCCAAAAGGCAGCTTTTCTCCTAGCCATAGCCCCAGCCAGAAGGGTTTCTTATCTTCAGGCACTGATGGCCATTGAGCCCTTTATCTTCTTCCATGCAGACAGGGTCTCCCTCAGGACTGATCCCTCCTTTATACCCAGGGTGGTATCTAACGTAACTATCTGCTAGGCCATACCTCTACCCCCCCTTTTTTTCCTAACCCTCAAACAAGGAGGAAAGTATTCTGCACTCACTAAATGTGTACAGACATCTCAGATACTATTGGGACCATAAACAGATCCTTCAGGAAATTGGACCACCTCCTTGTCAGCTTTGCCCCAGGGGCAGAGGGGAAGCCCATTTCCAAACTATCCTTTTACCACTGGATCTCACACTGTACCCATTTCTGCTATACTTTGCAGGGGAAACATTTCACTAGGGCAGCCTACACTTCCACAGCATTCCTCAGAGGAATTCCCACCAGGGACATCCTGGAAACTGCCACCTGGACTTCTGTCCATACCGTTGCCAAAGCATCACCACCTACCTCTATTCTTAAAGGCAAGGACAGAGTTTGCCTCTGCAGTTCTGCAAGGCATGCTGATCCATTCATAGGTCTCTAACCAATCTTACCCCCCTCTACTCACCTTTGGGAATCCTCCCACAGGTGACGACTGCAACAGTGAAACACGAAGAACATAGTACAGTTGCGTACACTTACCATAAATGTAGATGTTTGAGTGTATTCACTGTTGCAGTCCTGGTTTCCCACCCTCCTTACCCCTTATATCTTCTTTCTTTAGGGAGGCATAAGTTTCTAACGGTGGCTTTTAGCCACCAGGACCACTTTACCATACTTTCTTGAGTCTCTGACGGGTTAGGGCAAGAAAAACTGATGTAATGATGTCAGCTGCCTTTCTTTATAGCACTGACGACCTGACGTCAGACAGCAAGCGACAGCAGTCGAAGCAGAAAAACTTTGACTCTGGTATTCAGGCTGGCCAAGGGCTGCCACAGCAGGGATAACCCACAGGTGATGACTGCAACAGTGAATACACTCTAACATCTACATTTATGGTAAGTGTACACAACTGTACTTTTCGTGTTTAGAAATGTAACTGGTTAACATACCAGTTTTAGTCTTGGTATCTGTAAAAAAAGGCTTTACTTTTCTTTCAACACTGCAGTATTTGAGCTTACTAAATTATAGTGCTTGATTTGCTGTTGTCCCTGACATACTTCTGTAGGTTATGTTCGTATAACTGCTTGGATTTCCTAAAGGCAGATCTAATTACGCAGTAAAAGTGACAGTATTTAGACCTGTGAATATTAACCGGATACAGTTTATACTGAACCGAAAGTGATTTTTTTTCCTGTTAGCAAGCTTTAGTCCTCTTTTCTACCATAATGGATTGTAACTGTTAGTTAACTTGTCCCAAGCTGTTTAAGTGTCTGGTTTGCTTATTCATGTTTCTACTCCCATCTTGATTGGTTGGTCCTAATGACCTCATAATTTGTTATATAGATTTTTTTAACTTGATTAAACTCTTGTTATGTTTAATACTGCTTTCATTAACCATGTTATACTGATGAGGTAATCATGTCTTCCATGTTGACCTTTCTAACTAGGTCACAGCTAAAAATGGGCTCCTATGAGTCTGGTATACGTACCTGCTTGAGTAATATCCCAGAATTTCCATGTTACTTACTGTGTAGCTGTCAGGCGGTTGGGTAACCAAACCAAGGTATCCAGCTACTTTCTTGAATTGAACAGTTTTATATAGATCCTTACCTGATTTCTAAGGACTACACATAAAAATAAATTAAATTTAATGTGTGGTTATATATGCTTTAAACAAGTTAAATAAGGACTGAGAATTCTGAACATAATACAGATAGGAGTATTGGTGTTTACTTTTCTAGCCAGTTGAAGAGCATCCAAATTGTATACTTAACATTTGTCAGTGTGAGCTTTTGTCTACAAATTTGAGAGAGTGAGGTCTGTCAGAACTTACGCTGTTGAAAAGGTATGAATTTGAAACCTCTTTCTCTATGTCCAGTGGAAGTCTTCACTGCTCTAAAGTGTATGTAGACTTACCTGTGCTTCACACTAAGAGTATTTCGGTTTCCCTGGGCATATTATTCCATTACATAGTGGTGTCTTCTGTTTGAGAGAGAATCCGTGACAGAGGGAAAGAGAAGGAGACACCCGCATTACCTACATTCTTCATATCTTAGAATATCAGCATGCTTAACTGTGTTGTTTTGAATTACATTTCCTCAGAAACTTTTCAGCTGATGTGTAATGAATGCAATTCACTGATGCTAATTTAAACAAAATTCTTCTGGTAAGTGGCTCTTGGCTTACCTTCACTGGTCATGTTCGATGTTTTGCAAAGGGGGCTGGGCTGCAGTGCAAACAACTGGTATCTTGGTGACTGTGGAGATGTGCACATTCTTTTATATGATGACTGTGTGCTTTGAAAAGCCATGTGTAACCACCCATATTTCCCAAGTGCTGCATATTAAAGTATAACCCATTTTTTGCTCTCTTAAATCTTCATTACAATAGGAAGAAAGTAATTTTTACACTTCTGTCTAATGACGTTTGAAGTATAATTCCGCACAGTCTACAAATACTGTAGATGCACTAGTATACTAACCTTACAATATAAGTTTATAATGGAGGAATTAATGTGCCACACATTTTAACCAGTTGCCATACACTTTACCACATATGAGTGGCAATTGGGTGAGAGGTATGTCAGTGTAAATGTTTGCAGTGACTTTTTTTTTCTTTTTCATCATCACTTTATTGGCGCAATGCTAAAGAACCTAACATCCAGTGCTATCTTTATGCATAGTGCACTTTAGTTTTTCATCAGCACTACAGCTTCAGATCCCTGCTGAACAATTTTGATTAATACAGACTAGCTCCTCTTGCACTGATGACTAGTACAGTTTTATGTCAGATGTTTTCCCTAATTAAATCAGTGTATTTCAGTATAAAAAAACTTTAATAATTCCAAGCTCTCAGGCTCTACGTGTATGAACACATAAGCTAATGTTCTCCGACAATAAAAAAAAAATCATACCCACTGGTCAGGGATAATCTTCCTAGTATTTCAGGGAGATACCTGTATGTTAATCTGCACTGGGCATGCCTGTATCTTCTTATCTTGTTGTTACATTCCAGCCTATTATTGGGTATTTTAGTTGGCGATAAACTTATAGATAGCAAGAAAGTGAGGTGGGCCTGGCCGTATAATGGTTCCAAAAGGACCACTTGTTAAGGAGAAATATGCTTGCCTTACCTTGCATTAATATAATTTCATATTCCCTGATTTATTTCATTAGAACTACCCAACATCTTCTAATTTTGGTTATCCTTTGTCTTCCAATTTCTTTTTTTTCTTTTTTTTTTTAATTTGGCAATTTTCATTAATTCAAGCAAAGCACAAAGCCTTACTATGTGCTGGTACATTTAAATTTGTAGAATATCCCAACAGCCAATTTGGTGTATTCAGAACACATGCTTGTCTGCAAAGGTCAGTTGTAAACTCCTATATTCTCTGTTTTATCTTGTCTAGTGCCTTGTATCCATAAAAGATGGGTCTGTTTCCCTTGTTGGATTGCTAAATTTCGCAACACTGACTGCTGGCAACATTTTTTGCAGCTTTACTGGAGTATAGGTTCATAGGTGTGTACTAGGCTAATGAGCCTGGAGCCTTTACAAGCCTAGCCCATAGAAGTGCCCTGGTATTGTGCAGCTCGACGTTGGGTCCCAGTGCCTCTACAAAGTAGAGCCATTGGAGTGATCCCCGGGGTGAACTTTCTATTACCCATCCACTCATCAAGATCTCTCTTGAAGAGGGACAACGCGCTGCTCTGCTTGACATGTATGGGAAGTGTATTCCAGAGCATGGGCAGTATCTGGGTGAGGAACCTGTCCCTCCAGCATGCTCTGTTGATTGTGGTAATGAGGTTGAGGTCTCTGGAGCGTGTGGTGCAGAGCAGTTGGGATTTCTTTAGATGTAGCATTTCCAACTGAGCTGGGTGAGACATGGCTTTGTATGTCAAGCAAAGATCACCTCTAAGTAGGCGATATGAGACAGAGAATAGCTGGAATCTTTTGAATCTGTCCATGTAGGATCCTCTTTGTGAGGTACTTTTGTGGCCTCTCCAGCTAATGGGGCATTTGTACTCAATGATTGGCCTAATGAGGGAAGAGTAGAGAGAGACAATGACCTCTTTCTTCCTGGATGCAAAACTTTTGGTAATGAAATGTGCCACATAGAAGGACTTTCTAACCACTGTGGCAATGCGGTGTTCGAAGGAGAGATTGCTGTCAACCTGCGTCCACAGATCTCTTATAACACTTTCAGTGTTCAGTGGGCTCCCAGTGATGTGGTAATTAATGGGAACTGAGTTTTTACCAAAGGGGATGACGATGCATTTTTGGCATTAAGCTTAAGGCCATGTTATCGACACCAGTCATTGGTCTCAGTGAGGCCTTTCTGTAGGATGTCTGCATCACTTGGGGAGTTAATAATGGCTCCCACCTTGCAGTCATCTGCGAACTTGGTCAGCCAGAGTCCCTTTGTGTTGGTCTGGACCTCTGAGAAGTAGATGTCGAACAGAAGAGGACCCAGGACCGATCCCTGCGGGACTCCACTCATGACTGGTCGGCAGTCTGACATGGAATCTACTACTTTCACACTCTGTGTTCTATCTGTGAGCCAATTTGCAACCCACCTAGTGATATAGGTGTTGATGCCTAGTTTGGTGAGTTTATCAATAATTCCTGAGTGAGGAATGGTATCAAAGGCCTTCGCCAAATTGAGGTAGGCTGTATGCACTGCCTTACCTTTATCCACAGGCCTGGTGACTGACTCAAAGAAGTCAACCAGGTTGAGCAGGCATGATCTCCCTTTCACAAAGCCAAATTGCATGGGGTCTAGAGTTTAGAGATTTCCTATATCTTTGTTAACTAGGTCCATGATGATGCGCTCCATAGCTTTACATATAGATATGTATGTGAAGACACTTTCATGCAAAAACATGAAACTTCCCTGACTTTGTTGCTAAATGTAGAGTGGTGCAGATTTCCCCCACTGTCTTTCTGAACTTTGCATGTTTGGCTTTTTTCAACAGATTTCCTCACCTTTTTTGCCTGTACTGTATAATCACTGTTATTAGTTCTGTATGTCCTGTTAATGATTCTACTTTTAGTAGCATTCTTTGAACTCAATTTTAAGCCTCATCCAAGAAAAATAGCTTCATCTTATTTCTGTTGCAGTAAAATTATTTTTAAGCATGGAGACTCCCATGTCCCATTATCAGCTGGTGTGGTCAAATTTTTCCAGGTCACTCTGGGTCTTTTATGGTCTCATGTAAATTTTTGTATCATGCTGTTGATTTTTTCAGGCACTGGCCCTCTGGTTGATAGAAGTACACCTGTCCCATGTAGAACAGTAGTAGAACCAAAAACATTTTAGAAGTAGCAACTGATATTGCTTTCTTCATCCATTATCAAGTTATCAAACTTTATTTTATTATAGAGCTTTAATTTTGTCAGTCAACATCTCCTTGGCAATTTCCTGAGGATTTTGGTTTATATATACTCCTGGGCAGTTCATTAGTGTGTCCGCAGAAGTTGTGATACTGTTGTACCATGTCAAATGTTGGTACATAATTAATAGCAAGTGCGTTGGTTTTGGAGCTGTTTACCCCAAACTGTGCTGTCTTGTCAAAAACGTAGCATTGTCAACAATAATGAAATGCCTGTTTCAGGTCTACATAGATAGAGGATAATATTGTCTGCAAATTTAGCCAGCCACTCTTGTCCATACTAGTCATATCCTCTAATGCCTGAGCCTGTAATGCTTTCTGCTAAGGGGTCAGTATGGATTGCCAATAGTGGGGGGAGTGGATGTCCTTCCCTTGTCCCCTGTCATTAAAGGGAAGCCCTCTGAAAGTTTTCCTCCTACTTTTAATTTGGTCTCTGATCCTTCCTAAACATTTGTTAATATTTGCACCCATTTTTGAGGAAGACCAAATTACTTTACTCATTTCCAGTAGACGTGATCAAACTTTTTCATCATCTAACCCTACCAAAATTAGCAGTTTTCAGCCTTTTTCTACACTGATGATAATTTATCAAATGTCTGCCTACCTTCTATGTAGCCATATTGATCTGATGTTACTGAGTTTCGGCAGATATTTTGCCAGTCCTTTTAGTCTTGATCATCATAAATGTTTTACAGTCATGGTTCAACACAGAAATAGGCCTGTAAGAGTTTGGATCGTTATCTTTAGGGATTCCTGAAACTACAGATTTTCTCCAAGAATAAGCATGCCCACCAGCACTTGATTGAATCCAGACTTTGTTTCTGACCAACGTTTCCATACTTCTAACAGAATCTCATCTAATCCCAGGTCCTTCCTTGCTTCCACCTCCCCCTACCTTAATTACCAGTGTATCTCTTCTAGTGGAAGGGCAACCAGTTTCTCAGCCTCATCAGTTTCCAGCATAAGTATTTTCTTTAGTCCTAGGAAACTCACAATCTCCATCTAAGCATTCAACATGTCCCTTTTATACAGCTTTGCATAATATTCTTTCATTACGTCCCTTATCTTTTTTGGTTCAGTTTTCATTTGCCTGTTTATGTGGTTCTTAATCTTGACTACCAATCTTTAACGGAAAGCCTTTACGCTTTGCTCCTGTAATCCTTTCTTATAGTCCTAACTCGATCCTCCCATACCCTTCATACCGTCAACATAGCCTGCATTGTCAGTTCTTTCTTAAGTGCATCCCTTCCACTAGGCAGCCCATCCTGACTCCCTGCAGTGAATCACCAAATTCTGTAAGGTCTACTTTTAACTAAAGTTTTTGTCAAGAGATGGGTAGGGAAGCACTAGTGTTTTGCCTCTCTACTTCCACATCCTCCTCCTCCTCTTATTTTATTGAAACCTGTGCATGGTCTTGAACAAGAATCTGATGCTTATCACAATTTTACTGCCATGGGACACGTATTTCCTAGTAAGTTGGGCCCAACTTTCATACCTACACAAGTAGCAAGTGTTATTCGGTTGATTTATCATTATTGCCAGTGATGTTATCTAAAATGCTATATGTGTACTTTTGGTTTGGGCACTTTCCTTCCCTGGTTAAGTTTAGTATCCTGGGACCCAAGAAACATCCATACATTCTGTTATGTTGAATTTTCCCTCTTGTTAATAGTATTCCCTGACAAAATCTGAGAACATCACCTAGGATTACCTTAATTTGCTGAATGTTTGATTATGAATTTTGGAGGCAATGTCTGGCTAAAGTGATTCTCTTGCCCCATGGGTATCCCCGTATTACATATCATGATGTGTTTACTCTCTCTCCTTCAAATCGGTCCCACTTTTAATGAGAAACATCACTTCTTATGTTCACTCTGATTCTAAGCCTGCAAAAAAACCTTCTGAAAAACTTTGTTCTGTTGGGTTTCTTGTATGTACATGATAGATCTCCCACATCTGGAGGGGTAGCTGAGTGCTCTTTGCTATTTAACTTGGAGTGTCAGTGGATTTGTAGATCCAACTTATGTTATTAATACCAGCCATCGCTAATGAATCTTACACTTGGCAGTACTGAATGTAAAGTTACAACCTGCCACTCTTGCAGTCTCACTTAAACCCTCACATATGGCTATAGCTATGAAATGTTTCAAAATTATACTGTCTGACCCAAACCCATGCAACAGCTATATGTTACTATGTACAAACATATTTTTTGTTCTCTACTTTTGTGGATCCCTGTACATCCTTCCATCTAGTTTGCTCCCTTGGATCTCAGCATTGTCTAATATAAGTGCCACCCCTCCCCCCAAAAGCACTTGGCTCTGTTTCACAGTTTATTTTCCTCTTGCCATTTTAACCCCTTCTTCAGTCTGATTTTGGTAAATATTCAGTTCCCTGTTTCATACAATATTTAGCTAATTTATTACAAGTTTTTGCACTTTTCAGTACTCATCACAGGTGCATAACAGTCTTTTACTTGTGTTTGTGTTTAGAACATTTACCCTCAACAGTCCAATGCTCAGTTTAATAACCACCGCTTTTACAGATGTGTCAGCAAGTCAGGTCACTGTTATCCCCCTCGTTGTTGCTGTTTGAAAGGTATTTTTCCAAACTCTTGTCATTGCTTCCTTTTCAAATGATTTAGAAAAACCGTTTCTGCATTTCTTTTATGTAGAAAATGACACCCCCTCCTTTTAATACATATTGTCAGGACTGCGCTGCAGCGTCCTAGTCTCACTCATGCCCCTCTGTGACTTAACACTAAATCCTTCCCTTAAGCTGCTTACTTCACTCTTAGCAGCGATTTAGGGGAAAACTCTAGCAGTAGTACCCAGGCTTGGCTTCTCTTAAATGCATTTTGGTGGATTTCTGAGACTTCCTACCTAACTGGAATATCAAAACACAGAAGACAAACATTCATTCAATGTGAATTTGCTCAGCATGCTTCTAACAAACTGCCTGTCATATTACTTGTCCTTTTAAGTGGGCATCTAACCACTGTTGTTCCAAGTCATCAGGCCATTAATCGTTGCTTTGAGATAATATTAAGCCTTAGAAACCGAGAGATAACTAACAGATGTCTGAGCAGATCAACACTCCATGTTCATCCCTTTTCCAGTGGAAAGTGGGTCAGGCTTGTCCTCTTCAGTTTTTCTACACATCTCTCTGTTTGTCTGTATGATTTCTGAGACCTTTTGGGTAAAATCTGTTGTGCCCTTCTGCCTATCCCTTATTTTTTCCCTGAAACATAAAGAATAGTATAGCTGATAATCTGTTCATGTTTGTTTTATCTTTGGATTCCCTGTTATTATTTTCCTGCTGATCACCACAACCATTGGTTTCTGTTTGATGGGAGTCCTGCAGAGCATAATACAAACAGCCCCCAACCATTGCTGGTTTCAAAAATGATTTTAGCACCCCTTGGAAAAAATTTTAAGAGTAGTTAAGAATTTTAATTTAAAACTTAAACCAAAACGTCTGCACTTTCATATTATAAACTCATCATTTTGCAGCTCTTGTGGTGGAATGTCAGTCCGTTCACTAATGTTTCTTTTCCTAAACTTGATGTTGATGTTCTTTCTAATTTTTTCAGGGATTGCAGTGAATCACAGAGTCTCCATTCAGGAGTGATCTAACTTTGTCAGCGTCTTCTTCATTTTACTTGTTGAACCTCTTGTGATGTGAATCTGCTTTAGGGTTATTTCAGACTTTCGGAGTGATGTAATTTCAACTGAAGATTTAGTCAGGGTCAATTCCACTTCATCTATTCTTCTATTAGTTAGTTTAATGTATTTCACCAGTTCACAAATGTTAAATATCTCTCAGTGTACTTCTGTAACGTCTTCCAGAGTTGCCTTTTTTCTCTTTTGAGCAGTGCTTGTGCTGTATTCTCTGAGTCTAGCCATTTAATTTTATGACACAGGCTGATATTCTAATATTTTGAAAGTCTACTTTATGCCTTTTTCTCTCTTTTCATGTAGAAATCTGGAAAGAGTTTATAAGTAGTTTTGATAAATGTTAGACCTCAAGGATCATATACATACTGGTTAATTTCCAAATATTTGCCTCTTGGTCAGGTTTGGGTAAGTTTACCCTCCTAGTCGCAGTGCTGCCCTACTGGAAATCCCTTTGCAATGTCTTTTGGCTTTTCCCAGTTAGGATCACCACAACGGATCACCGGTGTGTTTTTACGGTGTTGAGTTTCCAGCCTGGCGCCCAACCTTCACAGAAGGCATACACATACACACATGCACCTGCTTGCATATCTTTAAAACTCACTTGACCACAACGACGATATGCAGACTCTGCACAGAAGGTGCGCCAACCGAGAGTCGAACCTGAGAACCTCTTGCTGTGAGGCAACCGCTCTAACTGCTGCAGCACCACAGCCAACCCCTTTGCAATAAGTCTTATTCTGGATTCTTTGTTTTTAATGCATGTTCAGCTTTTGCCTTCATGTTTAATGAATGTTTTTGCATCTTATTCTCCCCTACATTTGCCAGCAATCAACCTCTTTTACCAACTTGTCTACCTGTTTCCTCCTGACCCACTTATAACTGCACCTGCTATCACTGCATGAGGGGCTACCCTTTCTGTTGGAAATTTACATTTTGGTGACCCACGCTGTTTGTGGTCACTGTTATGGGGGGAAGGGTTAAAGGTGACTGACTGAAGGGGTCATTATTCAGGAAATCCTAGTGGGTTTTACATTCCCTAAATCCATGCCCTGAAGCAGCCTCTGCATACATCCTGCCCTACTGGATCCACACTACTGGTGTGTGCTTCCCTACATGTACGCAAGTCAGATCAAAGTTGCTTGTATTATTTTTCTGACCTTTTTCTTGGATAGATTCCTCATTGCCTTAGTTGGAAATAGATTTCAGGTCATTCAGCTCATAGTGTGGGTTTTATCTCATTGTGGTTGGTGTTTCTCATTCTGTTTTCCTGCCCTTGCTCTGGCCTACTGTATTTCTTCTTGCAGTGACTACTCTGTGTGGCTGTGGCAAGCATGATTTCAAGGGTTTAGGCTTCTAGGTTGTATGACATTCCTGGTGGGTGCATTTGGCTGGGAACACATGGCTGAAGTGCAGTATACCTGCGGAGACATATGGCTGTGGAAGAGTCACTGAAGATGCACACAAACTTTCAGCAGTATGCCCACAGCTTCATTAACCAAGTGAATGGGGTGGAAACAATGTTTGTTGCCCCCCAAGGCACACAGTGACAGCAGGCAGCATGATGGGCATCGGCAGAAGAGAAAACGCAACTTACTATGGGCATTGCCTTTATTAATGTAGTAGAGGTGTGTATTTCTGGACCATCGGTTACTGTCTTAGCAGTGTCTGGGGAATACTTCCTAAAATGAATACTGGATCACAAGTGTGACTGCAGATGTGTGCAGGATTTCTTCCGTACTGTAGCACACCTCTGCTTGTTGTAGTTGAGTAAGTAAATATTGTATGCCAGACACAGCCTGCATCACTTCCCTGCTCCATGCACATGGTTCTTGAAGCAGTGGGCATGACACTTCATGCTTCTGTGTACCCAGAGTGAATTTACCACAGCCATAAATATGAGCAACTGTTTTGCACTTCAGGCATATACCCCAGTCAGTGTAGCCACAGAGATATGTCCCTTGACCCAGAAGCCTGAATCCTGGTCTGACATCTCACTTGGTTAGGTGTACCATATGTTCCTTTTTTGACCTTTCGGGTGTGCCCTTCATTAGTCTCCCACACAGGCTTTCTCAGGTAAGCCTCATGCTGCCCAAATGTTCAGCTTATCTGTGGTTCTTTGTTGCACTAAACTTGCAATAATTGAACTAGATAGTTGTTGATCTTTTGCTGATGGTTTTACATACAACTGCCTATGTGTCTTGATGCATACCTCAGAGTTTGCATTAGAGTATGTTGAATGTTTTATTGGAGCTTGTACATGTCCAATTGATATTCATATTACTCTGACACTGCTGTCTACACCCTTTTTTTCTGCGTAAATAATAATGCTCTCCATGATAGGCATTGCAGGTAAACAACAAACCACCCAGCAGTATTATGAGACCCAGTGTCATATGCAGAGGGCCTTCTCATTCCTGGAAGGTCCATTATTTCCCTGTTGCACCTTCCTGGAGATCTTTATTGCACCCAGAAACTGTCTTTTGTTTTATTGTGCCTTTTTTCTTTGAATTTTTTTGTATGTTACTTGGTTGTTTTGAGAACAGTCCTTTCGTACCTTGTGGTAATAATCTGTTATTCACTGATTACAGTTTTATTGGTATGGTTGTTTTTGAAGTGTGCATTTTTTTTATCTCATCCTCATTTATTTTTGTTGGCTTGGCTCAGGGTATGTTTTCTGGCCCTTATTTAAGTGGGTTTACTGTGGTAATTTGTTGGACTTTAGGACTATTTCATTATTGCATTCATATGCACTTGTGTTTATATGATGGTTTGGTGTCTCACTCTTTGTTGTGGTGGAGGAGCTAGGTGTTAATTTTGCATGCTTGTATGAGAGAGAGAGAGCATGTGAGTATATAATTAAAACGTATGGTCCAAAAATGCATATATTTATTAAGTATTCCTTTGACTTTTTTGATCAAATTCTGTCAGTAGAGACATTCAGCTTCTTATACTGAATGTCATTAGTCTATATTCTGTTATGCCCCATCATGGAGTGAGGGCAGCTGAAAATGTTTGTTGGAGCATGAGAATTTTACTAAAGTAAAAGTGCATTTCATCAGTGGTTTACTACCTGTGGTTTTAGACAAAAAATATTTTGGCAATGTTTATAAACAAAATACTGGCATGACTATGGGGATAGTTTATTGTCCACAACTATGCCAGTATTGTAATGAGTGAATGGGAATGTACATCTTTTAAATTATGAGTTTGTGTGTGGTATTACTTATTATCCTTATACTGTGGATTTATGTTTTTGTTGAGGGGTAGTTCTCACAAATTGCAAAAGTTTGTATTATGCATCAACAATTTGTGCACATTTTTGAAATTCAAATGGAATGTACAATATCTGTGTTCAATTTTTAGATCTGATGATTTACAAATATGGTAGTAAGTTAGAAAGTAAAATTAACAGGAAAAAATGTTTCAAGCAACATTTTTTGCACTATTGCAGTGCACCCACAAGCTGGCTTAAAGACAATATAGTAAAGATTGCTTTAAATTAGAATTTTGAGATTAACTACAGAAGACACAATTTACAGTGTCATAGAGGAGGAATATAGTGAGATGTTTGATGGGGGAAGTCGATTGTATTAAAAAAGAATGGTAACTAACTAAAATGTGGAAAAATAAAAATAATATAGAATAGTTGTAGAATTATTCAGTTGGTAGGACATAAAAAAGTAATTAAAGCCAAACAGAAATTTTTAATGGTCAATGAAAGTGTGTGGAAGGCAAGTGGCAAGAACAATTTTTCATACAAAAAAGTGACTCTTGCAAAAACACTCGGTGAGAGAAAGTCATTAAAATAAAAGAGAATATAAAGACATGTTTTTAAATGTAGATGTTATAAATTCTGTAGACATTTGTTAGAAGAGTCTTCTTTTGTAGATGATGAGACCATCACTTTTTATATTTGCAATTCCTGGGATATGACTTGTGTAGCTAAATGTCAAAACTGCCCTTCATTTCAGGTGAGCAAAATGAATAGAAGACTATCTTTAAGAGTTGGGAACCACACTTATTCTAAACTTATGATAATTATAATGCCTTATGTTCTTGATAATGCATTTTTAGGTAATAGAGGTTGGACTTGAGCAAATCTATTAAATAGGAAAGAGATGCAGTGCAATGACAGTTACTTCTGGGGGCTTGTAATCCTCCAGGAGGAAACATAATAGTATCTAACCAAAGCTGAGGTTTAGAATTCTTAGATGAAGTACTACTTCATGTTTTTGTATTTTTTTATATATTTTTAAACTTACGTTTGGTGTTATATCTGTAGATGTTCTTCGTGTTTCAATGTTTCAGTCATCACACTTGGGTTTTCTGCCTTAGGATTTCTTTGTCGGATGCTGTCGCTTCTTCCATGATGTCAGGTCATCGGGGGTACAAAACAGGCAGCCGATGCCATTACATCAGTCTTTCTTGCCGAGGAGGAGCCCGAAGCAGAAGCAGTTCACAAGTGCCGGTCGGCTGCTACCTGAAATTTTCATTTTCGAGTTTGTAATCCTGAAGTCTTCTAAAACTAAGTACCCCATTGGGAATCCTTTTTTCTTGCTCTAACCGATGTCAGAAAAAGTTAACAATTGTCTTGCCTGCGGAAAGCAAATACCTCACAGAGATTTTCATTCTTACTGTGTCACCTGTTTAGGCCCAGGCCACAACGTCCCTCGCTGTTGGTTTTGTGCCTTGTTTAACTCCCGAACCATTCATCGTCAGGCTATCTTTGTCACTAAATTCTTTTGCTCTCGTTCACTGTATTCCAAAATGGCTTTGATAAGGCATCCGAGTACCGATCTTCTGAAAAAACATAAAGATAAAGACGGACCGCATAGGTCCAAAACTGCCGACGATGCTTCCACTAAGCTAGTCGCCAGTCTGCGGGTACTTAGTGAGGCACCTTTGCAGCACCTGATGCCCACTTCTACAGATTTGCAGACCTCTGTTAAGACCTATTCGGAGTCCGGTTTGCCGCGGGACGCTTCTTTGACTATGGAACCTGCGGATGTCTCTATCTTGGATGGGTCCGGAGCCGCTGTGCAGGCACTGGCTTCTGAGGGTGTATTCTGACCTACCGATGTTCAAATTAAACCAATGACTTCGTTTTTAGCTGAAACTACCAAGTTTCTGAGGCCCAGAGTGTGCACTACGCCTAGAAAACCGATGACCAAAGCGCATGATCAAGCTCCCATGGCACAAAAACAAATGCTTAGAATGGCTGAAGACCTTATTACCCTAATTAGGGGAAGCCAGCCTTCCCCTGCTAAGAGACAAAGAATTGAGTTTCCTTCTGATTCCACGGACCAGGAGTCTGATGACTCTGACTCTTCTGATTTAACAGGACATGCCCTTATCAACTTATGAGGATTCAGATGCAGAGGAATCCATTCCCTCTGCCTCCCCTCCAGAGGATTTTTCTTTTGGTGAAACCTTGCATACTTTAAGAGAGCATTTCCACTGGAAATGCCAGGGCTATCTTCAGTCCAAAAAGAGACTCAGAGAATGTTTAGAGTTGCCTCAGCACTGGCCTCTAGCTATTCCCCCTGTCCTGGATGTTGTAGATGATGTTTTTATGTTGAATCCAGTCTTACTCCAGATACTTTACCCCTGACCCCTAGGAAACCTGACAGGTACTACAGAGTACCTGATTCCCACAAATTTATCTTCAAGAATCCTGCTGCGGATCCAGAGATCATTTCCCAGGGACCTAAAGGTGTTAAGGCTACTACAGCCAAAAATCCTACCCCTTAGACAGATGGAGTAATAAGGTATATACCTCTGCAACTCTTGCCATCAGGGCATTTAATTGCTAGTTTCACATGTTGAAGTACAAGCAGCATATTATGGAACTAATTAAACAAAAAATGGTGTTACTTCCAGATTGTGCAGAAAAAGATTTACAAGAGTTAATGCATTCTGCAAACCAGGTTAGTAAGCATACTTTGCAGTGTGGCTTTGATGCCCTAGAAGCATCTTGCAGGGCTGCATTCACTGGGTCTGTACTGAGAAGGCATGCTTGGCTGAAGGAACAAACCTTGCCAGATCATGTCAAATCCAAATTACTAGATGCTCCTTTAAATAAGGACTGTTTATTTGGCACCAAAGCAGAAGAGGTTCTTAAAAAGATGGAAGAAAAAGCTAAATCTATGCAAACTGTTAAATAATTCTTACAAGTGCAACCACCTAGATTCAGTTGGCATTGGCTTTCTAAAAACTGGTCCTTTCCAGCCCCTTCCAGGCCTTCTCAGACCAAACCCAGAGGAAACAGGCCACCCAGACTACAGTCTCAGGGTATGCAGAGATCTAAACAATGGAGTGCCCCCACCTCAAAAACAGGGAGTGATAAGCCACCCCCTTATGGAAAAAGTTCACAATGACTTTTCAATTATCCTTCCCAGCACTGCCCAATTACTTGTGCCCCTAAGAGGAAAACTCGCCCTTCATGCAAAAAACTGGATGTCTATTACTCAGGACAGATGGGTCCTAAACATTGTATCCCAGGGGTACAGATTCTATTTCCATACACTGCCAACCCCAAGCGGGTTTCCAGACCTTCCTCCAAACCAGTGGGCAGAGGCTCAAAAGCAATTACTTCCCTGCTCAATATCAGAGCTATTCAACCTGTTCCAGTAAAACAAAGGGCCAGGGTTTCTAATCCAGACTTTTTCTGGTGCACAGACAAGAGGGCTCTTGGCACCCAATCCTGGATCTATCAACTCTCAACACCTTTCTGGTGGTCCCAAAATTCAAGATGCTTACCCTGCAACAGCTTCTCCCTATGCTAGCCAAGGATGCCTGGTTAGTCACTCTAGACTTAAAAGATGCTTATCTGCACATCCCCATAAGGGAGTCATGCAGAAAATATCACGGCTTCAGGGTAGGCTCTATACACTATCAGTTCTCTGCACTTCCCTTTGGCTTATCTACTGCGCCCAGAGTACTCACAAAGTGCCTGGCTCTAGCCATTGCATACTGCAGGCAGAGAAATATCCAAATTTTCCCATACTTGGATGACTTGTCTGATTCAGGTGGACAGTCAGGAATTGCTACTTCAGCACCTGGCATTTGTAAAATGCCTTCTCACTTAATTGGGGTACACCATCAACGAACAGAAATTACAACTGGTGCCCAGTCAAAACATTGTATTCCTGGGAGCAGTCTTGGACACAACTTCCCAGCTGGCATTTCTCACTTCAGAAAAACAGGTCTATCTGACAAACTACTTCAAACAAATGGCCACCAGAACCCAGCTATCTGCAAGAAAAATACTGCCAGCCCTAGGGTTCATGGCCTCATGTATTCTGCTAATTCCATATGCAAGACTGCATATGAGGAAACTTCAGTGGTATTTAAGTCTTTGGTGCCAGCATTCTCAGGACCTGGAAACAGTCATTCCAATCATACCTTGTCTAAGGGCAGAGTTCCTTTGGTGGGCAGAAGCGTGCAACCACAACAAAGGACTGCTTTTCACTCAATTCTGCGCTGCCCAAACTCTGACAACAGACACATCAGACTATGCATGGGGGGCTCACATGGCAGGCAAATGCAGTCCAGCCCAGATTCTCCTGCACATCAATCAAAAAGAGATGCTAGTTGTACAGAATGCTCTGACAGCCTTCAAATACCTAATCCTTCCAGGACAACTGCTTATAAAAACAGACAACACCACAGTTATTTGGTACATAAACAAGCAGGGGGGAACCCATTCTTACCCACTCTGTAGGTTAGCCATGGACCTGTGGAACACAGCCTTGAGCAACCAAGTGCATCTACAAGCTCAATTCCTGCCAGGCAAACAAAATTCACTGGCAGACGACAAGCAGAAATCTCCTAGACCCACACGAGTGGAAATCGGAGCCCAACACCTTTAACCTTCTGATCCAGGACCTATTTGCCTCCCCCGAGAACCACCAGTTGAGCAAATTCTGCACCAGGAACCCTCACAGCAGGGCCTGGAAGGTGGATGCCCTATCCTTTCAATGGGAAAATGTCTCAATTTATGCCTTTCCCCCTCTACCCCTCATCTCAAAAGTACTACTCTGGATAAAACAGGACAGGCCAAGGGAAATTCTTATTGCCCCAGACTGGCCACGCCAGCACTGGTACCCACTATTGCGCAGTCTGACAACAGTGCCACCCTGGAACCTTCACCAGACTCCTGCCCTGCTGTCTCAACAGGAGGGACAGATTTTGCATCCACAATTGCAATCCCTAAACCTTGCAGCCTGGCTTATCCCTTGAATACACTACCAGCAACTCTCAGTAAACAGGTGCTGGACGTCATTCTTGAAGCCAGAAGGCCTAGTACTAGGAAATCCTTTGCTGAAAAGTGGAAAAGATATTGTTCTTGGAATCAGTCTCAAGGGAAGGACACAGCAGTGCTCTCCTTACCTCTAATAATGGATTACCTAGCAGAGCTACTCCACAGAGGCCTATCCTTCTCCTCCATTAAGATTCATGCCTCTGCCATCTAAGCTCATTATAATACTGAGCCACCTGTATTGTCTCACCCTCTCATCAAACAGTTCCTGAGAGGGGCTAACAACTTAAGGACCCCAGGAGAGCACCCACCCCTACCTGGGACCTTAACTTTGTACTGGAAAAGCTCATGCTTCCCCCCTTTTGAACCTGCAGCTTTAGCAGAGTTAAAATTTCTCTCTTGGAAAACAGTCTTGCTTCTAGCCATCACTTCAGCAAGAAGAGTGTCTGAGTTGCAGGCACTAATGGTTGTGGAACCCTTCATTATATTCCATGCTGACAGGGTTTCCCTCAGGACTAACCCGTCCTTTATGCCTAAGGTGGTGTCCAATGTGGCTGCAAACCAATCCATCCATTTGCCAACCTTCTTCCCTAACCCTCAGAATAAAGGGGAAAGGATCCTGCACTCCTTGGACATGCACAGACAGCTCAGGTTCTACCTTGGCAGGACTAAACCTTTCAGAAAATCTGACCAGCTGCTAGTTAGCTTTGCTACAGGGGCAGACGGTAAGGCCATTTCAAAGCAAACTATTTCCAAATGGATAGCACACTGCATCCATTTCTGCTACAAGCACCATGCAAAACCTACCCCACAGGGGGATCAGACCACATTCCCCTAGGGCTACTTCCACCTCTACAACATTTCTTAGGGGAGTCCCTACCAGGGACATTTTGGAGGCTGCAATCTGAAGTTCTGTACACACCTTCACCAAGCATTACCACTTACCAATCTTTTCTAAATCCAGAGCTGGATTTGCTACAGCAGTCTTGCAAGGCCTACTAGCAAGCCCTAAGTGTGATGACTGCAACAGTGAAACATGAAGAACATAATACAGTTGTGTACACTTACCATAAATGTAGATGTTCGAGTGTATTCACTGTTGCAGTCCTGGTTTCCCTCCCTCCAGCCCCCTGGCTTTCTCTATCTTTCTACCTCTCCTCTGTATGGCCATTCCTAATGGCATTGGTATTTACTTTTTACTGGTGGTGTTCCCCATCATATACAAGTTTCCTGTTTGGGGGCTCCTGACATTTGGGGCAAGAAAAACTGATGTAATGGCGTCGGCTGCCTGTTTTATATCCCTGACGACCTGATGTCATGGAAGAAACAACAGCATCCGACGCAGAAATCCTAAGACTCGGGTTATCTGCCTGCAGGTAGCCCTCAGTTGGCCCGAATACCAAAGTGTGATGACTGCAACAGTGAATACACTCGAACTTCTACATTGATGGTAAGTGTACACAACTGTACTTTCTCTTTGTTTCCCATGTCCTGTAACTGTCTCATTTGATAATTCACTACCAGTGTATTGGTTAAGTCTGAAGTTCAACACACCCTAAAGGTCAGAAGCACTTTCATCTTATAGGTTCATAGGCAAGTACTAGGATAACGCACTTACTGGCCATTTTATACCTTGTCAGTTTCCCTTTTTATGCTCAAAAAACCTAGCCCATTTGGTTATAGATTGGTCTCACCCATCCATCATCATCATCATCTTCTTTCGGCTGTTCCCATTAGGGGTCGCCATAGCGGATCATCTGTTTCCATTTCTTCCTGTCCTCTGCATCATGCTCTTTCACACCAACCGCCTGCATGTCCTCTCCCACCACATCCATAAACCTTATCTTAGGTCTTCCTCTTTTCCTCTTACCTGGCAGCTCCATCCTTAACATCCTTTTCCCAATATACCCAGCATCCCTCCTCAGCACATGTCCAAACCAATGCAATCTCGCCTCTCTTGCTTTGTCTCCAAACTGTCCAACCTGAGCTGACCCTCTAATATACTGATTCCTAATCCTGTCTATCCTAGTCACACCCAGTGCAAATCTTAACATCTTCAACTCTGCCACGTCAAGGTCTGACTCCTGCCTTTTTGTTAATGCCACTGTCTCCAACCCATGTAACATAGCTGGTCTCACTACTCTCTCATAGACCTTCCCTTTCACTCTTACTGGTACCCGTCTGTCACAAATCACTCCTGACACTCTTCTCCACCCATTCCACCCTGCCTGTACACTCTTCTTCACCTCTCTTCCACACTCACCATTACTATGAACTGTTGATCCCAAGTACTTAAACTCATTCACCTTTACCAACTCTACTCCCTGCATCCTCACCATTCCTCTACCCTCCCTCACATTTACACACATATATTCTGTTTTAGCCCTGCTGACCTTCATTCCTCTCCTCTCTAAAGCATATCTCCACCTCTCCAGGGTCTCCTCAACCTGGTCCCTTCTCTCAATACATATCACAATGTCATCTGCAAACATCATAGTCCATGGGGCCTCCTGTCTGATCTCATCTGTCAACCTGTCCATCACCACTGCAAATAAGAAAGGGCTCAGAGCTGATCCTTGATGTAATCCCACCTCCACCTTAAACGTATCTGTCACTCCCACCGCAGTCTTCACCAATGTCACACTACCTTCGCACATATCCTGTACCACTCTTACATACTTCTCTGCCACTCCCGACTTCCTCATACAATACCACAACTCCTCTCTAGGCACCCTGTCATATGCTTTCTCTACGTCCACAAAGACACAATGCAACTCCTTCTGACCTACTCTGTATTTCTCCAACAACACTCTCAGAGCAAATATTGCATCTGTAGTGCTCTTTCCTGGCATGAAACCATACTGCTGATCACTAATCATCACCTCCCTTCTTAACCTAGCTTCCACTACTCTTTCCCATAACTTCAAGCTGTGACTGATCAATTTTATCCCTCTGTAGTTACTGCAGCTCTGCACATCACCCTTATTCTTAAAGACAGGTATCAAAATACTTTTTCTCCACTCCTCAGGCATCCTCTGACTTTCCAAAATTTCATTAAACAATCTGGTTAAAAATTCCATTGCCATTTCACCTAAGCACCTCCATGCTTCCACTGGTATGTCATCTGGGCCAACAGCCTTTCCATTCTTCATCCTCTTCATAGCTGTCCTTACTTCTTCCTTGCTAATCTGTTTCACTTCCTGAGTCACTATCCCCACATCATCCAACCTTTTCTCTCCCTCATTCTCTTCCTTCATAAGCCCTTCAAAGTACTCTTTCCATCTACTCAACACACTCTCCTCACTTGTGAGTATGTTTCCCTCACTATCCTTTATCACCCTTACCTGTTGCACATCTTTCCCAGCTCTGTCCCTTTGTCTAGCCAATCGGTACAGGTCCTTTTCTCCCTCTTTAGTGTCCAGTCTCTCATACAACTCTCCATATGCCTTATCCTTATCCTTCGCCACCTCTCTCTTTGCCGTGCGTCTCATCTCCTTATACTCATGTCTACTTTCTTCATCTCTTTGACAATCCCACTTCTTCTTTGCCATCCTCTTTCTCTGTATACTCTCCTGTACTTCCTCACTCCACCACCAGGTCTCCTCGCTCTCCTTCCTCTGTCCAGATGTCACACCAAGC
Source organism: Protopterus annectens (assembly GCF_019279795.1). NCBI lineage: Eukaryota > Metazoa > Chordata > Ceratodontiformes > Protopteridae > Protopterus > Protopterus annectens. The sequence goes on along the minus strand of NC_056733.1, from coordinate 118,943,527 downwards.
ACCTTTCTAGCAGTCTCCCTTACTAGCTCTGCTGCTATTCAGTAACTCTTCACTGCCTCCCAGTGCCTGTCTTAACTCTTCCCTGAACTCCCCCTCACAATCACCCTTTTTTAACTTCCACCATTTAATCCTTGGCACTGCTTTCACAATCCTCCTCCTCTTCTTGATCACCAACGTCATCCTACAGACCACCATTCTGCTTAACTACACTTTCCCCTGTCACCACTTTACAGTCTCCAATCTCCTTCAGACTGACCCTCCTACATAGGATATAATCCACCTGTGTGCATCTTCCTCTTCTCTTGTAGATCACCCTATACTCCTCCCTCTTCTTAAAATACATATTCACCACAGCCATGTCCATCCTTTTCACAAAATCCACAATCATCTGACCTTCTGCATTCCTCTCCTTAACACCATATCTACCCATCACTTCCTCATCCCCTCTGTTCACTTCACCAACATGCCCACTGAGGTCAGCTCCAATCACTAGTCTATCACCCTTGGGTGCACTCACCACCACTTCATCCAACTCACTCCAAAATCTTTCTTTCTCATCCATCACACACCCAACTTGTGGAGCATATGCACTAACAACATTCATCATTACACCATCAATTTAAGCTTCATAAATGTCACTCTATCAGACACTCTCTTCACCTCCAAAACACTCTTGGCATACTGTTCCTTTAGGATAACCCCTACCCCATTTCTCCTGCTATCCACACCATGGTAGAACAATTTGAACCCACCTCCTATACACCTGACCTTACTTCCCTTCCATCTGGTCTCATGCAGGCACACTATATCAACCTTCCTTCTCTCAATCATATCAGCTAGCTCTCTCCCTATACCAGTCACACTGCCAATATTCAAAGTTCCTACCCTCACTACTACACTCCTAACCTTCCTCCTCTCTTCCTGCTTTTGAGCATGCCTTCCCCCTCCTCTTCTCCTTCGGCCAACAGTAGCCCAATTTCCGCCAGCACCCTGTTGGCTAACAGTACTGGTGGCGGTCGTTGTTAACCCGGGCCTCGACCGATCCTGTATGGAAATATGAAATGTTCTCCGCATAAGAAATTTGGCAGAGGTTTTATGCCGGATGCCCTTCCTGACGCAACCCTCCCTATTTATCCGAGCTTGGGACTGGTACAAAGAAATACACTGGCTCCCATCCGATGGTCGATAATTATATATCACCCCAATGAGAATAACTGGGATCATACCATAGATAATTTGAGGAAAGCCATGCATGGGACAAAGCATTTAGGAGCTGCTGATGTTTTTTTTAGTTATACAGGAGGCAGTCCTAGGTAAATTTTCTGTTTCTCAGCCATAGGTCTAATTTGTGCTTGAATATGGACAGGGATGTACTTTGTTTATGTGGATATGGAGTCTGTTTCAGAGCAGCAATATCCTCTGCTAAGCATACCTGTCCCTCTAAACATTTCTGTTGATGTTGCAGATGAGGTTTAGGTTCTTAAACTGAGTACTTCTGATGCCATTTGACTTGCTGGTGTGCAGTAAATGTATCAGTATTGGGTCAGAAGATGTCTTGTATGCAGACACATGTCATTTCGTAGCAGTCTCTAGGATACTGGAATAGTGACAGGGCTTTGAGTCAGTCCATGTAGGACATGCTTAGACCTAAGTTTAGATGGAACTGTACCTATGTTGGCTAAAACTGTCTCAAAACACTAACACGTTCAGTAACATAGCATGAAAACAGCAGCATCTAAAAGCACTCAAAACAACTTTTTAACAGTGTGGGAGCTTAACTATCGAACAGAAAGCTACAGATGCTGTACCTTTCAGTGACTCATGCCACCAGATATGCAGAGTTCTTGCTGTTACAGGGTCCATGAAGTAAGTAGCAGAAGTCCAAATCAGGTGTTCCCATAAGAAGCCAGTAGGGATGAATAAATTCCCAAGGTACAGAGTCCCCACATCAGATGTGAAGTCTTAAATGTTTACATGTAACCTGCCTTAAGTTAATACACATGACTAACAACTCCCTTAAAAAATAAACACAAAGCACAAAGGAATAAAAAGGGCGGTGGTAAGAGAATGAGGAAATAAAATCATACAAAGTGAATAGGTTCATAGGTTCATATTAGGCTATCTGCCCTAGGGCATTTATAAGCCTAGCCAGAGTGTGTTTGGCTTTCGCCACCCATTTTAAATTAATTTTGCTATGCCCTTTTTCAAGGTTAGTATACTGTGCCTCTGTCTAACAGTGACACAGAAGTGATACCGGGGGTAAACCTATGATCCCCCACATCCACTCATCAAGATTCCTCTTGAAGAGAGTCAATGAGGGACTCTGCCTAACCTGGACTGGGATTTTATTCCAGAGTGAAGGGAGCCTCTGGGTTATGAATCTGTCCCTCCAGCATGTCCTATTTATTTCAGTGCTGAGGTTCAAGTCTCTCGAGCACGTAGCTCAATGGGATTTGGATTTTCTGAGGTGCAGCATGTCCATTAATTCCGGGTTGGACATGGCTTTATACGTCAGGCACAGATCGCCTCTGAGCAGGTGGTATGCCACTGAGTAGAGCTGGTGTTTCTTTAACCGGGAAGCATATGGCATCTGTTTGAGCCTTTTGATCCTCTTGGTGAGGTACTTTTGGGGTCTTTCCAGTTGCTGCAGGTGTCTGGTAAGGTACATCCCAAAAGGGGCATTGTACTCAATTATATGGGCCTGATGAGGGATGAGTAAAGAGGCACGATGACCTACCCTGATCTAGATGTGAATCCCTTCATGATTAGGTGGGCTATATAAAATGTTTTTCTAACCACTTTGGCCACGTGGTTGTCAAATGAGAGATTGCTATCAACTTGGGTCCCCAGGTCCCTAATTACTTCTTCCGTACTTAATGGATTACAACCTATGTGGTAATTTGTGGGCACTTTGTTTTTGCCAAAGGGGATGACTACACACTTTTTGGCATTTAGCTTAAGGCCATGTCTCTGGCACCAGTTGTCTGTTTCTATGAGGCCCTTTTGGAGGATGCTTGTGTCGGCTGGAGAGTTGATTATGGCACCTAGTTTGCAGTCATCTGCGAACTTGGTCAGCCACAGTCCTTCCGTGTTGGCCTGTACCTCCGAGAAATATATACCGAACAAGAGAGGTCCCAGGACTGAGCCTTGTGGGATGCCACTTGTAACTGGTTTGGAGTCTGACATGGCTCCAGCAATTCTAACCATGTGGGTTCTGTCCTTGATCCAGTTTGCAACCCATCTAGTGACATAGGGGTTTATATTTAAGCTGGTGAACTTATCTATAATGCCCAAGTGGGGTATTGTATCGAAGGCTTTTGCGAGGTCCAGGTAGGCTGTGTGGACCACCTTCCCTCGCCAATAGCCTTGGTGACTGTTTCAAAGAAATCGACCAGGTTTAAGAGGCAGGATCTGCCCTTAACAAAGCCGAACTGGGTAGGATCCAGTGTCTGTAGGTCCCCAATATGTTTATTTATGAGGTCCATGATGATCCTTTCCATAGCTTTGCAGACCAAGCTAGTCAGGCTTATGGGGCGATAGTTTCCAGGATCCGTTGAGGCACCACCTTTGTGGAGAGGGACCACTGTTGCTGTATGCCACTCTTTGGGTACATAACCTGTAGTAAGGCTGAGATTGAACAGTAGTTTTATGTTTGGGTTTAGCTCTTCTTGGAGTTCATGTAGGATGCAGCCTGGGACAATGTCTGGCCCCATTGATGCTGTGTTTTTTGCTTTGGAGAGGGCGGCTCTTACCTGAGCATCTGAGATGTCAGGAGGGCAGCACTCTGCTGGGATAGATATTTGCCCTTTTGGTGGGGAGGGGGGGGAGAAGTTTGTGCTGAAACTATCAGCTAGGATGTTGGCAATGTCTGTGGGTTCGGTGTATTTTTGTCATTTTGGACTAATTCTGAGCATATCTGGGAATTCCCACCTAGGTTCCTAACAAAACTAAAGAAAGCCTTGTGATTATCCTTAGTGTCCTGTGCAATTTTTCTCTCGAAGCTGGCCTTAGACGATTTCATGAGTGCCCATAGTTTTTTGCTAATACTGATCAGAGATGCCTTCCCTTTTTGGGATTTTGCTCTATCATGTAGTAGCTTCCTCCTTCTATTGTATAGTTTGTTTATGGCTGGGGTCCACCAGACAGAACATCTGCCTTTGGAGGATTGGGTCTTGGTTTTATTTGGGATTGCATGATCCATGCATTCCTGAAGGTGTTCATAGAATGCATTTATAAAGGATTCTGCGGTCTGGGCCATATTTTCCACAGGCCCAGGGGCTTTGAAACATTCCACCTCGGTTTTGAGGAGTGTGAAATTTGCTTTAGAGAAGTTTTTCACTGTGCTTTTCTGGGCAAGGGTGAGGTCGGGATGTGAATATCCAGTGAGATTAGTTTATGGTCTGATCTTACCAGTGAGGGATACACTTCTGGTCTGGAGCATAGAGTCCCCATGTTGGTGATGATCAGGTCCAGTATGTTTTCCCCTCTTGTGGGAGTGGTAACAAGTTGTTCCATAGCATTTGAGTTTATACATTCTAGGAACCATTGGGCTAGGGTGTTGGAGCTAGAGTAATGCTCCCAGTCTATGTTTGGGAAGTTGAAGTCACCCAATATAATGGTGTTTGGAGAGACCTTCATATTTTCCAGTGTTCTCAGGAAGGCTGAGTGGGGTTCCTGGGTTTGGGAGGGTAGTCTGTAGCAGGCTATAAACTGCAAGGCAGTTTTACCCACTGTTAGTTGCACATGGATAGTCTCTGAAGCTTCGTGCTGTGCCACCAACCTGGAGGTGTGGGTATCTTTGACGAATATTGATACTCCCTCCTTTGTGGTTCGGTGCAAGTTTTGGGGCCGAAAAGCATGGTATGAGGTATAACCTGGTAGTGCTGGGGTGCTCTCGAGAGCCTTGAACCAGGTTTCAGTTACTGCACAGATATCGATGTTCTCCATGCTAAGGAGAGTTTCGAGTGCATGCATCTTGAGGTTTAGACTTCTGGCATTGAGTAGCACTACTCTTAGTTTCTTATCCCTTGTGATACCTATGGAGGTGGGTTTGTCTTTTGAGCCTTGCCTAAAAAAGGCACTATGGAGGTAGCAAGAGCCTTTGCCAATATCCGAAAGCCCAGGGGTGATAGGTGCAAGCCGCCCCTAGCGAAGCATCGTGGCTTGTCGAGCATGTCATCCCAGGCTGACAGGCATTGGATCCCCTTTGAATGACACCAATACTTAAGCCAATTGTTGAAATTGATCATCTTGTCTTCATATTGTGGCATCAATCTTGGTGAGGGTAAGATGCTACTCAAAGTCAGGGTCATACCAGCCTGGGCTACATGCTCAGAGAGCTCCTCTATGTCTCTTTTCATGTAGTCCAGGGAGGTACATCTCAGGTCATTCACACCAGCATGGACAATGACTGAGTCATATTTGTACTTGTCTTGGAGTGACCTGAGTGCTTGTGTTATGTGGCAGATACTAGCGCCTGACAGGCAGCTCACTGTGACTTTCTCCTTGTTCAGCCTGGTGAGCGGGACGTCAGTGTGCCTGATGATAGAGTCACCTATTACAAGTGTATCAGGTGTGTTGTTTAGCCTTAAGGGCTGTGACTGTTCAACACACTGGCTTTGTGAGCTATGTGTTGCACGTGTTTTGTTTTGGGGTAGCGGTTGCTTGGGTGTCTGCTTTGGAGGTCTCTGCTGCTTAGGCAGATCTTTATTTAGAGCCTCCGAGTATGTTTTTGTGTGTTTATGTGTTTGGTTTGCTGTCGTGGTAGGTCTATGTGAGACTGGAATTGTAGTGAGTGTGGTTTCCTTCTCCTCCTGACTGGTTACGCCAGTACTGAGTTGAGAGAGCTTTGCCTCTAGTTTGGCTATATGGTTGCATCTCTCACATGTGTTGGAATTTGTTGGGAGGAGGAGAGGGTTGTCTGTGTACATGAGGCAGTTGTAACATTGCCTCAAGATTCCCAGATTCACCAGCTGGACCAGAGAGGAGATTGACAACTGACCTTTGGACATGCTAGAATAGTATTGGGAATTCCTTTATAATTGAAAAAAGGGCCAATGGGGAACAAGGTACTCAAGGGGAGTTTGTGAGAGTGTAGTGCTTTTAATTTTTAGTGCTGACTTATATAATTGCTTTAGTGAGCAAGTGCCAGGTAACTTAAATGCTATGTGTTACAGGTAACTTAAATGCAAAAACGACAAACAGTAACTTTCTTTCAAGTGAAACAAGGAAATAAGTACAGTAAGCAATGCAGATATCACTAGGGATCCACAGAAGCACTGAAAAGCCGTGTTTTAGGTGGAATTAGCGTTTCAGGGAAATAACAAGCAAACAAACAACAAGCATACTAACAAAGCTAGATTCAGCAGGCCTGGATCTAGTCTATGCTACAGCAAACAAGGTGTACCAATTTCAGTAAGAAACAGTTCAAATATGCAGGCACTATAAGCCTTTAACCAGAAATTCCCAGCTCAGAAGGGCAGAGTACAGCCTCTCCACCCACAAGAGTGCAGATCACGAACCTTCTTAATGTAAAATAACTGGCCTGAAGCCCAAGTGCATAAACCAGAACTAATACACTTTTAGAATAACAGACACTGAGCCCTCAATCAGCAGTTCCCAACTTAGAAGGATGTAAGCTATCTGTCCTGCCACCACAGTGCAGGCCACAAACCTTCCTAATGTAAAACAACTGGTCTGAAGCCCAAGTGCTTAATCCAAAAGACTTAGAATGATAGCTACACTTTAGTGAAGTTACTACTAAGCAGTAATAAATACAATTGAATACTTTAAAGAATGCCTGGATTAGTGCTCAAGTTATACAAACAAAGCTAGATTCAGCAAGCCTGGATCTAGTCTATGCTACAACAAACAAGGTGTACCAATTTCAGTAAGAAGCAGTTCAAATATACAGGCACTATAAGCCTTTAACCAGAAATTCCCAGCTCAGAAGGGCAGAGTCCAGCCTCTCCTCCCACAAGAGTGCAGACCACAAACCCTCTTAATGTAAAATAACTGGCCTGAAGCCCAAGTGCTTAAACCAGAATTAATACACTTTTAGAATAACAGACACTGAGCCCTTAATCAACAGTTCCCAACTTAGAAGGATGTAAGCTACCTGTCCTGCCACCACAGTGCAGACCACAAACCTTCTTAATGTAAAACAACTGGTCTGAAGCCCAAGTGCTTAAACTAAAAGGCTTAGAATGAGTTACACCAAGCAGTAATAAATACAATTGAGTACTTTTAAGATGACACAAAAGCAAAATAAAGTAGGAAGAAACACAAATACAGTAAAAACAGATATATATATATATATATATATATATATATATATATATATATATATTTTTTTTTTTTTTTGAGTGAGCAAATGAGATGGGCTCAGGAGGAGTATCCAAGTGCAAATTTACAAAAAGGGCGGGCAGTTTCAAAGCCACCAAGATTAACACCTAGACAAAAACAAGGAGGGTGGGTGCGGACCTAGTGAAAAAACAGTCACAACTTCCAGCTAGATATTGCTCAATGCAACACAAACAAATTACTTTAAATCGTGTATTATTTGATAAAAGTACAGATAAAAATTTACTTAACTCCACTTATGCGTTCAGTTGATTGTATGCAGGTCTTAGCTGGCCAAAGCTCACAGTTTAAACAGAAAATAATTCACTGTACCACTTGTATAAGACAGAAACTGAATAACAATGAAGTAAACTACCCCCACCCACTTATCACTGTCTATGCAGGTTTTTTAACAAGCCTTAACTGAAAATACCACTTGTATAAGACCTACTGAAAAAACAGTCACAACTTCCAGCTAGATATTGCTCAATGCAACACAAACAAATTACTTTAAATCGTGTATTATTTGATAAAAGTACAGATAAAAATTTACTTAACTCCACTTATGCGTTCATTTGATTGTATGCAGGTCTTAGCTGGCCAAAGCTCACAGTTTATATCATAGGTATCAGGAAAAACATTGTTCAGACAAGAAGGTATGATCTCAAATCTCACAGGAAAAGCACAAAAGCGACTGTGTGTTCAGAGAGAAGTTGGTGAATGTGCAATACAGATACTCCTAAAGACAAAAATCAAAACTTAAATTCAAGAATGCAGCACATACATATGAAAATATAAGCAGCTTTTTTTTGTACAATTAGGTGCCAGGTCTGTGGACTACGGTGAACCAGTCCTGACTAAGACCATGTTGAAATGCCTTCAGTTAGCTACCTGGGCAATGGTGAAGCCAGTAAGAACAGGAGAGGAATGAACAGACACTGCCTGCTTGCCCCTCCACGAAAGGTGGAAAAGAGGCATGTCTGACGGGCTCATCTCTCATTCGGGTGTCCCCAGTGGCCTTCAGTGACAGAACAGAAACAATCTGCTCACAAGGATGTGGGTCGGTATAAGAGGTTATGTCTCCGGTGTGAACAGTTGTCATCTCCACGCCATACTCAGTGCACACCAAACATAAACACCTACTGAGGCAAAGAGAGGTCATGCTGTATAATTGAAACCTCCAGTTAAGCTGCACACCCATAAAGTGCATTGCAATATGAAGCCTCCCTTAACATCAGAACTACTGAATAACAAGCAGCCACCATCTTGAATATTTATCTACAAGTGAACAATGAACCAAATTATCCAAATGTTAAAAAGAAAAAATTAGAATACTACACAAACAAGCACATATTAAAACATCATAAATTCATTAGAACAAAAACAAGATGGAAGAGATGTGACAGTTCAAAGAAATAAAACGCATAAACCCCAATGCAGTTAAGTTTTAACACATTTCCTAACCAAGCTCTAAATCGATATGAAAACATTAAAACTGTAGTTATAGCATTAAAAGCTGTACATTCCTATGTAAAACAGGAAGTGAAGCACTGCAACCAAGAAACATTAGCCAAATGAAGTATTTAACAAATTAATAAAAAGCCCAGAAGCATTACCTATATGGAAATGTGTGAAAAAAGTATGTGTGTGTGTGTGTGTGTGTGTGTGTGTGTGTGTGTGCGCGCGCAGAAGTTAAACATCCAAAAACAAGAAGCTTGGGCTTCAAGCTGTATCACCAAATGGATTTTTTTTTCTTTTAACAAAAATAAACTGAAAGTGCTTCTTTCAGCCAATATAAATGTAGTAAGAAGACAAAACATTTTGGCTTATTTTTGTAGCCATAGAAAAAATGACAGTTGCTAACAACCCCCCCCCCCAAGTCTTTTACTGTTCATATGACCCTCAAACAACTAACAAACCTCGACAACCTAACATACATGCTCTGAGTCACAACCTAGGACCATGCAAAAGAAACATACTTATTTTGCAGGGGGGGGGGGCTCTGCATACAGCATGCTGAATGTTTTAGAAGTTAGAGACACACAAGTATACACACACACACACTAATGCATACCTTGATTCTGCAAGGGTCTCTCAGTGCAGTGACAGTTTTAACACCTCGGCAGTAATGTGGGGCGGTGGGGTCTGTCGATTCTTCTTGGATTACAAAAGAAAACCCTAAACAAAGGCTGCATTTCAGCTACTTTTCTGGCTGTAGCTAGATAACTTCTAAGTATAGTGTAAAACAAGCTCTGAGCCAATATAAACGAGGGTGATTAGAGACCAAAAAAAGCAGCCCTTTTACAGAAGGTGTAGAAGATGACAGTGACTCACACAAATCCCATTATATGTCAATGGCATGGGAATTCACAGTTACTTCCCTATGTCTGGCATTAGTCATGCAAAGTAGACTTGAAATGAGTTATGGGAAAGAGAGAGGGTTGAGGAAGAACAGGCTCAGCTTGATACATCAACCCCCATTGTTAGCTGTGTTGTGGAAAACAGGCTAAAATTACAAATAAAGCACTTAGAGTGACTTTGACGTGTTAAAATAGATCAGGAAACAAAGACAGAGTAAAAAAACAGATTTTGGTAGTCCTGGGGTGGAGTTTTGCTTTAAACAATGAAGTCCAAAACTTACTGTCACAATGGGGGCTTTATAGTATGACAACCTTATAACACATACTAATTCTGAGATTGCTTTACTGCGGAGTAAGGGGAATACGTCAAAAGACTGCTAAGATTTAGTATGAATTCACTAAATTGTACTCTTGACTATACTGATCGTAGTTACGCTACTGAGAATAAACAGAGAAAATAAAGAGCTGCACAGTTAAGATAAGCTTTTTGACGTGTTCACAAAAAATAAACTCGGAGTCTTGCCTAACCACCCCCACCACAAGCACACACAAAACCATAATAACCTTATTGTTTCCCAGTGATGAGGGACTGAAAGCTTTGACAGAAACTTAATATTGTTAATTGTGTTCATCAGAAGGTGTGAAAACAGGCTGCATAAAGTAAATTGAAACCAGGAGTAGGGTTGATGATGATGTGATAAGTGGGTGGTGACAACTAGGAAGTATCAGGGCAAGTTTCTTTTGGTCAGAATTAGACTCAGCAATTCATGACCTTAGTTGTGTTTTGGGCTAGTGGCAGTTAAGCAGATTAAGTCAAGGCACAGCTTTTTAAAGGCCTTTTTAAATGAGGAGAAATCTGGGCAGCATAACACATTAAAAATAATGTATTTAGAGGTATTTCCAGAGTCTTCCTGCTGTCAAGTTTAGTAAAACAAAAGCAACATGTAATTCTCATCTTTGTCTTTGGAATTAAGTTTCCCTCTCCCCGTGAAACATTGTCAGTTGTTAGCAACTTTTAAGAAAGACTGCCGTTGTGTGGCTTGAAAAGCCAGAATTCTACTTCACTGTCATTAGACCATGTTCTTGGCATTGGTATTGGCATTCCTTACCCTCAACTCTTACACTTTTGAGTGCTCTTTGTTCAGATGCCTTTTGTGTACTACTGGAAGATGGTGCTAGAGAATACCCTTTTTAGCAAGGCTAGGTTAGGGTTAACTGAGCTCTTGTATGATTTATTAACTAGAGTGTTTGGATGAACAGTTGTTTTTGCAGTGCTTTTGGCTGCTTCCATTCCCTGCAGTTATTAAAAGACAGCTTTACCCTCCCATTTTTTTACTTCATGCAAGCACTTTTTTCTCCTTCAGTAATTGTTTTATTTAGCTAAACACCTAAAGCATAGATTAATCTACTCCCTATTTGAGGCAACTGGCAGCGAGTAATCCCACATTTGCTTTTGCAACAAAAATGTAAAGGTACTACATATAAGAATTTGTCTCTGCTTGCTTGGCACATCTGGAGCATTAGACCTAAGTGAATGCAGAAAACATTGTTGAAAGCCTGTCTGACCAGATCTTTGACATATTTATTGTTAGCCCCATGTGACTAAATGTCTTACCCAGGGAGCTAAATGAGTTGCAAAAAATGTTTAGGATGGAGGGGACTGAATGAAGAAGATTTAGAAAAGAAGGCGTAACAATAACAGTGAATTAACATTAACACCTTTGTGGTGCGGAATGTCAGACCTCTAACAGCCTGCATATACCTTGCATTTCAGAGTATTTTCTGAAAAATAAATTTAAAAAGCTTAAGTTAAACAAATGTAAATACTTTGTGAACAATAAAATCTATTAAGACTGTACAAATAGCAATGTTATCAGTAAGAAGTTTTCTTTACAGTGATAATAGTAAGTGCATTCATAGTTTTTCCTTAAATATTATAATATATTGCAATATACACAAGCACAAAATTATATTTTTGCTGCATGTTCACAAAACAAACGATCATATCTTGGAAACTGTACAACCTAGACATACGTTGTTAGTACTTTTTTGTTAATCAGATATAAGTTTTCACATGACAACAAAAAATTCTTCTGTAAGTGCATGCTTACTGAGATATTTACAGAAATATGAAAACATATGCTTAACTGTTTGTTTGTCATTTCGGCTTTTCCCAGTTAGGGGTCGCCACAGCGGAACTCCGGTCCGCCAATGATTGGCAGTAGATTTTTATGGTGCCGAGTTGCCAGCCCGACGCCCAACCTTCAGCGAAGGCACGCCCATTCACTCATCTCTTTCGGAGGCCACTCGACCGCGGGGAGGACATGCAGACTCCACACAGAAGGCACTCCAGCCGAGAATCGAATAGGAGAACCTCATGCTGTGAGGCAACAACGCTATCGCTGTACCATCGCGGCTTGTAACTGTATAATTAGCAATATAAATAATACTGAATATCTCTAAAAATATGCAACTTACAGTGCAAATATCAGTGTTTTATTTAGCATAATTTAAGGTTTCACCTGATGTCATGAAACAGTTTGCAAGTCACTTGTTTTTTGAAGTATTAAGTATATATGAAAATATTGTTTATTTTCATAATTGCTAACAAATAACTAGCAAAATATTATGTACAGCATGATATAAATGGACATTGACAATGAATTTTCCAGTCTCACACCATGGCATATCACACCATATCCCCCAATAACATGTAGGGCTCATCGTTATGAAAATCTGAACATAAATATGAAAATATGAATAATAAGTGACAGTGATTAATTTCAGTACTGCAGGACATACTACACTACAATCATAGGATCATAGAATCATAAGAAGTTACTAAGCCAATGGCTCTAGGGCTCTTACAAGCCTAGCCAAGTTCTACCCTTATTTCCACAATCAACACCTATTGCCATTGTCCAAGAGGGACACGGGTGGAACCTCTGAGGTGAATTTATGGTTACCAGTCCAATCATTCAGATTGCGTTTGAAGAGGGCCAAAGAGGTGCTCTGTTTAACAAGAAGTAGGAGTCTGTTCCAAAGGTGTGATTACCTCTGGGAGACAAATCTGTCCCTCAAGCAGATTCTATTAATGTTACATGCCAGGTTAAGGTCTTTAGTGTGAGTAACCCGTGTACCAGTTCACTTATGGAGATGCAGCATTTCCAATAAAGCAGGGTCAGAGATTACCTTGTATTCAAGGCAAAGACTGTCTCTGAGTAGTCCATATGAAACAGAATAAAAGTGACAGTGATTTCACACGATCTTGTGAGGAACCTTCGTGGTCTCTTCAATTGCTTCAGGTGCTTGAAACGGTACATACCAACAGGGGCGGTTTACTCAATTATTGGCCTGATAAGGGAAGAGTACAGGGAGGTTGTAACATTTTTTCTGGAGGCAATGCCCTTACTTATGAGATGAGCAATTTAGAATGCCCTTCTTACCACTGTGGAGACATGGTGGTCAAAGGTGAGGTTGCTGTTAACTTGAGTGCCCAGGTCTCTCACCACTGAGTTCGTACTTAAGGTGTTGCTGCTGATGTGGTAGTTAACAGGAACATCGCCCTTACCAAAAGGGATGATAGTACATTTTTTGCATTGAGTTTAAGGCCATGACTTTGTCACCAATCATTTTGTTTATGTAAGACCTCTTGTAGGATGTTGACATCGTTTGGAGATTGTATGACCACTCCAGTTTGCAGTCATCAGCAAACTTTGCCAGCCACAGACCTTTAGTTTTTAATTGTACTTTGGAGAAATAGATTCCAAACAGTAGATGTCCCAGGGCTGATCTCTGTGGAACATTACGGGTTACAGGTCTGCTGTTGGAGGTGGATTCCCCTATTTTGACTATATGGATTCTGTCAGTGAGCCAATTAGTGAACCATCTAATGATATAAGGGTTGATACCTAGCTGGGTGAGTTTATCGATGGTGCCTGAGTGGGGGGATAGTGTCAAATGCCTTGGCTAAGTCTAGATAGGCTGTATGCACAGATTTTCCCTCGTCCAGGGCCTTGGTGACTGTCTTGGAGAAGTCCACCAGGTTTAACAGACATGATCTCCCTTTGACAAATCCAAACTGAGTAGGGTCAAGTGTTTGGAGATTACCTATATCTTTTTTGATAAGGTCCATGATGATTCGCTGCATGACCTTGCAGATAAGGCTAGTCAAGTCTATAGTTCCCAGAGTCAGTGGAAGCACAACCTTTGTGCAAGGGAATAATGGTGGCCATTTTCCATTCAGCTGGGATGAAGCTGGTGCTTAGACTATGATTGAAAAGAGTACCCAATGGTGTTTCTAATTCTTGTTGGAGTCCATGTAGGACACAGCCTGGGATATTATCAGGTTGCATAGATTCTGTTTTCCTGGCCTTGGGGAGGGCATCAGTGACTGCTCTTTAGGGATTCAAGGTAGGCGACAGGTGGCAGGGATGTCATGAAGTACATGTGGCAGGGACAGGGCAGTGAAGTTTTCACAGAACCTGTCAGCCAACAGGTTAGCTATGTCCACAGGCTCACTATATGTGGTATCATTAATTACCAGTTCAACACAAATGTGGGCCTTTTAGGTTACAGATGTAACTAAAGAACTCCTTGTGGTTGTCTTTAGTTGAGGAAGTTCATTTGGATTCATAGTTTGCTTTGGAAGACTTCACAAGAAGTCTTATTTGTTTGTTTAAGCTGATGAGAGAGTGTTTCCAGTTTAGGACTCACTCCCTCTAACTAACTCTTAGAAAGCAATTTCTTCCTCCTTTAATTGTAAAGTCTGTTAATGGCAGTTGTCCACCAGGCAGCTTTGGTCTTCCTTGAGCTTGTCTTGGTCCTATCAGGAATGGCCGAGTCAATGCAGTTATACAGGTATTTGTATAAAGCATTGGTGTAGACTTCTGCATAGCTGCCAGTTCCATCTGAAGGGGGAGGTGCAGAGAAGATATTTATACCATCCCATAAGAGGCTATAATCTACTTCAGAGAAGTTTTTTTAGTTTAGTTGCTGCTTAGGGAGACATGTGTGATAGTTACTTCAAATGAGACTGATTTGTGGTCAGATCTCACCAGGGAAGACCTCACAGTGGGGGTGCTACAGTGCTCTTCCATATTGCTAAGCACCAGATCCAGGATGTTGGCACCCCCTGTGGGAGTGTCAACCAGCTGATCCAGGGCATTGGAGTTAATGAAGTCAAGAAACCAAGTGAGTTTGATCATTAGTAATTTTCCCAGTCAATGGGTGGGTAGTTAAAGTCACCCAAAACCATGGTGTTTGGATGTATCTTGATAGACTAATGTAGGTCCAAATAAGCAGAATGGGTGCCCTGATTCATGGAGGGGGTCCTGTAGCTGGCAATGACTTGAATAGGTGTCGTACCAGCAGTTAACTACACCTGAAGTATCTCCAGGGAATCTTGCTGTTTGACCAATCTGGAGGTGTATTTATCTTTAATGAAAATTGATGCACTGCCTCCTTTAGTTTTCATGCCTTCAGTTTGTGATCTGAATGTGTGGAAGGAGGTGTAACCTGGTATGGCTGGGGTGCTCTCCACAGCTTTGGACCAGGTCTCCATGACTCCACAAATGTCTGCTTCTTCCAAGGTGAGGACTGCTTCCAGTGAGTACAGTTTTGTATTAAGACTCCTAGCGTTTAGTAGCATAACCTTGAGGTTGTTTTTAGATGGAGTTTTTAGGTTAGGAATTTTGTCCTTGAGACACTGCCTAAAAAAGGCACTGTGGGGGAGTGGCAAGAGCCTTAGCCAGTAGCCGAAATCCCATGGGTGACAGATGAAGACCATCTTTGGCAAAGCATCGAGCTCTGTTGATCATGTCATCCCAAGCTGACAGATAGTGGATCCTCTTAGAATCTTAGGTCATTTTGTTGCTAATACCTTGCACTTTCTAATGCTGCCTATTATTAGCTGGTAAGGCACTTAGTAAAAGAAGCTTGACCCGAAAAAGGACTGGATGCCATAAGGAGCTATGGGTATGAACTTGAGGTATACAAAAAAAGAGCTACATGAGTTAACAGCATTGCTTCTAATTAGGCTTAAGTACATGGTTAGTTATTTTAGTAGCTTATAGTTAACAAATCAGAGAAGGTGGAAAGAAACATACAGTCTCCAGCAAAACATTCCAACTCTTTATCCAGAAATGGTATGAGAAGCCAGTGATTCACAGCACTGCCATTAAAATGAAATGAAAAGACAAACCACCAGAAATTATGGTGTCTAGTCCTTGTCTTACTATGAGGGCACAAAGTGCCTTGGAGGGGTGGTGAGGGCTGCACAAAAACAGAGTGTTGTCAGTATGGTGGTCCCTGTTAGGATATTTTTGGTTATAATAAATTATTTAAATAATGACAACCATCTCGGTTGATGCAGATAGGTTTGCACTGCCACAAGCATATAAACTTATTTTCATTTCTTGAGTAAATTTGACTTTGAACAGTTTCTTCACCCTGATAACTACTTTAAAATGTATAATTTGTAGCTAGATTTATTGCAACAGTGTCATCTTCCTAGTTGTATTTTTGTAGACTATATGCTGTAAGCCTTTTGCTGCCAGAATTTTAAGGAAGTAGTCAGTAGTAATAGTTCTCTCTCTCTCTCTCTCTCTGTCTCTCTTGCTACTCGTATACACACGTTTGTATGTATCATATTCCATTTATTGGTGCATTGCTGGGGTTGCACAATAGTAAAGAAGTGATTGTTGTTGTGACATAGTGTCTGGTTTCCCAGTACTCCCTATTTCTGCCTAGGTTTTCACTGTGTGCTCTGGTTCCCTCCCATATTCCAAATGTGTGCTGTGGTTGAATTGTTGTTGATCTGAATTTGCCCATAGACAAGAGCATATGTATATATGTCTGTGTGTATGTATATCCTGGCATAATATCCAAAATTAGATTGCCTTGTCCCTGCCAAGTGCTAGAATAGACTACAGCTCCCCAGTGATAGATAAAGTTGGTAGTCAGGGAATGAATAGATGTTAAAAGTCTTGATCAGAGTGGACTTTTATTTTTTAGCACCTTTATTGAATCATCACTTAAGACATAATCCAACATACATTTATATAAAAGAAAACACACCATAATAACATTCCCATTTGCAAACGTTATACATCACATATATTCTTTTGTGTAATCATCAAACCAACATTACATAAGTTGATCAATTTTTGTCTTCCTTTCATCATTCTGCATGTATTGTTTCCACAATTTCAATTTTTTCTATGTAATTTGCTGCTACCCTTCTCCAAAGATCCTAGTTCTAGTTCTTTTGTCTTTGTCACAGTATTCAGTACTTCGGATACAGTTAGTTTAGACTATGATTTCCATTTTCTAGAAATTGCTTTTTTGGCAGCCACCAAAATCAGAGGTGCTGGAAGCTGTTGGAAGGCTGTGGGCAAAGGGTGAGAGGGGCACTTAGTTTTAAAAAAATTGCCCTTTTTAGATCACTATTTGCTACCACAACATAGGTTCACTTTGAGAACATTTTAAGCTTAGCCAATTTCCCTTTTGGTGCTTGAATTAACATTTCCTGATTGGTCTTACCCATCCCATGGCTGATAATTGTATATTAGCCCCAGTGAGAATAACTGGGATCATACCATAGATAATTTGAAGGGACCCATGTAAGGGATGCAGCAATTAGGAATTACCTCTATCCGTTACTGGCATGAGGGGCAATACTGGAGTACATTTTCTATTACCCATCTTTAGATCCAAGTTGCATTTGATTATGGACAGGGATGAGCTTTGTTTTACTTGAATGGTTAGTCTGTTCTGGAACAGTGGTAGCCTCTGTGATATATGTTCATCTCTCTACAGCATTCAGTTTAGATACCTGGACTGAGTATTTCTGATACCATTTGACTTGCTGATGTTCAGTAGGTCCATCAGTATTAGGTCGGAAGATGCCTTGTACGCCAGACACAGGTCACCTCTAAGCACTCTGTAGGATACAGAGTATAGTGATAAATCTTTGAGGTGGTCCATGCAAGACCTATTGTTTAGGACTTGTATACTTTCAGTAAGGTATCTCTGTGGGTATTCCAATTGCTGCATGGGTTTGGACAGATGTATGCCAAAGTGAGCATTATATAAAATGATTGACCTAATGAGGGCTTTGTAAACGGGGACAATGACATCTCTAGATCTAGTCGCATTCAATTTGTTTATAAGCTGTGCAATATAGAAAGACTTTCTTGTGACTCTAGGTATATGTTGGTCAAAAGTTAGGTCACTGTACACACAAGTTCCCAAATGCCAAACAACTGGGTCAGTTCTCAGAGGTTTTGTCAATTTGGCAGTTCCCTAGAGTAAATGACTTTCCAAAGGATATGATAATGATAAACATACTCGGAGGCTATAAATAAAAATCTGCAAAACCAGCAGAGACCTACAAAGCAAACATCGAAGCAACCTCCACCCCCCCAACACAAACCATGAAACACATACTTCACAAAACCAGTGTGCCATGCAATCACAGCCCTTAAGGCAAAATAACATACCCAACATACTAGTAATAGGTGACGCTATAGTCAGGTACACGGATGTCCCACTCACTAGGCTGAATAAGGAGAAGGTTACTGTTAGCTGCCTGTCGGGTGCCAGGATCCGCCACATAACATAAGCACTCAGGTCACTTCAGAACAAGTACAAATATGACTCTGTCATTGTCCATGTTGGTGTGAATGACCTGAGCCGTACCTCCTTGGACTACATGAAATAAGACATGGAAGAGTTCTCTGATCATGTAGCCCAAGCTGGTATCGCCCTGATCCTGAGTAGCATCCTGCCCTCACCAAGAATGATACCACGGTATAAAGACAAAATTCTCGATTTCAACAATTGGCTAAGTTTCTGGTGTCATTCAAAGGGGATCCAGTGTCTGTCCGCCTGGGATGACATGCTCGACAAGCCACGCTGCTTCGCTAGAGACGGCTTGCACCTGTCACCCTTAGGCTTTCGAATACTGGCCAAAGCTCTTGCCACCCCATAGTGCCTTTTTGGCAAGGCTCAAAAGACAAACCCACTGCCGTAAATAGCACAAGAAACAAAAAACTGAGGGTAATGCTACTCAATGCCAGAAGTCTAAACCTCAAAATGCATGCACTCGAGGCACTCCTCAGTATGGAGAAAATCGATATACGTGCAGTAACAGAAACCTGGTTTAAGGCTGCAGAGTGTACCCCAGCACTACCAGGCGACAACTCATACCATACATTTCAGCCACAGAACCCAAACCGAAATACAAAAGGTGGGGGCATATCCATATTCATCAAGGATACCCACACCTCCAGGTTAGTGGCACAGCACGATGCTTCAGAGATCATTCACGTGCAACTAACAATGGGCAAAACTGCAATTCAAATTGTAGCTTGCTACAGATCACTCACCATGTCCCAGGACCCCCATTCCGCGTTTCTGGAAATACTGGGAAACATAAAGGTCCTACCAAACACCCTAATATTGGGTGATTTCAATTACCCAAACATTAACTGGGAGAACTACTCAAGTACTAACTCCCTTGCCTAGAATATATAAACTCAAACTCCCTGGTTCAACTGGTCAACACTCCCACCAGAGGTAACATATTGGACCTGGTCATCACCAACATGGGTGACCGGTGTTTCACACCAGAGGTCAACCCCTCGCTGGTTAGATCTGACCATAAACAAATCACTTTGGATATCCATATTCTGCCCCCACCCCTGGACAAGAAAACCACCATGAAAAACTTTTCAAAAGCAAACTTCACGTTAAAAGACCGAGGTGGAAAGTTACAAAGCCCCCATGCTGAAGGATAACACTGTCCAAGCTGCAAAATCCTGTACTAATGCATTCTACGGGCAGCTACAAGAATGCATGGATCGTGCCATCCCAAGCAAAACCAAGACTCACTCCTCCAAGAAAAGGAAGCCAGTCTGGTGGACTCCTGCCATAAACAAGCTATACAATAGAAGGAGGAAACTAGTACAGAAAAGAGTAAAATCCCAAGAAGGGAAGACATCCCTGATCAGTATCAGCAAGAAACAACGATCCCTCATAAAATCATCCAAGGCGAGCTTTGAAAAAAAAATTGCCAAGTACTCCAAAGATAACCACAAGGCATTCTTTAGCTATGTCAAAAATCTAAGTGGCAATGCTTAGACCTGCTCAGAGTTAGTGCAGAATGGCACAAAATACACTGAACTGACCAATATCGCCAACATCCTGGCAGGCATTTTCAGCGCAAACTTCACCCCCCTCTCACCCCCAAAAGAGCCCATAACCATACCAGAAGAATGTAGAATCCCTGAAATCACAGACACTCAGGTTAAAACAGCCCTCTCCAAAGCCAAAAACACAGCATCAATGGGACTGGACGGTGTCCCAGGCTGCGTCCTACACGAGTTCAAAGACGAACTAACCCCTCACCTAAACAGACTGTTCAAACTCAGCCTCTCCACAGGCTACATACCCATATAGTGGCGCACAGCAACAGTTATTCCACTCCACAAAGGTGGAGCCACAACAGGCCCCAGGAACTATCACCCTATAAGCCTGACTAGCTTGGTCTGGAAGGCTATGGTGCGCATCATCATGGAACTCATTAACAAAGACATTGGGAACCTCCAAACACTAGACCCTACCCAGTTTGGCTTTGTTAAGGGCAGATCATGCCTCCTATACCTGGGGGACTTCTTTGAGATGGTTACCAAGGCTATAGATGAGGGAAAGGTGGTACACACAGCCTACCTAGACCTCGCTAAGGCCTTCGACACCATTCCTCATTCTGGTATTATAGACAAACTCACCAGCCTGAACATAAACCCCTACATCACAAGATGGGTTGACAACTGGCTCATGGACAGAACCCACATGGTGAGAGTTGCGGGAGCTAGGTCTGACTCTAAACCGGTTACAAGTGGCATTCCCCAGGGTTCAGTCCTAGGACCCCTCCTGTTCGGTATATACTTCTCAGAGGTACAGGCAAGCACAGGAGGACTATGGCTGACCAAGTTCGCAGACGACTGCAAACTAGGGGCTATAATTGACTCTCCAGCTGACACAGACATCCTCCAAAAGGGTCTCACTGAGATGGATACCTGGTGTCAAAATTATGGCCTCAAGCTAAATACCAAAAAGTGCATAGCCATCCCCTTTGGAAAAAACAAAGAACCCACAAACTACCACATAGGTGGTGGTCCCCTGAATACAGAAGACATAATAAGGGATCTGGGGACCCAAGTAGATAGTAATCTCACCTTTGATAATCACATTGCCAAAGTGGTTAGAAAATCCTTCTAAGTGGCCCACCTAATCACAAAAGGGTTCACATTCAGATCAAAAGAGGTCATTGTGCCCCTCTACTCATCACTCATCAGACCCATCATAGAGTACAATGCCCCATTTGGGATGTACCTTACAAAACACCTGCAACAGCTGGAAAGACCACAGAAGTACCTCACCAAGAGGATCACTGGCCTCAAACAGATGCCCTATGCAGCTCGACTGAAGAAACTCCAGTTGTACTCGGTTGCATACCCCCTACTCAGAGGTGATCTCTGCCTGACATACAAGGCCATGTCCAACCCAGAATTGATGGACATGCTCCACCTAAAGAAAACCTTATCCCTTCGAGCCCCACGCTCTAGGGATCTAAACCTCAACACAACAATAAATAGGACATGCTGGAGGGATAGATTCCTGTCCCAGAGACTTCCCATGCTTTGGAACTACATTATTTAGAGCTCCTCACTAACACTCTTCAAAAGAAACCTTGACAAGTAGATGGGAAACAAAGTTTATCCCAGGGATCACTTCAGTGGCTCTGCTGGACAGAGGCACATGGATCTAATCTAAGGGAGCGGTGAAAGCCAACGCATTTTGGCTAGGCTTATAAATGCCTTCGGGCAGATAGCCTAGTACCAATCTATGAACCTATGAAAGCACAAGTAAGCAACTGGACTGGTATTCCACAGCAGGAGTTGTTAATCGAAAGGGCGCATCATGTGTATGCTCCAAACTGGTTATGAGATAGAAACCTAGACCTTTACTAGTAAAGATACAATCCTGCCAGCAGGAGATAATTCGGGCAAAATTGTGTCAGAAGTACAAAGTACTAAAAATGGGAGACATCATAGTGTTTGTGGAGGATGATTACTCATTGTACACCAGGCAGAAGAGGATTATATTTATTCAACTCTTCAAGGACTGTCGAGAAGCAGGAGCGAGATTCAAACTGCTGTACCCCACTATCTTTAAAATATTCTTCCCTTGAGGGACAAAATAATTTTTTGATGAAGTATATACTACGGAGGAAATACAAGAGTTTGTCCAACAAAAAGTGAGCTGGGACAGAGAAGGAGGTTCTGCTGCTTGTTCTTCTGGTAAAAAAGACCACAAAGAGACTGTGCCAGTAAAACTTTTTCCAATGTTTTAATAGAAAATGCAAGAGAAGAGGAACGGAACACAAGAGTTGACTAAAAAAAATCAAGTGTACATTGGAAATGAAGCATAGACTGGGCATGGGAGATGGAGATGAATAGGAATAAAACCAGTAACTTAGAAATTGACCGATGAGGGATTACAGAGCAATACTTTTATTTGTGAAATATGACAGGACAAGGAAATCTGGACATATTGAACTTTTTTGGACTTAGCTGGACTTGTATGCCCTACTTCATCATTAATGTTCAGAAATACTTAGGGGAGGGGAAAAGGCAGAAGAAAGTTAACTGTAAGTAAAATAAATGTTTTCTTAATAGTACTATTTTTATATGGTCTATATTAGATAAATGTTTATCTTACCGAACGCTAACATGAGTGAAAATCCCGTAACCTGAAACCGGAATTGTGAGATTGCAGTACAGTGAAGATGGGAATATTTGCCCTTTCCTCACTGTAGTGCGATATTGGAGTTGGAATATATATTTGGGGGGATGTGGGTGGCTGTGCCCCCCACTATTGCAGTTTCAAGTTCCAGGATTTGCGATAATGTCAGCGTTCGGTAAGATAACTTTTGTTTATCTAATATAGACCCTTTCTACAGTGCATTATTTTCTCTGCATGCTATAAAGTAAAGTTTGTTCAGTTGTTTTTAAGTGTAATGGAGATACTATTGTAAACAGGTACTTCTGTTTTTTTTTTCTCCCTTCTTCTCTGTTTCTCCTTGTTCATTTTTAACAAAAGTAGGAACTGCAATGTGAAAAAAGTGTGGTTAAAAGAACATGACAAAATAAACTTTTATGTGCTTTTTATCATTCTTACACGAGGGAATGACTGGATTAAGGGCCTTAGCCTAACCTAGTAACAAGTTTTAAGAGAAAGCAAGCAAGTGAAAAAGAATATTAATTATTATAAGTTTTTATTTTCTAGCAAGTAACTGTATGCTTAGTAGCAATTCTGTATCTGGTCCTCATGGAGACAATCTGGTAAAGAGAAACTGGATAGGAAAAAATATAAATTGGCTAGGAGATAATGTTCTTTAAAAGCATTCAGGTATTTTCCCAGCTGGGAGAGCTATAAAGATAAGACAAAACCAGACAGCACTCAGTAGAAACACATGCTATACCACGTACCTTAGCATGGATAACCTTTCCTTTAGTTTAACTCAATTTTCTGAGTGTGGCTGTCAGTTTGGGATATCTACACCTATTAGGATGGTAAAACTTTAATATTTGAAGATGATGTACATAGTTTTGTGTGTTAGTATAAAATTAATAGGTTTTAGGGGGATATTGTGTGTGTGTGTGTGTGTGTGTGTGTGTGTGTGTGTGTGTGTGTGTGTGTGTGTGTGTGTGTGTGTGTTTAAAGGCTTTCAGTAAAACAAAATGGTTTGTAAGATGTCACATACTCTCAAATTAGTATGACAAGAAACAACTGTATAAAAGTTCAACCTGCCAAGCAATGTATGCATGTAACACAAAAGCTGGAACTAGACATTTAACAAAAAAGCTGTTATACATAAAAGGTGGGAATAATATCTTCCTAATACAGTGATGCTTTCTGTTATGTCTTTTAATGTCAATGGTCTCAGATATATTAAAAAAAGAAAAAGTAGTGAACTACATTAAAACAATGTAGAGAGCAAATAGCTAAGCTACAGGGGACACATTTGCAAAGAACTGAACATGTGAATCTGATAAAGAAAGTTTTTCAAGATAGTTATTCAGCGGAATACCTGGGACAAAGGAAAAGAGGAGTACTGTATTAATTGCAAGAGGAGCTCCAATAGTGGTAGAAGAGGATACAAAAGATAATAATGGCAGATTAGTAATACTAAGGGGCTACTGGCAAAGCAGGAGGATTACACTGGCATATATTTATATTCCACCTAAAACTGCTATAATGGAGCTTGAGAAAATTCTGGGAGAAATAATCAGTTTTCAGTAGGGAATATTACTTATAGGCGAGGATCTGGATTTGATTTGCGGCACTGAATATGTGTCAGGGGGGCCCAAAAGGGAAATAACAAGAAAGGAGGGTAGACTTTTGAAGAAATCTATGAAAATATTTGGCATGGAAGATGTGAATTCAATACTAGAAGTTCAGAGTAAATTTACATAGTATTCCTCAAGATACAAAACTGGGCTAGGCTATACAGAATTTACATTTCACAGGAAATATGTACATTTAATTGAATGTCTTGATATGCATCCAATAACTATTTCAGACCATGTGCTACAGTAACTAAAGTAAAAGCACTGGGTAATGAAATAAAAATGAGACATGGCACTTTCCCAGCGATCTGTTCAAAAGATAGGAACTTAAGGAATGGGTAGTAGAAATTATTGAGGAGCTATTAGAGAAGATAGAAATTTCTTCTGAAAATATAGCTAGGGGGTGGGATAAAATTAAAGTGTAGTTTAAAAAGTGGGTGGAAATAAAATAAATGGAGATATGGTTAAGAATTAACAAGAATTATTCAGACAGACTGACATGATACAGTATTGCATAATAGGGAGAATATCACAGAACAATAGGAGAACAAGTACTTATTTTACCTTTGTCCCAGGTATTCCACTGAATAACCATCTTGAAAACCTTTCTTTATCAGATGCTAAATAGAAAGTAGGGGATTACTTCGATAATTTGCATGAGTTTAGAAATATTGCTGTTAAACAACTGTTTTTGGATAATAACTCTAGAGCACAAAAACTTTTAGCACAATGTCTCAGGCAACAGAAAGCAGAAAGGGCTGTCGCCAAGCATAGGGAGCCTGTAACAAGGAAGGTAGCAAGAGATCCTGTAGAGGTATTAGAAATATTTCAGAAATGTTATAAAAGTCTGTATAAAGCAGAGAAGTATGGAAATCAAGAAAAGGTACAAATGGAAATGTTTATGGAAAAATTAAATATGCCAAATTTAGAGGTAGATGAGGCTCAATTACTAACAAGGTAGAAGGAGATAAGATAAAATGGGGATGTATAACTGATCTACAGGAAAATCCACAGGAATAGATGGTGTTCCTGTGGAAGTTTGGAAGCTAGGAAGGAAAAAATGATAAAGATCTGGAAGGTTTTGTTTAACAGTATTTTAAGAGGAGGGGAAGTATCAACATCCTGGAAGAAACCAGTGGTAGCTGTAATACCTGAAGAGGGTAAAGATCCATCAGCTCCAGCTTCATACAAGCCAGTTTCAATACTAAACCATGATTATAAATTGCTTGTCTATCATGACTAAAAGAATGGCAAAAGTGATGCCAAAATTGATATAAATGGATCAGTGTGATTTTGTGGAGGAGGTGCAAACATTTGACAACATTAAAAGAACACTGATGATCCAGAGGAAGCAGAATGTAAGAAAATACCATGACTGTTGGTGGATCTTGATGCAGAGAAAGCATTTGACAGAGTAAGCTGAGAGTTTATAAGCAGGGCAATGGAAGCATTTGCATTCCCTCTTAAAATTATAAGGTTGATTAGGAGGACATATGAGGGATCGGAGGTGAAAATTAAAGTGGATGGGGTCCTCTCTGGTAATGTCTTCTTGGGCAGTGGTACCAGGCAGGGATGTCTTTTTCCCTTTATTTGTATTATATTGAGAACCACTGACAAAGAAAATAAGGGACTCAGAAATTCAAGGATATAATCGGTGTGGTAGTCAAGAAAAGCTGACTCTATTTGCAGATATTATTT
Organism: Protopterus annectens; assembly: GCF_019279795.1. Lineage (NCBI taxonomy): Eukaryota > Metazoa > Chordata > Ceratodontiformes > Protopteridae > Protopterus > Protopterus annectens. The sequence goes on along the minus strand of NC_056733.1, from coordinate 118,917,711 downwards.
TACACCTGACAAAACCAGAAAAGGACATTGCAGTGTTGTGGAACATTTTGAGATAGTTTCTAATCTTTTTGTGATATAAAATTAACGAAGTTAAAACAAAGACAATAGCAGTAAATTATGTACCCACACATTAATTAGTTCAGCAATATCCATATTTATGGGGACATGATAAACTGAAGTATTTAGGAGTATGGATTAAAAATGATTCTGGTGTGGCAGCTAAAGATATGTGGAAAGAGATTAAACAAAAGTTAATACAATACTGAGAAATTGGAAGCTCTGTTATATGGACATGAATAGTAAGATACAAGCAGTTAAAATGTTTTTAGTCCCTTTAGTCTTATACACAGGTCAGACATATTTTTATCAACCAGAGGAGAAGTTGTGGAGAGCAATTAATAAAGAGCTGAAGGATTTTATCATGGAGGGAAAGATGGCAAGTGGGATAAACTGATTCTTCAGTAGAGCACGGCAGATTGGAATTACCCGATTTGAATGGTATTTCACAGCTACACAGTTGAGGCTCTTACACATAGCAGAAGCAGAAACCTGTAATTCAAAGTTGAAAAGGATGATGATGATGAAACAGGGGGCTCAAGAAACAAGGAGACTGGGGTTTTGGGTGCAGATCTTTAAGGAGAATAATAATCATGCAGAATAGTATATTCATAAAGTAACAGAGAGTATTCTATGAACTAAACCAATTTGGGAATGCAGAAAGGAGGTTCTGCTGATAGGGATAACTGCAATTAGAGATACAGACAGGCTAGAAGGGGCTGGAATTTGGTGGAGAAAACTGGCAAAGGAACCAAGGTATTGAGAGCAAATGACTACAGAGAGGGAAAGTAATAGAATGGGAGATGCCAATAATTCATTTGGACTGCAGGTTACAGATTACCTTCCCTATCAAGGATTGATATCAGAGTATAGGCAGACAGAAAGAAATAGGGGGTCCTAAGTGAAATACCAGCACTGGTGGAGTTTTTAGTAGAATCTAGAACAGAAGCTGTAGTTAAAAAAATAGCGGCATTTATATTTATTGGATTAAAAAAATAAATAATTAGTAGAGCATATAAAATATTGGGTGATAACTGTAAGAATCAATCAGGAGGTTAGAAAGCATTGCAACAAGAGATTGGTTAAGCAATTCACAAAGAACAAGGGAGGATATATGTATGTCTCCCAAATATGCAGCAAAATCTGGAAGATTTAGGATTTTTGCTTGGGAATGTTTACATAGATATTTTTATACCCCAAGTAGACTCCAGAGAACTTTTCCTCGGGTACACAGCAAATGTTGGAGGTATGATTGTGAAGACGGAGGTAACTGGGAACATATTTTCTGGGAGTTTAATGAGATAACAGACTTTAAAGTTTCCCTGCAGGCTGCTCTGTCAGAGATATACTGGGTGAGCAAATTGGTGTAACTAGGCAAATGATTTTTCTAAGCTATAATACAGAATCAGAATTGCCTCAACATAGTAAGGCCCTGTTGAGTCTTAATTATGGCGGCTGCCAAAAAAGCAATTACTAGAAAATAGAAATCAAAGTAAATTAACTGTACTATAAGTAGTGAATATAGTAACGGATAAAGCAACCGGAACTGGTATCTTTTAAAAAATGGTAGGAGCAAATTATATAAGAAAAATGGAATTGTGGGAACAATACATAGAGGGGAAGAATGGGGTTTCAAAGAAGGCAGGATATGAATGAGCTATGCAATGTTTGACTGGCAATAATTAGGTAGATAAGTGATGTATAATGTTTGCAGATAAGATTATGTCACTATGATTTGTGATGTAAAATGCTTGCAGCTTGGATTTTGCCAATATGGTTTGTTTTCATTTATATAAATGTATGATTTTCTATGTCATAAGTGATAATTTAATGACATTTCTTGTTTAAAAAAAAAGTGAACAGAAAGTACAGCCACCCCCCCAGCTGCAGATGTCTCAACTCACACTGAACATTTGTTTGCTAAACATAGTATTGTCTTTTTGCTTACACAAGAAACTTGTCATTAGATTAAGCCAGGGGCATTAATCCAGACATTCACCTATGCAAAAGAAAGATAAAACATCTCAACTCTATGTATATTACAATCCGTACACTTTTACACCCCATCCCCCCGTCCCAGCAGTCCGAGATTACAGCATATTAATTTGAACCTGTTTTTGTTGAGCCTTTCTTCTGTCTCTTTACCTTGTAATGTGTACATTTTTAAAACTAAAAAAGAAAAAAAAGTACTTGCTTACTTTAGTATTTTTATCACATGCAACAGTCGGTGGAAATGCTTTGCTGTATAACATGCAGTTTACATCCTGAAATGTTTTACATAAATACTGCTAAGAACAAACATTGCTCTACTTTTGTCCTCTTTTTTTCTTTTAGTGTTCTTCCAGACATTGACATGAAGTGAGAAATTTAAGGAAGTCAACAAAAGTCCAATCTTTCTCAGCCACTTTTTCTTGAAAAGCTGTGCTTCACAAATGTGATGATGAGTTGTAGTCTCAAATTTATTCACTAATTTCAGAGTTCTGGTCTTCTTCCTGTTCCTGTTCATCTCCAGCTCCCAACCCCAGATGCTAGTTCAGGTCCAATGTATTCCTGCTGCTTCTAGGCAACTCCAGTGTTTTTTTCCATCTCTCAAGCATTATCCTTTGGAACACTGGAAAACGTTTCACTGGTAAAGTCTCTGTATGAGCTTTATTATCAGAAGAATGAGAAACAGAGTCCCATTCTGCTTGATGGCTCACTTTTTGTTGGACAAACTTTTATAATTCTTCCTTGACCTGTTCTGCATAAAAAAATGATTTTGATCCTCCAGAAAAAAAATATTCTGACAGCTGGATATAGCAATTTGAAACTCACACCTGCCTCTTGACATTCCCTGATTCCTGAGTTAAAATTGCTTCTCATCTGCATGGTGTATAGTGAATAATCATTTTCCACAAACAGTCTACTGTCTCCAGTATTTAATATTTTGCCCTTCTGTCCCAGCCTTGTCAGGGTTGACTCTTTCTGCTGGTATGATTGCATCTTTACTAATACAGATTTTGGCTGCTTTTTCTTTGGCCAGGTTTGGAGTATGCACACAATGTGCTCGTTCAATTAACAAATTCTGTTGTGGAATTTCTTTTATAAAATTAAAGCAGTCTGTTCCTTCTAGTTTCTCTGGTACAGCAGAAAATCATAGAGTTTTCTCTGCGTGCATGTAGAACTCTGCTAAATAAAGACTTGATTAAAAAAATGGTAGTCTCATACTCAGTTTTTTTTTTGCACTGTTTTATCTTTCAGCAGAATAGCTGCTGAAAGCTTCTTAAATTTTTCAGCCTTTTGTTATTTGAGTTGATATACCCCTTTGATGTTTCATTTATTTTAATCCGCTCCGAGCACATTTGATATACTTTATCCTTTAAATTACTGGAAGCCATCTCTTTTACCAAAGAGCTTGAACTGATTTTTGCTGAACAGATGCAAGAATCTTCCCAGTCAGTGTTTTCTCGTCACCTTTTCTGCCTGATTTTCTTTCAGGCTCTCTTAAGTTTCTCCCTTACTGTCATACAGGCAGTCTACTTACTAGCCAGTAACTGAATTTTACTGAAACTGTCAGAATTACTAGCCCTTAACTCTGTTTCTTTTTTCACACTGCGAGAGGTGAATTTAAGCCATTATCCATGTGGGTAGCCATCTTGGAAGCCCCAGATTTGATGACTTTTAGATTCTGAAAAAGAAAACAATATGGTGATATTTTACTAGGAGAACTTTTCTTCTTTTAGTCACAGAGACTTCAGTACTGAAGAACAGTAAACTAGATTCTGTATCAGTTATCTTAAAGGAAAACTCCATCTTGGAACTCACTTTTTTCCACTGTATTTTTTTTTCTTCTGAGCTATTTTAATGCGTCAAAATCACTCTAGGTGGTGCTTTTAAAATTTTAATATGCCTTTCTGCAAAATGTGTGAAATGGGGCATGCCATGTTAATGTGAGCTTGGTTTAGTACTTTCTTGTCCCCTTCCCAGAATCCTAGACATAAGGAAGTGATTGATGTTGTCTTCCTACTCTATTGATATATAATGGCAGTAGTTTGAGTTATGGTAATCTTTATTATATTCTAGCAGGAACGGTTGCATTTTTTTCTGAACGACCATTATATACATTTCTCTTAGAGTATATTTTAGGATTTTCATAGCAGTTACATTCCTCCAGCCATAGAAAGTAGCCAAATTATAGGCTTTTACAAGGATTGTCATTTTGTAGTTCTGTGAGCACCGACAGACCCTCCCCTACACATTTCCTGAAATGCCAAAGCTACCACTGCAATCCAAGAGCTGTTAGTCAACACTTCAATGAACTGGTTTTGCTACTCACCACTTTCTGCAGGGGTAGGAAGATATTTTGCTGTGAATATTCAGAAATGTGATAATGTACTTGCTACTTTTATTGAAAAGTATTGTACAACCATAGTACAAAAAGTTTTTTAATTTGTTATGAGATTGTTTTTAATTGGGGCACATATGCTTTCCTGTATTACATTGTATGACTTATGTTGCATTGTTACGTATTGATTTGTTATATTGCAGCACATTAGCTTTTCATCAGTCATAATCTCCAGGCATGACAAATCAGTAGTTCTATGTGCAGGACTAACACTACTTTCTATAAAACTGTTGTAGTTATAGAAAATACTGCTAACTAGTGGATCACCATACACAAAATGTGATCAACTAGTAGGGTTGTCATCCTTTTAGATGTCCAAATTGAGATGTTCTTACAAAATTTGAAATTGTGCAGGCCAAACTATGCCATTATCAGATTAAAACAATTATTTTAATCTTATTATCAAAATAAAGATTCTTGTGATATGCATTGTTGGTTGTTTATACTACTTTATGTGATATTAAGATTTATTTATTTATTTGACATTTGTTTATTTGACTTTTACCAAGAAAGTCAGACTGGGATAATATCCCATTTTCAGCTGAGATCCATTGAGAAAAACTTTAACTGCAACTATATTATATCAATGTAATTTTTTTACAAAACCTAATACAGGAAAACAACATATTAACAAAGTAAAAATGCAACTTCATTTCATACAGTGTGAACCTCTACATACATAGTGCAAATATTTAGACAGATAATCTGAAAAAGAACAATTCAATAGTGCAAATATTCACAATTTGCAGTTCATAGAGATGACATTAAGCACACTTGAGTACACGCTTTGGCACTGAGATGACTAGATAGTAATGCCCATACAAAGCTGTAATTGTCTTTTATCTAAGAAATAGATTGACTATGTTTAGAGAGAAGAAATTAGAAAAGAGGCTTTTAGTAGTAGTTAGAAGTTGGAGAGGTTAGAGGTAGATCTAATTTGCAGAGGGATATAATTTCATTTCTTAGTGACAAGAGTATTAGTAGAGAATTTGACCAGAGTATTTGTGTTCATTATGTCAAAGTAGTCCGTTAAGGTGCTAGGAATGGAGTAAAAACAGGGCAGTCATTGACTTTTTGAATAATGCTGTGTGTGGAAAGAATATATATGTAGTCTAAGTGGTGAGGCAGTTTGAGCCATTTCAAAGCCTTAAGGGCAATACAGTCATGTCTGCAATATTGTTTGCAGGTGGCAAATTTTGCAGCCTTACTTTAACATGCCTCCAGCCTATTTTTAAATGTGCACCGTAAAAAGAGATGGGAGAAGATAGATAGTTGCAAGAGTGGTTTTGTTGGTATTGATAAGGAAGTTTTTATGCCAGTAGGGCATTCCTGATTTTTTGTTGAGTATTTTTATTTATTTATTTTATTTTACATTTGTTAACTGGGTAGTGTCTGGTTGGGCAAGTAGCCCATTTTCTAATAATTGCTTTTTTGGCAGCCACCATAATTAGATACAGCAAGGCCTTACCATGTCTAGACAATTCCGATTCTGTGTCATAGCTCAGAAAAATCATCTCCCTCATCACACCAATCTACCCACCCAGCATCACCCACAGTGCATCCTGCAGGGAATCCTTAAAGTCCACCAACTCACCGCACTCCCAGAAAATATATTCCCAATTACCTCTTTCTTCCCCGTCACATCTCTAACATTTGCTGTCTACCTGAGGAAAAATTCTCTGGAGTCTGCTTGGGGTATAAAAATATCTATGTAAACATTTCCAAGGAAAAATCCTAAATCTTCTAGATTTTGTTGCATATTTGGGAGACATACATATATCCTCCCGTTGTTTCTTTAATTGCTTATCTAGTCTCTCTTCCAAATCCTTTCTAAGCTCGTCTGATTGATTCTTATAGTTATCACGCAATATTTTATATGATGTACTAATTATTCCTTTTTTAATGGCCGCTTAAGAATTTTTTTTATATTTTTATTTTGAAAATGCAGGTCAATTTTAAGGTTATCTGTAATTACACCAAGACTTTTTGTATGGAAAAATACTGCAGTTTCAGTTTTATTTAATGAAAGGATTTTGAAATTCACTTTATCGGGCATATTTGATTTGGGGGGAAATAGCAATGACTTTATATTTTTTTAGGGTTTAGTAGTATCTGGGCATAATGGAGCCATTTCTCAACTGAGGAAGAACCTTCATGTGTGATATGAAGTTGTTAGATTATTAGATACCCATGTAAGCATGGATTCATCATATTGTATAAGAGAGGCTGGACCTATAAAGGTATAGAAATAATTGGTAAATATATTAAAGAGAAGGGGACCAAGAACAGAGCCTTGGCGTACACCAGTGGAGACTTGTTGACAGGGTGAGATAGTATTCTGCTGTTTTATAGACAGCAGAATACTATCAGTTAAATAGTTATTGAACCACAGTAGTGCATCATTGGTTACATGAGACAGAAGGGTGTGTGGGGTGTATATATCCCCTCATGGGAAATGGAAGAGGCTTACCAAGTTATTAAATGTAGCTTTCTTTGTCGCACAAGGTGTAAATGCATTGGCTTTACAAATATGACACAGGTGAGCTAGGGCTCAAATCCAGATAACATTTAGTTTAAAAAGGCTGTTGGTCTAGGGGTATGAATCCTGCTTAGGATGTGAGATGTTCCAGGTTCAAATCTGGTACAAGCCCAATGTTTTGAGATTAGGGGCTGGCATAATAGTTAAGGTGTTTGCCTCACAGGTACAAGGCACAGGGTTTGATTCTCACCTTTGAAACTGGCAGGGCTTAAAATGGCCCACAGGAGCAGCTGGCCTAGTATTTACTTATGAACCTATAAGGGGATATTCCAAGTAGAGACAGTTTATACATGAGCTTAGGGTGAGAAGATATATTGAAGGCTTTTGACAGGTCAAGGAATAAGGAGGAAATAAGTTTGCTTGAGCCCCTGTATTTGTTGATGATGTTAGTGAATGGTAGCAGGGCAGTAGCTGCACTGTGTGTTGGGTGGATGTTAAGAGCTGTTCTTGTAGAAGATGGTGGAGGAGTTGCTTATGAATATAGTATCACAGCTGGCTGTGACAATTAGATAGGTCAGAAATATTTTTTCTTGTAAAATGTAAAGGCATTTACCATTTTTCATGTCTAACCCCCCCCCCCCCAAGTAGGAGAAAACTGCATAAATCAGGACCACTCTGCAGAGAGACAGGTGTAACTCCATCAACTAGGCACACTGATACTATTTGTCTTTTCTGCAGTAAAGGCAGTGGAAACAGTTTCACAACACTCTGCCTTTATCTATTGCATCTGCTGACATCAGCAGGGCTGATTGCCTTTTTAAGATTGTCACCAATACCGGACAGGGGGAAATAAAACATATTTCACTAGACAATGTACCTAACACTTTAGTCATAGGTGACTCTATAGTCTGGCACACTGATGTCCCACTCACCAGGCTGAGCAAGGAGAAAATTACTGTCAGCTGCCTGTCAGGTGCCAGGATCTGTCACACAATGCATGCACTCAGGTCACTCCACAACAAGTACAAATACAACTCTGTCATTGTCCATGTTGGAGTGAATGACTTGATATGTACCTCCCTGGACTACATGAAAAGAGACATGGAAGAGCTGTTGGATCATGTGGCCCAGGCAGGTATGACCCTAGCCCTGAGCAGTATCCTGCCTTCGCCCAGAATGATACCACAGTATCAGGACAAAATGATTGACTTCAACAATTGGCTAAGCTTCTGGTGTCATTCTAAGGGGATCCAGTATCTGTCTGCCTGGGACGACATGATCAACAAACCACAATGCTTTGCCAGAGATGGTCTGCACCTGTCGCCCCTGGGATTCAGGTTACTGGCTAAGGCTCTTGCCGCCCCTACAGTGCCTTTTTTAGGCAAGGCTCAAAGGACAAAACCACCACTGTAACAGATATAAGTATGCAAAATCTGAAGGTAATGCTGCTCAATGCTAGAAGTCTAAACCTCAAAATGAACTCTCTCTAGAGGCACTCCTAAAAATGAAGAACATCGATATCTGTGCAGTAACTGAGACCTGGTTCAATGCTGCAGAGAGCACCCCTGCAGTACTAGGTTACAACTCTTACCACACTTTTCGGCCACCAAACCAGGACCGAAGCACTAAAGGTGGAGGAGTGTCCATATTCACCAAGGATATTCACACCTCAAGGCTAGTTGCCCAACACAGTGCATCTGAAATTCTACAAGTGCAACTAACACTAGGTAAGATTGCAATCCAAATTGTTGCTTGCTACAAATCCCCCACCATGCCCCAAGATTCTCATTACACCTTTCTAAACATACTAGATAATATTAAGATACAATCAAACAGCCTAATACTGGGTGATTTCAACTACCCTGCCATTAATTGTGAAAACTACTCTGGTACAAACACATTTGCCCAACGGTTCTTGGAATTCATAAATTCAAATGCCCTGGACCAACTAATCCATTGTCCCACCAGAGGCTCAAATATCCTAGACCTGGTCGTTACCAACATGGGAGATCGATGCTCCACACCAGTGGTCACCCCCTTGTTGGCCAGGTCTGACCATAAACTAATCACCCTTAACGTCCTCATCCCATCCCCACTCCCCCTAGTAGGGAAACCTCCATAAAAAAACTTCTCCAAAGCCAACTTCATGCTACTCAAGTCAGAAGTGACAAACTTCATGACACCCATGCAGATGGGAACTGGAAGTTCAACCACTGAATCCTACACTAAGGCACTGTACGATCACATCCACTCGTGCATGAATCATGCCATTCCAAACAGAACCAAGACGGTCTCCTCCAAAAAAAGGAACCTAATCTGGTGGTCCCCTACCATAAACAAAATATACAACAGAAGGAAGAAACTGTTGCAGAAAAGAGGAAAATCCCAGAATGCAAAAAACTCCCTTACCAGCCTCAGTAAGAAGCGGAGATCCCTCATAAAATCCTCCAAAGCTAGTTATGAAAATAAAATTGCCAAAGATTCCAAGGACATATACAAGGCATTCTATAGTTATGTCAAGAATCTAAATGGCAATGCTCAGATCTGCTCTGAGTTACAACAGAATGGCATTAAATATACTGACCCCAAGGATATTGCCAATATCCTGGCAGATCAATTCAGTGCAAACTTCACCCCCCCTCTCACTCCCTAAAGGGCCCATCTCAATACCAAAGGATTGCCAAATTCCGATACTCACAGCCACACAGGTGCAAAACACACTCTCCAAAGCTAAGACTACAGCATCCATGGGATCAGATGAGATCCCGGACTGTGTACTACATGAATTACAAAATGAACTGGCACCTCACCTAAGTGTCATGTTTAATCATAGCCTCACCTCAGGCTTCGTGCGCAATGAGTGGCGCACAGATACAGTTATCCCACTCCACAAGGGGGGATCCACTTTGGATCCCGGGAGCAATCGTCCCATCAGTCTGACGAGCCTGATCTGCAAAGCCATGGAACGCATTATCATGGAACTTATAAACAAAGACATTGGCAACCTTCAAACACTGGACCCCACCCAGTTTGGTTTCGTAAAGGGCTGATCTTGTCTCCACGACCCGATTGACTTCTTCAAATCAGTCTCCAGAGCCGTGGATGAGGGCAAGGTGGTCCACACAGCCTATCTGGACCTCGCCAAGGCCTTCAACACCATCCCCCACTCTGGAATCATAGATAAACTTACTGAACAGGGCATTAATGCCTACATCACTTGATGGGTTGCCAACTGGCTTACTGACAGAACCCACACTGTAAAAGTAGCTGACTCAAAATCCAGCTCCAGACAAGTCACAAGTGGAGTACCTCATGGTTCAGTCCTGGGACTGCTCTTGTTTGGCATCTACTTCTCTGAAGTACAGGCCAGCACTAAGGGATTCTGGCTAACAAAGTTCTCAGATGACTGCAAACTGGGAGCCATTATCAAATCCCCAAATAATGTGGATATTCTACAAAAGGGCCTTACAGAAACAGATGCTTGGTGCCAGAGCCATGGGCTCATGCTCAATGCCAAGAAATGTATAGTTATCCCCTTTGGGAAAAAACAGGTACCCATGAATTACTACATAAGTGGCAGTACACTAAACACCAAATGTGTGACTTAGGGACACAGGTGGACAGTGGTCTCACTTTCGATAACCACATAGCCACAACAGTCAGGAAATCCTTCTATGTGGCACACCTCCTCACTAAGGGCTTTTCATCCAGAATAAAAGGAGGTCATTGTCTCACTGTACTCCTCCCTCATTAGACTCATTATAAAGTACAACCCCCCGTTTGGTATGTACCTCACAAGACATCTGCAACAACTGGAAAGGCCACAGAAATACCTCACTAAAAGAATTACAGGCCTAAAGCAGATGTATTATGCTGACCGTCTAAAAAAACTCCAGCTGTACTCTGTTGCATATCACCTACTCAGAGGTGATCTCTGCTTAACATACAATGCTATGTCAAACCCAGTGCTGTTGGACATGTTACACTTAAAGAAATCCCAATCCCTCAGCGCTCCACACTCCAGGGATCTAAACCTGGTCATCACAATGAACAAAACATGCTGGAGGGATAAGTTCCTGACCCAGAGACTCCCCATACTCTGGAATAGACTGCCCATACATGTCAAGCTGAGTGCCTCTTTGGCCCTCTTCAAAAGGAACATTGACGATTGGATGGGAGATAGGAAATTCACCTCGGGAATCACACTAGTCACCCTACTAGACAGGGGACCAGGGAAGTAAATATTCTGGGAAGAAATAGCCAGGTAATTGTTATGGTTAGGCTAGTATAGGCCCTAGGGCTGATAGCGTAGTACAAACCTATGAACATATGTCTTTGGTATGTCATACAGGTGGAGATAAATTCCTGTGTCAAAGTATGCAAGAACTTAAGATTAAAAAAAAAAAGGGAAGTAGATGGACTTTCCCTTCCTTTAAGTCCAAGGCAAGAAGATGAAAGAGCCGATGTTGCCTTTTTTGTTTGATTCAACCTCTGAGTCTGAGATCAGACTCAGATCCAGTCTCAGCACTTTCAAACTTGTGGATCCAGGATTCTGAATCCTCCCCTCCCACAACTGCCTCTCTTTCTTCCTCAGAATACCTCCGATCTCATTAGCTGTCTGAAGTAAATGGTCTTGTGATTGAGGGCTTTGATCTCCAGTTATTTTTCTGTAGGATAAGTCATTTAAAAATGTTATATTTCATATCCTTTCTGATATTGATATATCTTACTGCCATACCCTGATCGCCTTTTTTCTTTAAAAAAAGAGAGTGAGGAGTTAGTTACCTACTGTTAGATGTTTGTGTATTAAAAGCTATTACTTTTTAGCATTTTGTGTGTTAGTGTTTTCCACAATAGTTACAGATACTAGATATTTAATAATATAGATTTTTGCTTTTCTAGATCTAGGTAATTGGTTATTTAGATAGTAAACTATTAACACTGAGGTAATTTGTTGGATTTTCAGCTGTAAGAAGTGCACGGAGTGTGGGCTCTCGTTACTACTGCAGGACCCCCACTCCCTTTGCGTGTATTGTTTGGTTGCTGCCCATCTCAACACAGAGTGTGAAGCTTGGGCCTCCTTCAGTGCCTGAGCGATTTCAGGGCTGAAGAGGCAAATAAGTTTTGAAGAACCTTTTGTTGGTATAGTAGGGCTCATCTAGTCATCCAGCAGCTTCTCCTTTAGTCAAGTTGGCTAAGAAATCAAAGTCAAAGGAAAAAGAAAGACAAGGACAGTGATATTTCCAAAGAATGCAAGATTTCAAAGAAAGTGCCCGAGAAGGCCAGGAAATGGTTGCCTCACCCATTAGGTTCATTGGGTCCTGCACTGAAAATTCAAAAGGAGTTGGATCCAAAGGCTACACGGATCCACTGTCCTTCTAAGCTCTCTGCGAACCATGGCTTTTACTGTAGCAGGCAACTGAGTAAATGTCAGGAAAATCCTACTAGGACAGCTGAACTTTATTTGGGGTTAATCTGAGTCTCTTTAATTGATGGCAGGTGTGTACCCAAGAAGACTGAATGCTGTAAATGAATCAAAAGGTGCTTCGACAAGTATTAGTTTAAGGGTGTGCATACTTATGCAACCAGCTTATTGTACGTTTTTTATTTTTTATATTTTTCCCCTAACAGATTTTGTTTATTTTATGATTGAGTTGTACAGGTTATAGGTCAGATTAAAGGTAGGAAAAGGTTTGAAATGATTTATTGTGGTCTAATTTTTTTATATCACAAAAACCTGGCATTTTAACAGGGGTGTGTAAACTTTTTATATCCACTGTGTGTGTGTTTAAATATATATAGATATATACACACCCACTCTACACCCTTTTATTCCATTTTAAAAATCACTATCAACTTTCTTTCTCTTCTTACCCTTTTTGCTCTGTTCCTCTTACCTTGCTCAGTACTTATACCCTACCCTTTCCTACCATATACGTACCTCTCTCTCTCTCTTATACTAGCTCAGGGATTTCTCCTTACCTACTTCTGAAGTGCTACAAAATTGGATCATTTAATGAAATATGCCTCTTCTTAGAATAGAAACAGGGATATATTCTCAATGTATAATACTGAACTAAGTTTCAACTTTTTTATGTTGACATATTGAGCCATATTTGGCCACACTTTGTTATTAGTTAACAACTGTTGTTGTGAGCGACACTAGGTTTATTATAGTTTATATTTCTTAATTGTTAGTTAATATCTATTTGCTGTTGCCTTGTACTACTGCTGTATGTGTTATTAGATGCTATATAGTGGAGTTTTTCTCCCAGGGCCTCTGCTGAAAATGGGCTTCCTGCCCAGTTGACTTTCCTGGTAAATAAATGTAAAATAAAATAAATAAAATATATATATGCATGCGCGCACACACACACACACACACACACACACACACACACACACACACACACACACACACACACACAGTTTTTATAAAAAAGAAAAAGTAAAAAGAAAAAAAGCTTAATGATATAACCCCCTTTATAGGCTGTTGGGATATCTCTTATTTGGCTAAATAACTCCCAACCGAGCTCCATGTTGCTCACAAGGCACTAAATCAACCCCGGATCATTGGCAATATATAACCCATTTTAGATGAGCACATCTGACACTGGAACAGCTATAGGAATCTGCACAAGAATGTAGACCTAACCCTCTGCAGGCATATCTGTGGAAGGTACACAAAAGCACGGCAGAATCGGCTCCAGAAAGTTGAGACATGGTTTCTGTCTTTGTATTTATTGATAGGTCAAAATACCCAACAGTTTTTATTCCTTTTTGTTTTATTAGTTTATAGTGGTTTAAACTTGGAATGTAATTTGCTGGAAGGCAGTATCCATGCATGCCTAGGCAGTACTTAGATTGGTTTTATTGATAAAGAAAAATCGCCATAGAGGAGAAGGCGATAGATTAAGGCACATTTTTTTAATGGACTTGGATTTTGCTTTTCAACCATAGTTTGCTGCACTTATGTTTAAGATTTTTTTGAGAGGATTTGTTATCTTTCACTAGATGCAATTGAAATGTAGCTGTTAAGTCTTTGGAAACGGGAAAAACTTGTTTGGTAAAGCAGTGCTCTAGACCGAGCCCCCAGTGCTTACCCACCCCCCACCCATGGCACTACCTCTGAGGATGGACATATCTCGATGAATTCCCCATCTCTGAATGAAATAAGTACATGTTGTTACAAGCTTTAACACATTATCCAAGCAGCTCTCATCTGCCTTTAAAGTACTATTTATAAATAAAGAGATGTCTTCAGACAAGAAGCAGCTCTGAGTGTCCTACCTTCATGTTATTCAGCTTTTTTGTTGTGTGATACTGTAAAGGATCTTTCCACCACTTCTTTTGGAGAATGTGGAACTTCAAAAGGGCACTGCTAGTTTCTTTTCTTGTAAGCCATGAGTTTTTAGACTGGAAAGTTTTTTCACAGAGGTTTTTTTGAGTTGGTTCCCCAACAACAGGAAGGGGATTTACCTCCAGGATTTGGTTTGGAAGGCATTATTTGTCTGAATATGAGTAGCAGAAGAAATTACCCAAGCAAACCCCAGTTCATGCATAACTGGCAGGAATTCCTTACCCAAGGTCAAGGATTCCTTATCAGTCCAGATGTTAGTCACACAGACTTTAGCCACTTGAATGGTGTCCACACAAAGTCTGTGATGAAATCCATAGACTCCTTAGAGGAATGTCCTTCCGTAACCTGATGGATGGTAGACAACGGTACTGATGGTTTGCTTTTGCAGGGACTGCATATTCAAAGAAGCTGAAAGTACCAGCTGTAATCTCTTTCAACCATAGGAGAGAATGAAGAACATGGCACTGCTTCACCTGATCTAGCATGCTGTAAAACCAAGAAACCTGGTGGTAGTATAGCAGCAAGGACGAGCTAGCAGTTCACCTGCAGTCAGATTTTGGTGAAAAGCACATGATCAGTGTTACAGAGCAGATCTCTAATAACACCAGACTTGTTTTTGACAGATCTTGCATTAAAATACAGCATCCTGACTTAAGGTACAGGTGAACATGTCCTTGGTTGTTAGTGGGATCCATACATATGTTGCAAGACCTAAGACCTTGTTTCACTAACACATTTCCTCCCATGGTGGACACTAATCAGGGCCTGCGCAAAAGTGGTAAAAATATGATGCTTGCAATGCATGCCCTTTGCCTCCAGCTAGTGATGAGCTTGCTGTTGGGTAGCAATAACACCAGCAGGAGACCAGAACAACCAAAAGGTCTGGAGCCAAACAGAGACTCGTCATTATATAAAAATGACCTAGAAAAATAAATACAAAAGTAAATCAGTTCAGATTAAATAACCCAAGGTAAGTACAAAAACTGGTAAGCTGTAAAATCAGAGGATGAAATGAAACTAAATCAATGCAACATGTTTAATACTGCAACAAGTCCATAAAATGGACTTACTTTATTTATTTTACATTTGTTTACCAGGATAGTCCGACTGGATAGTGTCCATTTTCAGCAGAGTCCTGGAGAGAAAAGCTCCAACACAAGTAGGAAATAGAAAGAAAAAAATGTGTGATTACATGAACATAAGATTTAAAAAAGCATGCAATTGCATGAATATAAGATAAAAAATTGCACATTGTGTTAACATTTTGAATGGAAGTAACAGATTACTTAGAATAAGTCAGAGCCTAGGTGTTCAGTATACAGGAGATTGTCAGAATACAAGGTTATTCCAGTTAGTAGCAATGTCATGTTTTGTACAGAGTGAACATAGTAGAGGCATACACATTAATGGTTTGGTGAACAGTTGACTATTTGTACAAGTATTTACATAGGTTCATAGGTTGGTATGAGGCTATCGGCACTAGGACCTATACAAGCCTAACCATAACAATTCTTCCCACAATATTTACTTCCCTGGACCGCTGTCTAGCAGGGCAACTGACGTGATCTACAGGGTGAATTTCCTATCTCCCAGACTTACAGGGAGCACTGAGATGCACTCAGATAGGTGTTACACAGTTGTAATAGCACTATAATACATTTGTATAGCAACCTTAACAGAGCATGCACCTGAGTGGTTAAAAATGTGACTTTGTAGTAAAGTGTGGAATTTATGGTGGTTTGTTACAGTTGCAAAGATGGTTGGAGCAGAGATATGACTTTAGGAGAATCTTAAAGGAGGATGTAGATTTTTGTAGTCACGAGGAAGGTTATTCCAGGACTTGGCAATTTCATAGGCAAAAAGAGATTCCCCTGAGTTTTTGCAAGAGATGGTTTCAATTAAGGCTTTGTTACTGGAGCATAATTATCTGTTTGATTGGTAGAAGTTGAAGAGGTTGTTCAGGGCAGGGTTTTTTTCAGGGTAGTACAGTATTTGGTGGGATAAGTTGAGTTGGTGGTATGTTAGTAAGCTGGGGAATTCTAGCCAGTGTAGGGTTTGTAGGGCATGGTAATGGCGGGAGCGTGACTTGGCATTCGCACAGAACCTTGCAATTTTGTTGTAACAAGAGGAGAGTTTCTTTGAGTCGGATTTATGTAGGTTGGTTAGTGAGGGAGAGGCATATAGTAGTGTGGATAAAAGGTGAGTTCTAGCTATGGCCACACGTGATTCTGAGGTAAGGTACCTTTTGCAGCTATAGAGGGAGCTTAATTACTTTACTTTGGAGATGGTTGTTGAAATGTGTTTGTTGAATTTGAGTTGTTGGTCAATGGTAACACTGAGGAGTTTTGCCTCTGAGACTGGGGTGATCTGGGTGTTGTTGGTGGAGATTATGGAAAAGGAGAGGTCAGTGGGTTTTGTTGGGTGGAACAACATGAGTTGGGTCTTTTTGGGGTTGAGTATAAGTTGTGAGCTATTGAGCCAGTTCTCAATTTCAGTGAAGGTTAGTTGTTTTTTTTGTTTTAGAAGTTGGTTATTGTGTGCAGAGCCAATGAGGTGTGTCATTGGCATATTGGACAATATCGGCTTCTATGGTAGCTAGGTGGAGTTGGTTGGTGAAGATATTAAAAAGCAATGGGCCAACGATGGAACCTTGGGGTACACCTAGGGTGACTGGGAGTGGGGGGTTGGGGATTTGATCCATTTGACGGACTGGTGTCTGTTGTCTAGGTAGCTTTTAAACCAGTGCAGAGTGAGGGAGTCAAAGTTCAGGGCAGAGAGGTTAGAAGTTTTTTTTGTGAGATACTGTGTCGAATGCTTTGGATAAATCAAGGAAAGTGGCAGACACTAGTTACCTTGGTTCCTGTAGGGATTTATGGTGTTGGTGAATCTGAGTAGGGCAGTGGAGGTACTGTGGGATGGGCAGAAGCCATGTTGGGTTGGGGACAGAAGGTTATTGGAGAGGAGGTGGGAGTGGGCTTGGTGGTGTACACATCTCTCTCAAATCTTTGACAGGGGTGAAAAAATTGCTATTGGGCGATGGAGAGTTCATAAGAGGGGCCTGCTTTGTGAAGGGGAATAATGAAAGAGGTTTTCCACAGGGTTGGCATAGTGTGTTCAGTAATGGATCTGTTAATTATTTGTGAAATAGGATAGGCTATTACTGTTGATGAGAGCTGAAGATATTCGTCAGGGAGGTTGTCAGTGGCGAGGGTGGTGGGTTTCAGCTTTGATCATTTTTGTATATAGGATGTTTGTACTTGTTTGAGGGAAAAGGGGGTACAGTTTTGTTGAGATATAGGGGGTTGGGGAATGTTGGTGGTGGAGTCATTTATAAGTTTAAGTATGGAGGAGGTGAAATAGCTGTTTAAGTTGCAGGCTGTGTCAAGATCTGTACTGAGTGTATTGGGGGGGAGTGGAGTGGTGGATTTGCCGGGTTGGAGTATATTATTTAATGTTGTCCAGAATTTATGAGGGTTAAAATTATATTTCTTTTGTAGGGAGAGGTAGTAGTTTTGTTTATCTAGTTTTACTTGTTTTTTGCCCTTATTCCAGACTTCCTGAAAGGATTGCCTAGTTGTGGGTGTTCTATGGTGGCACCTGGTTTTCCAGGCTTTGTTCCTATTTTGGAGAAGGGTTCTTGTGGTATTTTGGAGCCAGGGGTGGGGTTGTTACGTATCCTAATTGTTTTTATGGGGGCTAATTAGTTTAGATGCTTAGAAATGTGGAGTTGAAGTATTCAGCTGCCTTATCTAGTGGAAATGTTATGATGGGAGACCAGTCACAATATTTTAAGGCCATCAGGAAGTCATTTTTGTGGAAGTTTTTTCGGGAGTGGGTTTGTAGGAGGGAGGGGGGTGGTGGTGGTTTTTTGCCTAATGATGAAGGTGGAGCTGTGATCACTGAGTGCAAATAGGCAGTATTTGGCTGGTTGGTGAGGATCCAGTCTAATGTGGATTCTCTTTTAGTAGCCTTCTCTATTCGTGTAGGGGATTGGATGAGTTGGGTGAAATTGTATAGGTTAATATGGCAGGTGGGAGTGGAAGAATGCATATAGTTCCAGTCAACATTAACATCACCTAGTATGATGGTTTCCTGGGGTAGAGAGTGGGAGGCCCAGTGGAGTATGGATTCCAGGATTGGGAGGTTGTCACCTGGGGATATACAGATGCCAATTGAGTTAACTTGTTTGTGTTGATTTAGGGAAAGTTTTGCAAGCAAGATTTCGGCATTTTTAAGTTTGGGGTCTCTGTGTGTATGAGTTGAACTTTTAGGTTACTTGTATGAAATAGGGCTATTCCGCTGCCTCTTTATGTACCTGGTCAGTCCTAAAGATATAATAACCAGGTGGGGTTATGGAATTGTCACTGACATGTGGTTTGAGCCATGTTTCAGTGATGACAATAATGTCAGGGTTGTATAGGGAGATGGTGGAATGAAGTTCTTCCATTTTGTTCATAATTTAGGTTTAAGATTAGTAAGTTGTTGGGGTTTTGTTTGGAAGGCAGGTGGGAATTATTGTTTTTGGTGGGGGTTGCAGGGCCTGGGTTGGGTTGAATGTTGCCACCTAGTAATAGCTGGGTGGTTATGGTTGTAAAGGTTTTGAGATAAAATATTGTCAGTGAGTGGAATTGGAAACTTGGTTGCTTTTTTAGTCAAGTAGAGAAATACTTAGGGGGATGGGATATAAACTTGTTTGATAGCTGGGTGTTGAGAGTATGATTGTAGGCCTAGAGGGGTTGATATTGTTGTGGTGTAGGGTGAGTGATTTTGTGTTGCTATAGTGGGTGGCAGGGAGATAGTACGTAGTGCTAATGGTGGCTATGGTGAGACATGCGAGTAGGGAGGTCAAAGATGGAAGAGTAGTATGTTGGAGTACAGACATAATGAAGTGGCAGTTGGAGAAGGAAGGACATTTTAGTATTAGGTGAGGGCTGTGGTGTGGGTTAGAAGGGGACTGACTGGGGTGGGGAGGGTTTGGGATTTATTAAGTAATGGTTATTGTTTGGAGGAAGGTAGTGGGCAGGTGGTTTATAATTGGTTGGTGGGTGTGGTTTAGTGGTTCAGCTGATTTGGGGGATGGATAAATGTAGACTGGGCAGCACTCAGAACACACTGTTGGCGCCAAAAAACAATCTGTGAGTGAACCGTATTTGGCCTGGTAAGTGAGTCAGCTTTGTCTGCACTAAGGGTCAGAGGACTGGGAACCTGGTCATGGATGGTGATGTCCTGAACTTGTGAGGAGTAGGGGGTTAAGAGCAGGCCTTTAACTGGTGATTGAGGCACCCTGCATTGACTGTAGTTGAGCTGGGAGTTTGCAGGTGGGAATAGGTGTCAGGTAGGCAGAAGGGACAGTTAGAACAGTTTGCCCGGTATCAGTTGCAAGAGTGGAATACCTGGGATTGTACTGCCACCTAGAGGAAAAAAGCTTAAGTTCATGGAAGATCTCTGGGTTGGTCTGGGCTGGAATGGCTGTTTTGGATGTGGGCTGAGGGCTGAATTGCAAGTGTGCGAACATGTAGTTAATTTTACAGCAATCAACAGAGATACATTACAGATATAGATTACCAACAGTTGGCAAGACAGCCTTGGTTAGAATTTAACCTACGTTGTAGATGTAATGGAGGGCTCCTGTTGTCTGGTGGACTTATTTTAATTGAGGTACCTGTCAGGAGAACTGTGCACTTGAGGGGGTATTCAGCGTCGGGGGATCATTAGAGTGGCTTGTACCGGCTGAAAAAGAAGCAAATTACAGGGTGAGTTAGTAGATGTATGCCTGAGGGTATTTCCAAGTAAATTAAACAGCAGATAGGCAAAGAAATGATGAAGGCACACTGTAGAAATGACTAATGAACAACCAGGAGCTTAGGGAACAACTACTGGGCTGAAGCACGGAGAATTGATATAGTTAGTAGCAGCTCCAGTTGGGGTGTGGTATTACCTTACACCACCCAGGGAGTACAGTACTAGGTGGAGGTACAGTCCATAAAGGATGCTATAGCAACATATCTAGCAGATAAATTCACTAGAACAGTAAAAACAGCAGTAATATACAGTAAATACTATTTGTTTGTTCAATAGCTAGGTGGTGGCAATGACTTGGTAATGCAACCGCGTACACTGACAAAATGCAGTAAAAAACAGTACGAGACATTCTTCTGAATTATTATGGCAAGAATGCTAGTCTACACTTTCAGTTGTATATAATGGCTGATTACATGCAGGGCAGAACAAGACAGAGTTATGCAGCAGATTAATACAGTAATTAACAGCTAACAGTAGTAAAACAGCAAACGCCATATGTTTGTTCCACACCTATGGTAGCGGTTATTCGTTAGTACCACAACCACAGACATTTAAATGCAGCAGAAAAAAAAAGAAAACTGTGACCAGCGTACTGCTTACTTATTGTGACAAAGGCTAGTCTACACTTTTAGTATTTCTTTATTTGCCGTACAAATACAGGGCAAGCACGAGGTACAGTTCTACCAGTAGCAAATGGGTGTTGGGTTGATGCTAAACAGGGATTCAACAGTGCATGAGTGTTTATTTGTCAGTGCAAGCTGGACTCTCATGGTAACGGGTACAGAACGCAATTGCGGTTGCTGCTAGTAACCCCTTAAGCAATACACTCTCCAACCATTCAAGCAATGCACTTTCTAGTCAACCCACTGGCTAAACCTTAGCTTTTATGTTTAAGAACAGATACAGCAGTGCTGTATCCCTTGGGCCAAATTAATCAGTGCGACCTATATCATACCACGTGTGACAGATTAACATAAGCATACACAAGTACGTGAAGTTACACTGTGGGGAAGCAAGACTTGAGCAAGCTGGCACGGAGTGACTTTGCAATGCTAGTCTGAGCCAGAGTGATGGTTTTAGATGGAGCAGGACTCATAGGCTATGACGGGGTGACTGCATTAAGTAGTATTTAGTAATGAAACACAAAGCCCTGGTCTACAGTGTGTGGCTAACCTCTCATTGGAGTTCTGTGTGAACTTGGATGCAAATATCTGGCAATTAAACAAAAACAGACAGTAGTGTTATTCAATAAAAACATTCATTTCAGTACAAGATGAAGACAGAAACACTTACCAGATGGCACACTCGCAATGGGATACAGGAGGTGGAATCTGTGGAGCAGGAGAGCTAGAGGGGTTTAAAGATGGCGGTAAGGGGCTGGGTGTCCTTTATTGATTCATGGGGGGGGTACACAACTACTACAGATTCAGTTAGTTCCGGCTAGGTAGGGTTTGTATGAACTGCACCTTCCCAGAACACAGAGTTGGTGCCAAAAAATAATCTGTGAGTGAACCGTATTTGGCCTGGTAATACAATAAAATCTAAGTTCAGGATGGAATACCAGAGCTCTTATGGCAAAACTCTTAATCAGTTTCTGAGTGTGGACCAAAGCAATATGAAACTCAGGCTGGAATGGCAGAATACAGTAAGCTCTCGGTTAACCGGCACCCATGGGGAGTGGTAGATGCCGAAATAACTGTAGTTTCTGGTTGCTTGACAGTTACTATTAAAAATAGACCTGACTAATATTGTACCCTATACTATTTGTTTGGTTTGACTTGTTCTTAGGTTGGGGAGAGAGGGAATTTATTCCTGTCTTCAGTTTTAAAACTCTAAAACTCCAAAAACGTATGGTATGTATCTGAGGGGGGGGGGGGGCACAAAATACAGCTCATGAAAATTGTACTGCATTTCTTTGATTTTTTTTTTTCTGCTTGTTTGAGAGTTCTGGTTGCTTGAGTTCTGGTTAACTGAGAGTTTACTGTAATAATTTAAGGCAGATAGACAAACACCTTAGTTTGTACAAAAATTACAATGTGTTTCGATCCTGTACTAGTGTTACTAATCAAAAAAAAATTACAGGAGCCAAAAAGTATACCAGAAAAGTAACTGCTGATTTAAGCATCAAGCATTAGATGGGGATATTAGTGCCGTAAAAATAGAATTCAGGCCTGGATGTCTTATTATGTGATACTGAAAGAACTGTAGTCTGTATAAAAATTTGAAATTGCAGTGCTGCTGCTGATAAATAGTAGTTGTAGCAGAAAATAGCTGGCTTGGAAAGGCATATTACCAAGTGTCCTTTAATTTTCTCAGCAGGTAGCAGGTCAAAATAACCAAATTACAGGCATACAACAGCCAGTTTGTAGTGGTGGCTTCAAAACAGCACAACCATACAGCAATACCATTTGGGGTGTGCTTAATGTCCACCAGCTCATCCTGCCAGCATATTACTGAGTAGAGTTCAGAAATTCCTGCCAGAATACAGTAGTAGGCTGTAAAAGAGAAACCCAAGTATAATGGTGAAGAAAACGTGGCCAACAAATTTCAAGGGCACAAAGTCATAAAATGACCATCAACTACCACAGCCTTAGAGCTAACAGATTGTAGAATCCAGCTCTTTACCAGGAAATTCATAACAGGCACATTAACCAGAGAAGTGCAAATCCAGCATGAGCCAGCAATCCAAGCATAGCGCATTTTCAGCAGGATCCAGCAGCTCAGTGTCAGCTGAAAGTTCGATAGTTCCCCAGCTTATGGTCTCTCGTAGATAAAATGAATTAGCTGGTAGTATGTGGTTTACACTTCATGCTGCAGGCTACAATGCATCTGGAAGACGTCTGCAGTTCAGAAGCAGTCATAGCAGCAGCCGCAATAGTAAAGCCAATCTCTGAAGCTAGAGGTTGCAGTTTACACCTAATTAATTGATTCATTCATCTTGGTAACTGGGGTAAAGTACTGATCCAAATAGACCTATTTCAGTCTCAGTCTGGACAACTATAAATAACAATAGATGAGCAAGTTAACAAGAAGTATTATGAATATAAACAAAATGTTATGAAGATAGCATTGAATCGATAACAGTAATAAAGTGTACAGTATAGGGGAGAACAGGAAAGGACGGTTAGAGTAAGGAGGGAAGAAGAGTGTGAAATAGTGAAGGGACAGAACAGAAAATGTAAAAAAAATAGCAAAAGTAAGGCAAGGGCACATAGAAATTAACGATATAATATGTGGGGGTTAGATGATGAGTCCATTGCGAAACTGACTTGGACTCCATGTGATCCTTAAGCTGACTATGAAATAATGGGTACAAGGTGATGTCCTTAAGATTAGTAGGGAGGAATTACCAGAATATGGGTCCTGGGATGTAAAAGACATGATTGTGCAATGAAGTCTGGTTCTGGGACATGGAGGAAGTTAGCTCTAGTGGTTAAGACTTCTTAGTTTATGACTTGGGGTTGTTTAAAGAGGTTGGAGGCAAGAGAAGGGTAGGATTGGTGTTTGAGGAGCTTGTAGAGTTGAGATCCAAGAAGCAGGTTAATCCGTTGTTGGATAGGTGGCCATTTGGCTGTATTAAGTGTGATAAAATGATGCCCGTTTTCACAGGAAAGGGTAATGAATTTCCAGAGCTGCTTATAGTTTGGGTGGTGGTGGAGTTTTTCTTGGATGCTGCTGCAACAAGTAAAAGTCCAAATTCAAGTTGTGATAGTAGACTGCTTCTGCCTATGGCATTCCTGGTTGGTCTGAAGAGAAAGGGGGAAACTTTATAGGACCAAAATAGGAGAGAATGTAATTTTCTTCTGTATTCTTTCTAGGTGAAGGTGAAAGTTCAGTGTGGGATCAAGCCACATGCAACAACACTTGAAGGAGATTACTTGATTTTTTCAAGATGATCATGGATAAGAAGTAATTCTGAGGTTTTTCTGCCATTTAGGGGAGGCACCAAACAGCATAGTTTTAGTTTTGGAAGTATTCAGAATTAGCTTTTTCTTAATTAAGTGATTTGATAAGAAAAAGGAAGTCACTTTGTAATTGTTTGGCCAAGGTCAGGTTTGAGTGAAATAAGACTTTAGCAGCCAGAATGTAATATGAACATTTGCACAATCTGAGATACTGCAGATTTTAAAAATCCATGCAATGTGACCCAAAGGTATAGCAAAGGTGCATTGATAACTCAGAACAAGCAGAAACTCAAAACACAACTGACAATGCTGACAGCCAACCTGCTGCTGAATGCAAATGCCCAGAGGGAGTTATTCCCAGGTCTGTCTTAGTTCATTACTGAACAATTGTATTCGCTGTCTATTTTTGATGTGCAATGATAAAAATATTAGTAGCAGAGGGGAGAGTAGAATATTGTTTCCAGCTAATGAGACATTTTTCAATTTTTTATCATCCACATTAATAGTTAACTGAAGCTGTACACCAATTTTTTTTTTGTTTACAGTTGGAATTCTACAAGTATGCCTACTGTAAGTGAAGTTGCATTGATTCAATGCTTCAGTTCTTAGGTCCATCTTAACAGATGTGAAGCAGGTAAGCAGTGCCTTCAGGTGTCTCAAAATTTGAGGACTGCCTTACATGTGTTATTGCTCTTCTTCATTGACCTTTTTTTTTAAGCAGTATGCAAGCCCCCCTGCACTCCAAATGTGGGGAGAAAGCCTCTAGCATCCCCTAGTGAAATTGGTAGTTTTCCTCTTTCTCTATGGTTGTGTGACCATGGAGTTAGTATATTTATTTATTTAATATCCGGGATTGTGAAGGCAGAACCCCCACATCACTGGCAGGGGAGCAAGGTTTTTGAGTAGTTTACGGTGATCGCTAATGTAACGCATTTGCTTACATTTGTGATCACTTGATTTCAGTAGACTTTGCATAACCAAAAATCCAGATTTCCACCTTCCAAGACTTGACATGGGGAGTGGGATCTACAGAATTTTAGTAATTAAAATGATCAGTTTTTCACTACAGTGCATTTCCCGCCCCTCCTAAACACACACACACACACACACACACACACACACACACACACACACACACACACACTTACTTGTAAAGCTTTTGTTGTGGTATCCCAAATGCATAGGGATAACATCACTGGAGTCTTTCAGGACTCAGTACTTCATCCTCCAAGGCTGGTTAGGTGAACTACCAGCTGGGCTTTGCTGGTTTCAGTAAGTGTCTGACAGTGTATTGGATATCCATCCCTGTCTTGCAACAGCTTTGATTAGGCACCATCTTGCTGTCTGACATCACTCACTTGTGCTGATGAGTTCCTGCTTGGGAGGCTGTCTGGAACTTCTGTGATTTGTGTGCCATCTTACTGTTCTGGGTCCGGTATCAGTAAGCCAGTATAGTTCTGCAAAGGCCCTGCTGGTGAAACAACTTGGTATAATTGCCACTTATTATACAAGTTTGACATACACTGACCAGTGGCAAAGCTTCAGTGGACTTTCATGTTTGAGTTTGAAGCTGTTGGACGTACTTATCTTTGCCCTAAATGGAGAGAATTGTGCCTTTAACCTGTACAGAGTACAACTGTGCATGTCATGTTGTCTTGTTTTTGTCTGAACACTGTTAAATGGTGTGCAACATGAAGATAGGCTGTAGCAGGAGTCAAGTTTTTTTGAAGTCATTAAAGCCATTTCTTCAGTTGTTTAGAAATAGTGCAGCTGCAGCCATTAGACAGAGAGCAGGAAGCTGTGGTTTTAGAGATTTGATTTGTTCCTGAATGAGTACAAAGTCTGGAATGTGTAGCACGCTATGTTATGTAAGGAGGCTTAATGAATAACGCTCAGAGACAGTATTTGCCAAAGGCTTTTTGTTCTATATTGCAAATTGTTTGGAATTTCTGTGCACTACATCTGCTAATCACTAGTGTTAGCTCATTATTGTTTATAATTGTATACTTTGCATTCTTCATCCTTTATTTAAACATAGAAAATATACGCCTGTGTGAGGTAACATGCCTTACATTATATTTATCACTGTAAGTGTCTGTTAGTGCAGAGAATTAATGTAATGAGTTGTTAAAACGCTGCTTACGATATCCTGGTTTTGACTCCTTCAGCCTTCATTTACCTGCTGTATGACTCTGAACAAGTCATTTAACTGCCTTTGCTCTGGGTCATCTCTGAAAACGGACACTTGCAACCCCACAGTTTACAACTGTCCAGGGTGTCTAATTTGAACTGGTTTGTTAAAGATCCACTTATTGATTGGATTGCTCTTGGTTCCTTAATTCTATATCACTGTGTGTTTTGTCCCTTTTGTTGTGGATTTAAACACAGTGTCTTTATTTCCACCCCTTGTGGTAATCTGACTACCAAAGCCCCACCCCCCCGCTATTGTCACTTTTATATAAGCTATTTAAATACTTATTCCCCCATTGTTTTACATAGATCCAAATACTGAGTGCCCACCCATCTAAACAGTATTGCTTTTAAGAAACCTCCCTTATAAAATGTCTGTGGATTTTAAACTGTTTGGCATTGTTGTAAGACTTGGCATGCCTTATTTCACCTTGCTGTTAGTTTGCCTTGCATTAAATTGCCTGATTAGGAGTAACTAACCGGCTGTTTAAGTTAATGGGTTAGGATTGTACTTAGTATATCTTTTTATGTGTTTTTACATTGAGGACTGAGTTTATTCACCTAGTGACAGTAGGTAGTATCCTGGTTTATCTGAGATGGGGAAACACACACACAGGAGGGGCTCTGACTGTAATCTTTTACTGGCCATTATTCTGTATTTTTCACACCTGTATAAGCTGGCGAGTTTGTGCAGAGCTCATCATACAGCAGCAGTTACCAGTGCCCTGTATAATAGCAGACACCTAGAAGGTAAAATATTCCTGTAGAACTATCTCTGAAACTGTACCCAGTAACTCTGTGATTGTAGTTACATTACTTTGTGCATTGAGAAGCTTAGATCAACTAGTTTGCAATTTGTGGAGCACTGCCCCTTAAATTTAGCATTATATTGCCTGGTCTAGTCTGTAGTTCTCAAAGCACCCTTAGCTGCCCTCTTATAATTTGTTGTACACCGCACCAGTGTAGCTCTCCTAATAAATTATCTGACATCGTAGCTGTGCACCTTCCCAATTTCTCCACAGCCCGTTTGGTGGGTATGGGTATCTTGAGACAATGTAGCAATTGCCTCATGTTCACCGACAACCGTTTAACCCTTAAAGAAACAGAATGTCACACACACACACTTGCTCACAATGTCAGTGGAGGCAAAGCTCTTGTATACAAGCACACAGAATAATAATCAGGTTGTTATGAACACAAACATGCACGCACCACACATAGTATGCACCTCACGTGTAGACCAGCTTATTCTGAGGCACTTGTGCAATCTTTCCAAACTCCATAGACCTCCCAAATACCCCACCTTCAAAAATGTATGCTCTGCAAACCAATAAACATTGAATAAAAGCAACACATAACTACACATACAGCTATACCCAGTGGAGCCTTAACTAAAAAGCCCAGAAGACTAGCCAAAACACTACCCAGTCCTCTAGTCATAAGGGACCCATTGTGTGACATACTGATGCCCCACTCACCAGGCTGGACAAAGAAAAAATAAGTCAGTTGATTATTAGGAACCAGGATCGACCAAGTTATCCAGCCGCTCAAATTACTGCACCATAGATACAAGTCTAAATTGGTCATAGACCATGTAGGTGTGAATAACCTGAAACGTACCTGTCTGGACTATATGAAGAGAATCAATAAGAAGCTGTCAAACTGTATATCACTGGGTGGTGTTTGCTTACCATTGAGTAGAATTCTACCTTCACCAAAGACGATGCCACAATATAAGCAAAAGTTTATTGACTCAAATAATTGGCTTAGTTTCTGGTGTTATTCTAAAGGTACAATATCTGTCAGCAGGGGAGGATATATTTAACAAGCCACATTACCTTGCCAAAGAAGATTTGCACCTATCCCCTCTCTCTAGACTTCTGAATATTGCTCAAGACCTTCTCCTCCCCACAGAGACATTTAGGCAGTGCCAAACTGACAAACTTTCCAGCATGCCCAAGTCATCCCATTGGAATCTAAAGGTGTTACTAAGCAATGTCAGGAGGTTAAACAAGAAACTGCTCTCCCTCCAAGCTCTGCTCACCCTGGAGAATGCAAACATTTGTGCAGTTACCAAGACATGGTTTAAAGGCACAGAGAGTACCCCAGCAGTGCAAGGCTTCTGTGCATTTAGATCAGCAGCTGCACAGACAAGGACTAAAGGTGGAGGCTTCTCGGTCAATATCAATAACAAGCATAGCTCTAGCTTGGTTTAACAAGATGATATGCTAGGGTTTCTGCACTTGCACACAGTGGAACAATGGCCTCCTTGGACCTAGATGCAATACCTTTATTTATAAGTTGCACACAGGTGATGCTCAAATGCTAGATTACTGTTTGTGTGTGTCCCCAAGTCCCTGACTACCGGTTCGACTCTAAGGGGTGTGTTATCAATATGATAGTTACTAGGACTGAATGAATTCTCAAAGAATACTGTTCTGCATTTCTTGGCATTTAGTTTACATCCATGGCTCTGACACAAATAATTTGTCTGTGTCAGCCATTTCTGGAGAACATTACTGTTGGTGGGGAATTCTGACTG
This sequence comes from Protopterus annectens, assembly GCF_019279795.1. Classification (NCBI taxonomy): domain Eukaryota; kingdom Metazoa; phylum Chordata; order Ceratodontiformes; family Protopteridae; genus Protopterus; species Protopterus annectens. The sequence continues at coordinate 118,888,992 of NC_056733.1, read as the reverse complement.
CTCCTAATTTGCAAACATTGGCAAATTCAGTCATCTAGAGATCTTTGACATTGGCCTTGACTTCAGAGAAGTAAATACCAAAAAAGGAGTGATCCCAGGACTGATCCCTGAAGGATTCTGCTGGTGACTCCTGTCTTTATAGAGGTGGACTCCTCATTTCTAACTTCCTGGGTCCTGTTTGTGAGCCAGCTGGCTCTCCACCAGGTGACATAGGGCTTTATATCTAACCTATTAAGTTTATCAACAATGCTTGAGTGGGATATTATGTCAAATGCCTTGGCCAGGTCAAGGTAGGTAGTGTTAACCATTTTCCCCTCATCCATTGCTGTGATGATTTTCTCAAAGAAGTCTACCAGGTTGAGTAGGCATGACCTACCCATGACAAAACCAAATTGTTTGGGTTCTATGTTTGGAGGTTTCCTATATCATTATTTATCATTTCCTAGATAATTCTTTACATGGCTTTGCATACCTGCAAGTTTCACCAGTCTCATATGCAGTGTCGAAGGTCTGTAAATGGCCCATCATTGTGTGGAGGGATGACAGTTGCTGTTCTTCATTTGTGAATCATGAAGCCTGTTTGGAGGCCATAGTTAAATAACAATTCCAGAGGGTCTGATAGGTCATATTTCATGCTATTTAGAAGGCATCCTGGGATAATGTTTGGGCCCATCAATACAGCATTCTTGGCCTTAGAGAGAGAGCATTGAGGACCTGTTCCTTAGTGATGACTGGGGGAGTTATATTTCATGGCATTTCCTTAGAGGAGGTTGAGCGGGAGAGAGGGGTAAAGTTAGAGCTGAATTTGTCTGCCAAGAGGTTTGCTATGTCTTCTGGCTCAGTATATGTGGCTCCATTAATGATAAGCTCTGCACACAATTGTGTATAGCCTTTGAAATTGCGGACATAGCTAAAGAATGCCTTGTGGTTGTCCTTGCCACGAGAGGCCGAATTTACCTCAAATCTGGCTTTGGTAGACTTTTTGTCCTCTGAGTTATTTGCTTGTTTAGTTTGAGAGTGCTTTTTATCTTGATGGGTGCTTGGTCTCCTATTTTTGCAATGGTTTTCTTCTGTTATACAGCCTATTGATGATGCAATTCCACCAGGGTGCCTTGTTTTTTGAGTTAGTTTGGTAATTCTTCCTGGTAGGTACAGTTACATATATGAAGCTGTTAATGTGTTTGTATAAGGTTTCTGTGAACAGTTCCACATAGGCAGCAGTGTTCTCAGGGTTTATGGTGGCTTGATAGTTTGCTAAGTTATCACTTAATAGTAGTAAGTTAACCGTAGAGTAATTCCTGAAAATTCCAGGGTTAGCTGGGGTTATGGGTTTTATTTTTACTTCTAAATGAGATAATTTTGTGGTCTGACCTTACCAGAAAACACAGACATTACACTAGGGGTGTGTGTCACTCTCCCATATTAGTGAGGATCACATTCGATATGTTTGCACCCCTGGTCGGCATATTGACAGTCTGGTCCCATGGGTTTATGTTTACAAAATCCAGGAATTTCTGTGCCTACACGTTTGGTGTTGTATACAATTCCCAGTTAATAGTGGAGTAATTAAAGTCACAAATGACAATGGAATTTGGTTGGATGATGAGCGTTTCCAACAAGCTTAAATATATGCTATTAGTTTCCTGGATCATATTGAGGGAGTGTTATGAGATTTTGTCTATGGTGATTTGAACATTGGGAAGCTCAAGTGCATTGTCCTGTTTGACCAGCCTTGAGGTATATTTATTTTTGATGTAAATTGAGACACCTCTGCCTTTAGTCCCTGTCTGTGAAGTGGTTGATCTAAATGTGTGAAAGGCATTATAGCCTAGCACTGCCAGTGTGCTCTCCATGGTTTTAAACCATGTCTCAGTGACTGCACAGTTGGCAGCATTCCCTAGGTTGAGGAGAGTTTGTAGGGAGTGGAGTTTCTTGTTTAAACTCCTGGCCTTGAGTAGTAACACCTTTAGATTTTCTTGGTTTTGATTTGGTTTGCCAGAAATTCTTTCAGTTTGGCATTGTTTAAAAAAGGCACTATGGGGGAGAGCAATGTTTTAGCTCATATTCACAAGTCTAGATGGGAGAGGTGAAGTCCATCCTTGGAAAAGCAGCATGGTCCTGTTGACCATCTCCTTCCATGCTGACAAAACTGCAACCCTTTAGAATGACACCAGAAGCTAAGCCAATTATTAAAGTCAGTAATCTTCTGTTTGTATTATGGCATAATCCTCAGAGATGGTAAAATGCTGCTCAGTGCTAAGCTCAAACCAGCCTGGGTCACACATTCTGAGAGCTCCATGATGTTTCCCCTCATATAGTCTTGGGGAGATTTATATCCAATAATTTACACCTCCATTGAGATTGACTGAGTCCTACTGGTACTTGTGGCCCAGTAATCTGAATGTAATTTGGCAGATCCTGTCCCCTGATGAGAAACTGAACACAAGTTTCTTTTTACTCAGCCTGATGAGAGAGACATCAGTGTGTGTCTCACAATAGAGTTTTCAATGTCCAGAATGTTTGTTTGTGTTGTGGCTTGCCTTATGGGCTTAGAATTAGAGGCACCGTGAGATGTGGCCATATATCTTGACGTGGTTGTTGTTTTGAAAGAGTGAATTTAGGGCTGCTGAGGGATTTTTTATGTGCACTTCATCTAGGAGGTCTTTGGGGTTTAGGAAAATTAGATGTAAGTGCCTAAACATATGTAACATGTTGGCTAGACAGCTGGCTCACTGATAACACCTAGGAAGTTAGGCTTGGTGATATCACCTCACAAATAGGCTTGTCACTAGCGGAGTCCCTTAGGTCTTTATTCTGGCTCTGCTCCTCTTTGGCATCTACTTCATAGAAGTCATGGTCAACATCAAGGGCTCCTGACTGATCAAGTTTTCAGATGATTGCAAGCTTGGAACAGTTATAAAATCCCACCAAGATACTATCATCTTACAGGAAGGTTTATTTATTTATTTTACATTTGTTGACCGGGATAGTCCAACTGGATATATGTCCATTTTCAGCAGAGGCCCGGGGAGAAAAGCTCTACACAGGTGAACACAAGACGTACAAGTACAAGTGAGACTGGTACACATTTATGTGTTATAAATTATCAATTGGAGACAGTCGAGATAAAAACTTTTCATTTGTGTGTGTGTATGTGTGTGTTGTGTATATATATATATATATATATATATATGTATATATCTATATATATATATATATATATATATATATATATATATATATATATATATATAATACACTTCCAGGTTTTAGTACAAGCATTAAACAATTTCTTATTCTATATGTATCAGTTCTTGGATCTTTGCAGCTTATATACAAGGAGAACTAGTCCTTACTTATTCAGTGGGTTTGTTTAGAGTTTTTGGCTAGACCCTGAGGAGAAAGGGTGTGCCGAGTAAGGGGAGAGATTAGTCTGGGGTGGAGCAAGGACAAAGCCAGTGTTTTTTGAGGTATTGAATAAGATTCTTTTTGAATACAGCTGAAGAGGGTTCTGAGGTTGTCTGCAGGAAGAGAATTCCATGTTTTACCAACAGAGTTGGTAAACAGAGAGTCCCCCGCTGAGTTGTGAGGCTTAAGTGTGAGAGCTAACATTTTGTTGGAGGATATGAGAGTTTTGAGGTTCTGGTAGGAGATGATGTGACTTTTAAGATCAGGTGTGTGTTCTGGCTGGTAAAGGATCTTGTGGGCTGTGACTAGTTGGTTAACCAGGAGTTGATTAGGTAATTCAAGCCATCCTAGTAGTTTTAGGTTAAGGCAATGGTGAGTTCTATGGGCAGAGGGAGTAGCAAATTTGGCAATGTGATTATAGCAGACCGTATACTTATTTAGGTCAGTTTTACTCAAGTTTGTGAATAGGGGAGAGGCATAGTGAAGTGTAGATAGTAAATGCGTGTGTGCAAGTGTAGTTCTGGCTAGGGGAGTTAAGAAGGGTTTGATCCTTTATAGAGCACCTAGTTTTTATTAACTGTTTTAATTGTATCACGAATATATATAGTCCCTCGGTGTATGCGACCATGCAAAAAATTGAAACCGACTTGACTTATGAGATAAAAAAAGTTTAATGCGTGCACTGGGTTAGCGCTTTCACATAGCTTCTTCAGACCATTAAGCACAGTTACAAAACACATGGCCTTAAATACTAAATGCATTCATGACCTCACTCCATTTTAAAAATACATTAAATTTCAATTAAAATAAAATAAACTATATATTATAGTAAAACATGTATAACCATCATTCATATATTCTTACAGCAGATCAATATGTTATTGAATACACCAGCAGATCAAAAATTCCAAAACATATTAATATGTTCAACGAGCTTTCAAAATGGGTTTAAGAGAAGCTCTCTCATTAAGCCCATGACTTTTATCTGCTCTAAGTCTTAGAATCCATTCCATTTCCCTCTTTTCTGTATTATTCCTAACATCACCTTGTCTGATCATGGGTCTAATGGTATCTATAGCCATAAATTAAAAAGTATGGTTATTATTATACATATGTACATGTTTAGCTGAAGCATTATTTAAATACTGTATTTTTATGGCATACAGATGTAATCTTATTCTGGTTCTGAACGCTCTATTAGTTTTCCTTATATAAAATGAACTGCATATTTCACACACAGCTAAATATACTATATTATTTGTGTCACAAGTAGCATTAATTCTAAAACTATAGTAATGTCCTGTATCAGGATGAATAAACCCATTTTTAGTATTGATATATCTACAATAGTTACAATGTCCACAGCGTATGGTATTCCCTATATCATTGTATAAAGCACTATCATATCGTACAGCTAACAATCGCTTCAGATTATATTTGTTCTTAAATCTAAACGTGGGTCTGGCCCCCACTATATCCTTGATTTCAGCATTACTAGTAAGTATCTTCCAATTGTTGTTAATAATGTTATATATAGCACTGTTATCCTTCGTATAGAACATTGGTATCTTTATGTGATTATCCCTCTGTTTATAAGTCCTCTCAGATTCTATCTGTCTGGAAAAATAAGGTGCTGCTCTATCTCGTCTAAATTCATCTATATCAACTAGTTCTCTGTTAATCTCCATAGTTCCATATCCACGGCTTGTAAGCCTCTCCTTGAATTCATTAATGGCATCATGGAACCCTGTATCTGTGGCATTCAAACGTGATATACGCATCGCTTGTCCTTTCATAATATTTTTGAAAATATATTGGGGGTGCATACTTGTTCTATGCAGTAGATTGTTTCTTTGGCATTGTTTTCTAAATACTCCTGTGTTAATGTGTCTGTCCATCACTCTTTCCAAGTATAGATCTAAATACTCAATATATACATTGGAATAGTTATGTGTAAATTTCAGAAAAGTGGTCATACAGTTCATTTCCACCATAAAATTCTCCAATTCCATTTCATTCCCTTTCCACAACAGGAAGACGTCGTCTACAAAACGACGATAGAATATAACATGTTTCTTGTATGCATCACATTTAAATAACTGTTCTCCCTCCCAATGTGCCAAAACCATGTTGGCGTAGCTATTGACACAGGAAGTGCCCATAGCCACGCCATCACGCTGGGAGTAAACACAGTGTTCAAATACAAAAATATTATTCTCCAATATGATTTCCAAGAATAAACATACCAAATCTATCTGTCTCGATGTGTAACTACTGTATCGGTTTAAATACTCTTTCACTGAGTCTATACCTATGTTATTTGGTATCACTGTGAACAGTGATTGGACATTCAAAGTTAAAAACAACGTGTCCAACTCAATTCCTCCACTGTTATTGAGACCATATAAGTCCACTAAAAATTGTCTGGTGTCTTTGAGAACAAATACTAAAAATTATCTGGTGTCTTTGAGAACAAATACATTCTATATATATATATACACACACACATATATATATATATATATATATATATATATATATATGTATATGTATATATATATATATATATATATATACACATATATATATATATATACACACACACACATATATATATATATATATATATATATATATATATATATATATATATATATATACATGGTTTACTATCATAAATTCGAAGTAAAATAAATAATGTCTTTATTTTCAATTTATGCATCGAAATGAACATTTTGAATAATAGTAAACTCGAAAACAAGGGTGTATTGTCGAAAATGTCGCTATGACATTTACGGCGATACACAGCACGCCCACCCTTCCCATAATCACCTACCTACCTAACCAAACACACAGTTATGGGGACTGCGCCTGCACCCCCTGTGCCCCCAAACTTAATATTCCAACTCGAGATCGCACTACGGTGAGGAAAGGGATGTATTTCCTAACCGCACTGTACCGCGATCCCTCCCATGACCAAAAGTTAGAATTGAATGCACAGTTCACTCAATGCAAACCTTCGCTCATGTCACCTGTCAGAATATGAAGTATTCAACATCTGATGTTCGAATACTTCATAGCCGCAAATGCGTCGACATAATGATAGCAAACCTATATATATATATATATACAGATATATATATGTATATATATATATATATATATATATATATATATATATATATATATATATATATATATATATATGCACACACACACACACACACACACACACACACACACACACAAAATATATATATATATAACAAATTCCAACACATGTGAGAGATGCAACCATATAGCCAAACTGGAGGCTAAGCTCTCTCAACTCAGTACTGGCATAACCAGTCAGGAGGAGAAGGAAACCACACTCACTACAATTCCAGTCTCACATAGACCTACCACGACAGCAAACCAAACACATAATCACACAAAAACATACTCGGAGGCTCTAAATAAAGGTCTGCTGAAGCAGCAGAGACCTCCAAAGCAGACACCCAAGCAGCCGTTACCCCAAAACAAAACACGTGCAACACATATCTCACAAAGCCAGTGTGCCAAACGGTCACAGCCCTTAAGACTAAACAACACACCTGATACACTTGTAATAGGTGACTCTATCGTCAGGCACACTGACGTCCCGCTCACCAGGCTGAACAAGGAGAGGGTCACGGTGAGCAGCCTGTCGGGCTAGGATCCGCCACATAACACAAGCACTCAGGTCACTCCAAGGCAAGTACAAATATGACTCAGTCATTGTCCATGCTGGTGTGAATGACCTGAGACATACCTCCCTGGACTACATGAAAAGAGACATAAAGGAGCTCTCTGAGCATGTAGCCCAGGCCGGTATGACCCTGACCTTGAGTAGCATCTTACCCTCACCAAGAATGATGCCACAATATGAAGACAAGATGATCAATTGGCTTAAGTACTGGTGTCATTCAAAGGGGATCCAATGCCTGTCAGCTTGGGATGATATGCTCAACAAGCCACGATGCTTCGCTAGGGACGGCGTGCACCTGTCACCCTGGGCTTTCGGATATTGGAAAGGCTCTTGTTACCCCATAGTGCCTTTTTTAGGCAAGGCACAAAAGACAAACCCACCTCCATAGGTATCACAAGGGATAAGAAACTAAGAGTAATGCTACTCAATGCCAGAAGTCTAAACCTCAAGATGCATGCACTCGAAACTCTCCTTAGCATGGAGAACATCGATATCTGTGCAGTAACAGAAACCTGGTTCAGGGCTCCCGAGAGCACCCCAGCACTACCAGGTTATACCTCATACCATGCTTTTCGGCCCAAAACTTAGACCGAACCACAAAAGGAGGGGGAGTATCGATATTCATCAAAGATACCCACACCTCCAGGTTGGTGGCAAAGCACGAAGCATCAGAGACTATCCATGTGCAACTAACAGTGGGTAAAACTGCCTTCCAGTTTATAGCCTGCTACAGACCACCCTCCCAAACCCAGGAACCCCACTCGGCCTTCCTGAGAACACTGGAAAATATGAAGGTCTCTCCAAACACCATTATATTGGGCGACTCCAACTACCCAAACATAGACTGGGAGCATTACTCTAGCTCCAACACCCTAGCCCAAAGGTTCCTAGAATTTATAAACTCAAATGCTATGGAACAACTTGTTACCACTCCCACAAGAGGGGAAAACATACTGGACCTGTTCATCACCAACATGGGGACTCTATGCTCCACACCAGAAGTGTATCCCTCACTGGTAAGATCAGACCATAAACTAATCTCACTGGATATTCACATCCCAACTCCACCCCCTGCCCAGAAAACCATAGTGAAAAACTTCTCTAAAGCAAATTTCACACTCCTCAAAACCGAGGTGGAATCCTTCAAAGCCCCTGGGCCTGTGGAAAATATGGCCCAGACTGCAGAATCCTTTATAAATGCATTCTATGAACACCTTCAGGAATGCATGGATCATGCGATCCCAAATAAAACCAAGACCCAATCCTCCAAATGCAGACGTCCTGTCTGGTGGACCCCAGCCATAAACAAACTATACAATAGAAGGAGGACGCTCCTACATGATAGAGCAAAATCCCAAAAAGGGAAGGCATCACTGATCAGTATTAGCAAAAAACTACGGGCACACATAAAATTGTCTAAGGCCAGCTTCGAGAGAAAAATTGCACAGGACACTAAGGATAATCACAAGGCTTTCTTTAGTTATATTAGGAACCTGGGTGGTAATTCCCGGATATGCTCAGAATTAGTCCAAAATGACAAAAAATACACCAAACCCACGGACATTGCCAACATCCTAGCTGACAGGTTCAGCGCAAACTCCCCCCCCCACCAAAAGGGCAAATATCTATCCCAGCAGAGTGCTGCCCCTGACATCTCAGATGCTCAGGTAAGAGCCGCCTCTCCAAAGCAAAAACACAGCATCAATGGGACCAGATGGTGTCCCGGGATGCCCTACATGAACTCCAAGAAGAGCTAAACCCAAACATAAAACTACTGTTCAATCTCAGCCTTACTACAGGATATGTGCCCAAAGAGTGGCGTACAGCAACAGTGGTCACTCTCCATAAAGGTGGTGCCTCAACGGATCCTGGAAACTATCGCCCTTAAGCCTGACTAGCTTGGTCTGCAAAGCTATGGAAAGGATCATCATGGATCTCATAAATAAAGATATTGGGGACCTACAGACACTGGATCCTACCCAGTTCGGCTTTGTTAAGGGCAGATCCTGCCTCTTAAACCTGGTTGATTTTTTTGAAACAGTCACCAAGGCCATTGATGAGGGGAAGGTGGTCCACACAGCCTACCTGGACCTCGCACAAGCCTTCGATACAATACCCCACTTGGGCATTATAGATAAGCTCACCAGCTTAAATATAAACCCCTATGTCACTAGATGGATTGCAAACTGGCTCAAGGACAGAACCCACATGGTTAGAATTGCTGGAGCCATGTCAGACTCCAAACCAGTTACAAGTGGTGTCCCACAAGGCTCAGTCCTGGGACCTCTCTTGTTCGGTATATATTTCTCGGAGGTACAGGCCAACACGGAAGGACTGTGGCTGACCAAGTTCGCAGATGACTGCAAACTGGGCCATAATCGACTCTCCAGCCGACACAAGCATCCTCCAAAAGGGCCTCATAGAAACAGACAACTGGTGCCAGAGCCATGGCCTCAAGCTAAATGCCAAAAGTGTATAGTCATCCCCTTTGGCAAAAACAGTGCCCACAAATTACCACATAGGTGGTAATCCATTAAGTACAGAAGAAGTAATTAGGGACCTGGGGACCCAAGTTGATAGCAATCTCTCATTTGACAACCACGTGGCCAAAGTGGTTAGAAAAACATTTTATATAGCCCACCTAATCATGAAGGGATTTACATCTAGATCAGGGGAGGTCATCGTGCCTCTTTACTCATCCCTCATCAGGCCCATAATTGAGTACAATGCCCTTTGGGATGTACCTTACCAGACAACTGCAGCAACTGGAAAGACCCCAAAAGTACCTCACCAAGAGGATCAAAGGGCTCAAACAGATGCCATATGCTGCCCGGTTAAAGAAACTCCAGCTCTACTCAGTGGCATACCGCCTGTTCAGAGGCGATCTGTGCCTGATGTATAAAGCCATGTCCAACCTGGAATTAATGGACATGCTGCACCTCAGAAAATCCAAATCCCATCGAGCTACATGCTCGAGAGACTTGAACCTCAGCACTGAAATAAATAGGACATGCTGGAGGGACAGATTCATAACCTAGAGGCTCCCTTCACTCTGGAATAAAATCCCAGTCCAGGTTAGGCAGAGTCCCTCATTGACTCTCTTCAAGAGGAATCTTGATGAGTGGATGGGAGATCATAGGTTTACCCTGGGTATCACTTCTGTGTCACCGTTAGACAGAGGCACAGTATACTAACCTCGAAAAAGGGCATAGCAAAATAAATTTAAAATGGGTGGCGAAAGCCAAACACATTCTGGCTTGGCTTATAAATGTCCTAGGGTAGATAGCCTAGTATGAACCTATGAACCTATTTAAGGTTGGTCTTAACATCTTCTCTACATATATTGAGAAGGGTTCAGTACACCAACCTTTCCCTGAGACTATAGGTCTCATAGGCGGATTTTCACTGTCCTTATGGATTTTAGGTAAACCCTGTATGGCTGGAATCAAAGGAAAATCAACTAATAGGAATTTACCCAAATCTGAAGTTATATCATGACTCTTAACTAAATCTATAATTAAGTTGGAAATTTGACTTTTGATATATTCCACATTATCAAAGTCTATCAATTTATAGTATCTAACATCATTCAGTAGTTCAGTCATAATTTCTCGATATTTAAGATAGTCCATAATGACTATCGAGCCACCCTTATCCGCTGGTCTTATTATAATATTTTTATCATTTCTCAAATCTAAGAGAGCTGACCTATCTTTGGCTGTAAGATTCATATTCTTCATCTTCGTTCTCTTACTATTATTATAGTATTCATGCAGTTCATCTTCAACCAGATTATAAAAAACATCTATAGTGGGGTGACTATTTGGTATATAAGTGCTAGGTTTTTTATATCTAGCTTCTATGTAATCATGATCTGCACCAAACTCATGTTGTAATGACATTCCTTAAAAACAATTTAATATCTATCAATATATCTGTTAACGAGTTACTACATGTAGGAATAAAATTCAAACCTTTATTTAAAACATTGACCTCATATGTAGTCAATGGTCTATTAGACAAGTTAAAAATCAAGTTGTTACTGTCCGTTGCCACATTCTCTTTATGGTTTGATTCAATTGCTTCTCCTGAGAGAGGTTCCTCTTTGTTCTGCCCCGACTGGCAGAACGATCTGTTCTTACACTATGGCACTATGGGGCACTATGGGGGTGGCAAGAGCCTTTGCCAATATCCGGAAGCCCAGGGGTGACAGGTGCAAGCCGTCCCTTGCGAAGCAGCGTGGCTTGTCCAGCATGTCATCCCAGGCAGACAGACATTGGATCCCCTTTGAATGACACCAGAATTTAAGCCAATTATTAAAGCTGATCATCTTATCACTGTATTGTGGCATCATTCTAGGTGAAGGTAGGATACTGCTCAAGGTCAGGGTCATACCTGCCTGGGCTACATAATCAGAGAGCTCCTCGATGTCCCTTTTCATGTAGTCCAAGGAGGTACATCTCAGGTCGTTGACACCAGCGTGGACAATGACTGAGTCGTACTTGTACCTGCTGTTGAGAGACCTGAGTGCTATGCTATGTGGCGGATTCTAGCGCCCGACAGGCAGCTTATTGTGACCTTCTCCTTACTCAGTCTGGTGAGCGGGACGTCAGTGAGTCTGACTATGGAATCACCAATGACAAGTGTGTCTGGCATTTTGTTTGGCTTTAAGGGCTGTGACTGTTTGACACTCTGACTGTGTGGTCTATGTGTTGCATGTGTTGGGTCGTGAGGTGGTAGTTGTTTGGGTGTCTGCTTTGGTGGCCTCTGCTGTTTTGGTAAATTTTTGATCAGAGCCTCCGAGTATGTCTTTGTGTGAGTATGTGTATGATTTGAAGTTGTGATGGTACCATGTGTGACTGGGTATGTATTGTGTGTGGTAGTAGATATATCAGTACTAAAAATTGGGTTTATTCATCCTGATACAGGCCATTACTATAGTTTTAGAATTAATGCTACTTGTGACACAGATAATATAGTATATTTAGCTGTGTGTGAAATATGCAGTTCATTTTATATAAGGAAAACTAATAGAGCGTTCAGAACCAGAATAAGAGAACATCTGTATGCCATAAAAATACAGTATTTAAATAATGCTTCAGCTAAACATGTACATATGTATAATAATAACCATACTTTTTAATTTATGGCTATAGATACCATTAGACCCATGATCAGACAAGGTGATATTAGGAATAATACAGAAAAGAGGGAAATGGAATGGATTCTAAGACTTAGAGCAGATAAAAGTCATGGGCTTAATGAGAGAGCTTCTCTTAAACCCATTTTGAAAGCTCGTTGAACATATTAATATGTTTTGGAATTTTTGATCTGCTGGTGTATTCAATAACATATTGATCTGCTGTAAGAATATATGAATGATGGTTATACATGTTTTACTATAATATATAGTTTATTTTATTTTAATTGAAATTTAATGTATTTTTAAAATGGAGTGACATCATGAATGCATTTAGTATTTAAGGCCATGTGTTTTGTAACTGTGCTTAATGGTCTGAAGAAGCTATGTGAAAGCGCTAACCCAGTGCACGCATTAAACTTTTTTTATCTCATAAGTCAAGTCGGTTTCAATTTTTTGCATGGTCGCATACACCAAGGGACTATATATATTCATGAGCTTTTGTTTTTTATATACTTGGTGTATAGCGTTTGCTCCCACAAGTGTATCTTTTAGTTTTACTCTTTTAATTGTATGGTTGATGTGCTGGTCAAATCTCAGGTTATTATCAATTATTATTCCTAGGAGTTTAGTAGAGGGATCTGGTGAGATAATTATAGCATCCCTTGATTTAATAGAGATGGTTAGAGTGGAGGACCTGTGAGATGGAGAGAACAGCAGCAGGTTGTTTTTTGGGGGGTTTAGTATAAGATGGCGATAGAGGAGCCAGTTTTCAACTAAGTTAAAAGTACTTTGGGATAAAGCCAATAGCTCTTCAGGGGATGTGGCAGAGCAAATTAGGGTCGAGTCGTCAGCATACTGAATGCAGGTAACTTGTGGTACGACCTTGTGCAAGTCATTAATGAATAAGGAGAATAGCAGGGGTCCTAAGATGGATCCTTGGGAAACTCTGAGTGCGATAGGTAGAAGGGGTGGATAGGTTATTTTTCCAAAGGACTGCCTGCTGTCTACCATTCAGATATGATTTAAACCACTGTGTGGTCTGGGTATCTAGGGAATTTTATTCTAAGGTTTGCAAGAGCAGTTGGTGGTTTACCATGTCAAAGGCCTTGGAAAGGTCTAGGAAGATGGCTGAGGTAAGTTTATCATTATTATGGTTTTGGTTTATGACATTTGTAAAGGAGAGTAGGGCAGTAGTAGTACTATGTTTTGGTCTAAAGCCGTGCTGAGAGTTTGTCAGGAGCTTATTTGCTAGTAGATGGGTCAGGAGTTGTCTATGGATGCATTTTTCCATGATTTTGGCTAGAGGCAACAGGATAGCTATGGGTCTGTAATTTGAGAGTTCAGTAGAGCTCCCTCCTTTATGGAGTGGAATAATGTGGGAAATCATCCAGATAGTAGGAATGGCAGCTTCTGATATAGTTCTGTTTATTATAATGGATATCTGTAGGCTATTAAGGTCAGCTGCTTTTGTAGGTACCTGGGGGGCCAGGGGGAGGAAGTGTATCCCTCACTGGTAAGATCAGACCATAAACTAATCTCACTGGATATTCACATCCCAACCCCACCCCCTGCCCAGAAAACCACAGTGAAAAACTTCTCTAAAGCAAATTTCACACTCCTCAAAACCGAGGTGGAATCCTTCAAAGCCCCGGGCCTGTGGAAAATATGGCCCAGACCATAGAATCCTTTATAAACGCATTCTGTGAACACCTTCAGGAATGCATGGATCATGCGATCCCAAATAAAACCAAGACCCAATCCTCCAAATGCAGACGTCCTGTCTGGTGGACCCCAGCCATAAACAAACTATACAATAGAAGGAGGAAGCTCCTACATGATAGAGCAAAATCCCAAAAAGGGAAGGCATCACTGATCAGTATTAGCAAAAAACTACGGGCACACATAAAATTGTCTAAGGCCAGCTTTGAGAGAAAAATTGCACAGGACACTAAGGATAATCACAAGGCTTTCTTTAGTTATATTAGGAACCTGGGTGGTAATTCCCAGATATGCTCAGAATTAGTCCAAAATGACAAAAAATACACCAAACCCACGGACATTGCCAACATCCTAGCTGACAGGTTCAGCGCAAACTTCTCCCCCCCCTCCCCACCAAAAGGGCAAATATCTATCCCAGCAGAGTGCTGCCCCTGACATTTCAGATGCTCAGGTAAGAGCCGCCTCCAAAGCAAAAACACAGCATCAATGGGACCAGATGGTGTCCCGGGCTGCGCCCTACATGAACTCCAAGAAGAGCTAAACCCAAACATAAAACTACTGTTCAATCTCAGCCTTACTACAGGATATGTGCCGAAAGAGTGGCGTACAGCAACAGTGGTCCCTCTCCATAAAGGTGAGGCCTCAACGGATCCTGGAAACTATCGCCCCATAAGCCTGACTAGCTTGGTCTGCAAAGCTATGGAAAGGATCATCATGGACCTCATAAATAAAGATATTGGGGACCTACAAACACTGGATCCTACCCAGTTCGGCTTTGTTAAGGGCAGATCCTGCCTCTTAAACCTGGTTGATTTCTTTGAAACAGTCACCAAGGCCATTGATGAGGGGAAGGTGGTCCACACAGCCTACCTGGACCTCAAAAGCCTTGATACAATACCCCACTCGGGCATTATAGATAAGCTCACCAGCATAAATATAAACCCCTATGTCACTAGATGGATTGCAAACTGGCTCAAGGACAGAACCCACATGGTTAGAATTGCTGGAGCCATGTCAGACTCAAACCAGTTACAAGTGGTGACCCACAAGGCTCAGTCCTGGGACCTCTCTTGTTAGGTATATATTTCTCGAGGTACAGGCCAACACGGAAGGACTGTGGCTGACCAAGTTGCAGATGACTGCAAACTGGGCATAATCGACTCTCCAGCCGACACAAGCATCCTCCAAAAGGGCCTCATAGAAACAGACAACTGGTGCCAGAGCCATGGCCTCAAGCTAAATGCCAAAAGTGTATAGTCATCCCCTTTGGCAAAAACAAAGTGCCCACAAACTACCACATAGGTGGTAATCCATTAAGTACAGAAGAAGTAATTAGGGACCTGGGGACCCAAGTTGATAACAATCTCTCATTTGACAACCACGTGGCCAAAGTGGTTAGAAAAACATTTTATATAGCCCACCTAATCATGAAGGGATTCACATCTAGATCAGGGAGGTCATCGTGCCTCTTTACTCATCCCTCATCAGGCCCATAATTGAGTACAATGCCCCTTTTGGGATGTACCTTATCAGACACCTGCAGCAACTGGAAAGACCCCAAAAGTACCTCACCAAGAGGATCAAAGGGCTCAAACAGATGCCATATGCTGCCGGTTAAAGAAACTCCAGCTCTACTCAGTGGCATACCGCCTGTTCAGAGGCGATCTGTGCCTGACGTATAAAGCCATGTCCAACCTGGAATTAATGGACATGCTGCACCTCAGAAAATCCAAATCCCATCGAGCTACATGCTCGAGAAACTTGAACCTCAGCACTGAAATAAATAGGACATGCTGGAGGGACAGATTCATAACCCAGAGGCTCCCTTCACTCTGGAATAAAATCCCAGTCCAGGTTAGGCAGAGTCTCTCATTGACTCTCTTCAAGAGGAATCTTGATGAGTGGATGGGAGATCGTAGGTTTACCCTGGGTATCACTTCTGTGTCACCGTTAGACAGAGGCACAGTATACTAACCTCGAAAAAGGGCATAGCAAAATAAATTTAAAATGGGTGGCGAAAGCCAAACACATTCTGGCGTGGCTTATAAATGTCCTAGGGCAGATAGCCTAGTATGAACCTATGAACCTATTTAAGGTTGGTCTTAACATCTTCTCTACATATATTGAGAAGGGTTCAGTACACCAACCTTTCCCTGAGACTATAGGTCTCATAGGCGGATTTTCACTGTCCTTATGGATTTTAGGTAAACCCTGTATGGCTGGAATCAAAGGAAAATCAACTAATAGGAATTTACCCAAATCTGAAGTTATATCATGACTCTTAACTAAATCTATAATTAAGTTGGAAATTTGACTTTTGATATATTCCACATTATCAAAGTCTATCAATTTATGGTATCTAACATCATTCAGTAGTTCAGTCATAATTTCTCGATATTTAAGATAGTCCATAATGACTATCGAGCCGCCCTTATCCACTGGTCTTATTATAATATTTTTATCATTTCTCAAATCTAAGAGAGCTGACCTATCTTTGGCTGTAAGATTCATATTCTTCATCTTCGTTCTCTTACTATTATTATAGTATTCATGCAGTTCATCTTCAACCAGATTATAAAAAAACATCTATAGTGGGGTGACTATTTGGTATATAAGTGCTAGGTTTTTTATATCTAGCTTCTATGTAATCATGATCTGCACCAAACTCATGTTGTAATGACATTCCTTAAAAACAATTTAATATCTATCAATATATCTGTTAACGAGTTACTACATGTAGGAATACAATTCAAACCTTTATTTAAAACATTGATCTCATATGTAGTCAATGGTCTATTAGACAAGTTAAAAATCAAGTTGTTACTGTCCGTTGCCACATTCTCTTTATGGTTTGATTCGATTGCCTCTCCTGAGAGAGGTTCCTCTTTGTTCTGCCCCGACTGGCAGAATGATCTGTTCTTAAACCTCTGTCCATAGAGATTGGAAGAGGAAACTGTGGAAAACCCTTAGGATTTTTATCATACTTAGGAACCTTGGGTCTAACTACTGGTGGTCCTGATTCCAAGGTATGATTAATAATCTCATTATCATTGCTGACTTTATCATTGGAGTTACTAGATGGTATCACAATTATATCATGCCTTTTCTCATTCATTATATTACCTGTCCTGTTAACTTTGTCCATATTACTTACATGTGTTTTAACAATGCTATCGCCAGTGGAAACAATATCCACCGAGTTAACAGGTTTAGCAATATCTTGCACGGAAGTCATAGCATCCATGGGTAATACACATGCATTATTATCCAGTCCATCTCTTTGTCGCTGACTGACTGGGACATTGTTGTATCTATTCTCTTGTCCCAGAACTCTACTTGTCCTTGGCCAAGTAAAGACATGGCCTACTTTAAAATCTCTAGTATCTCTGTCAATTTTTGTTCGTTTCTGTTGCAATAAACGTTTCTCATAAATCAAAACACCATCTAACAAGTTACCTAGTGCTCGGTCCACTATGTGAATTGGAAACGTATTATATATAGTCTCTTGTTGTTTGAGGATATATTTCTTAAGTCTTTCTTCCTCTGGTTTAAAAAATTCAATCAAGATGTTGATATATTTAAAACTCACCTCTAAATTTATACATTGCCAGCTCGCCAACAGTTCCGGATACGAATCCCCATACGTGGGCATTTTCAGAACCCTTAAACCTCTGGGTACAATGTTTCTGCTAATACAAACTTCGAAAAGTTGTTGTTGCAATTGTAACCATTTGAACCTCATGGCATCACTTTCCAGCTGTTCTACTGCTAAGCGTAGTTCCTCTAACTCATTCACATCCTCTGTCTCCATTGTAGCTGCCTGGTTAGGTTCATACAAGAATAGCGGATTAAACAGTACAAACCAGGAACAGTTCACAAATAACAAATAATACTCCACTCCAGCTCCTAGAAATATGCAGCGTCTTCACAGTAAACCAATGCAGGCAGTACTTAAAGCATAAAAATCCTTTATTCACACTTAAACAAGTTAAGCGCTTTCATCACCAAGTGACTTCTTCAGAACAATTACAATAGTAAAATACACATCCCTTTATACTCAGTAAGGGTCACATGATAGTAATTACAAACATTTGACCTCCTAAATTAAATAATTATCTATATTAATTAAAACCTGCTCCTTAATAGTACTGACTGCTACATACTGCTAAGAACACCCTTAACCATCAACACATATACTTTTTATATACACTAATATTACTAAAGTACTAATCATTTAACCTATTCTATGCTTCAACATAAAAATACATGTACATGTAATGCATAAGTGTAAAATGTACCTAATTTATAAACATTTATACAATACTCTATCCTAACTTTTAAAAAAACTTTTACTCTGCCCACATATCTAACTCCTCCTTTACCACAACTATCGTACCATGCTGCATTAATTACTGCACTCCACTTTACCTAGATGTTACTACCTACAGTTGTCCAAGATGGGTTTAATAGATATGTGGTCATTAATTCCCGGGTATACTGAAGCATTTAATTTTATTTGCCACCTTACCTCCTTGTCACTCACAGCCTTTTTCAGGTCACCCCCTCTTACTTTTTCCTCAACCACTTCCAGAATTCCAAATTTGAATGAAGAACAGCCCGCACTATTTTTTATGTGCCTCCAAAGGGCATTATTTTCGTCATTCTTCCTTATACTGTAATTGTGGTCGTAAATTCTATTCCTCAAACATCGAATAGTTTTTCCCACATAATAACAGGGGCACTGGGAGCAACAAGCCAGGTACACTAAATTCTTAGTCCTACATTGTAGGGACATAAAGGACATTATACAAAGAAATTGGACAGTATTAAAAGCTGATAGTGAAATATCTAGGATAGTAGGGACCGGACCAAATTTTGTACATAAAAATGGTTCCAACTTGAAAGGGTTATTGGAGAGAAAGGTAAAGGTAAACAAGGAAGTAAACAAGGGGGGAACCAAGAAATGCGGGACTTGCCAGCAATGTCATTACATATTTGAAGGAAAAGACATCATATTAATGAATTATAATAAAGTTAAAATTACTTTTGCCAAAGGAAATTGTAGGACTAAGAATTTAGTGTACCTGGCTTGTTGCTCCCAGTGCCCCTGTTATTATGTGGGAAAAACTATTCAATGTTTGAGGAATAGAATTTACGACCACAATTACAGTATAAGGAAGAATGACGAAAATAATGCCCTTTGGAGGCACATAAAAAATAGTGCGGGCTGTTCTTCATTCAAATTTGGAATTCTGGAAGTGGTTGAGGAAAAAGTAAGAGGGGGTGACCTGAAAAAGGCTGTGAGTGACAAGGAGGTAAGGTGGCAAATAAAATTAAATGCTTCAGTATACCCGGGAATTAATGACCACATATCTATTAAACCCATTTTGGACAACTGTAGGTAGTAACATCTAGGTAAAGTGGAGTGCAGTAATTAATGCAGCATGGTACGATAGTTGTGGTAAAGGATGAGTTAGATATGTGGTGTTGAGTAAAGGTTTTTTAAAAGTTAGGATAGTGTATTGTATAAATGTTTATAAATTAGGTACATTTTACACTTATGCATTACATGTACATGTATTTTTATGTTGAAGCATAGAATAGGTTAAATGATTAGTACTTTTTAGTAATATTAATGTATATAAAAAGTATATGTATTGATGGTTAAGGGTGTTCTTAGCAGTATGTAGCAGTCAGTACTATTAAGGAGCAGGTTTTAATTAATATAGATAATTATTTAATTTAGGAGGTCAAATGTTTGTAATTACTATCATGTGACCCTTACTGAGTATAAAGGGATGTGTATTTTACTATTGTAATTGTTCTGAAGAAGTCACTTGGTGATGAAAGCGCTTAACTTGTTTAAGTGTGAATAAAGGATTTTTATGCTTTAAGTACTGCCTGCATTGGTTTACTGTGAAGACGCTGCATATTTCTAGGAGCTGGAGTGGAGTATTATTTGTTAAGAATAGCGGATTGTCGTCATTCCGTATACATGCTGCAAACTTCTGCATTGGGCCTTCGCCTCTACACGATGTTCCTGCTTGTGAATCGTCTGAGGACCCGATTGGTCCGTGTATCTCAGCGGTTACTTCAAACCTCCTCACAGGTTCTGGAGGCCTATAATCTAATTTGAGGTTGATGTTAGCATCCATGCTCTCCGTCATGTCTTCCACGAGCGTAAAAGCAATCAATAATACGGTAAAACTAAAAGATACACTTGTGGGAGAAAACGCTATACACCAAGTATATAAAAAATAAAAGCTCACGAATATATATAGTCCCTCGGTGTATGCGACCATGCAAAAAATTGAAACCGACTTGACTTATGAGATAAAAAAAGTTGAATGCGTGCGCTGGGTTAGCGCTTTCACATAGCTTCTTCAGACCATTAAGCACAGTTACAAAACACATGGCCTTAAATACTAAATGCATTCATGACGTCACTCCATTTTAAAAATACATTAAATTTCAATTAAAATAAAATAAACTATATATTATAGTAAAACATGTATAACCATAATCATATATTCTTACAGCAGATCAATATGTTATTGAATACACCAGCAGATCAAAAATTCCAAAACATATTAATATGTTCAACGAGCTTTCAAAATGGGTTTAAGAGAAGCTCTCTCATTAAGCCCATGACTTTTCCTCTTCCAATCTCTATGGACAGAGGTTTAAGAAGAGATCGTTCTGCCAGTCGGGGCAGAACAAAGAGGAAACTCTCTCAGGAGAGGCAATCGAATCAAACCATAAAGAGAATGTGGCAACGGACAGTAACAACTTGATTTTTAACTTGTCTAATAGACCATTGACTATATATGAGATCAATGTTTTAAATAAAGGTTTGAATTTTATTCCTACATGTAGTAACTCGTTAACAGATGTATTAGATATTAAATTGTTTTTAAGGAATGTCTTATTACAACATGAGTTTGGTGCAGATCATGATTATATAGAAGCTAGATATAAAAAACCTAGCACTTGTATACCAAATAGTCACCCCACTATAGATGTTTTTTATAATCTGGTTGAAGATGAACTGCATGAATACTATAATAATAGTAAGAGAACGAAGATGAAGAATATGAATCTTACAGCCAAAGATAGGTCAGCTCTCTTAGATTTGAGAAATGATAAAAATATTATAATAAGACCAGTGGATAAGGGCGGCTCGATAGTCATTATGGACTATCTTAAATATCGAGAAATTATGATTGAACTACTGAATGATGTTAGATACTATAAATTGATAGACTTTGATAATGTGGAATATATCAAAAGTCAAATTTCCAACTTAATTATAGATTTAGTTAAGAGTCAAGATATCACTTCAGATTTGGGTAAATTCCTATTAGTTGATTTTCCTTTGATTCCAGCCATACAGGGTTTACCTAAAATCCATAAGGACAGTGAAAATCCGCCTATGAGACCTATAGTCTCAGGGAAAGGTTGGTGTACTGAACCCTTCTCAATATATTTAGAGAAGATGTTAAGACCAACCTTAAATGAGAATGTATTTGTTCTCAAAGACACCAGACAATTTTTAGTGGACTTATATGTTCTCAATAACATTGGAGGAATTGAGTTGGACACGTTGTTTGTAACTTTGGATGTCCAATCACTGTTCACAGTGATACCAAACAACATAGGTATAGACTCAGTGAAAGAGTATTTAAACCGATACAGTAGTTACACATTGAGACAGATAGATCTGGTATGTTTATTCTTGGAAATCATATTGGAGAATAATATTTTTGTATTTGAACATTGTGTTTACTCCCAGCGTGATGGCGTGGCTATGGGCACTTCCTGTGCCAATAGGTACGCCAACATAGTTTTGACACATTGGGAGGGAGAACAGTTATTTAAATGTGATGCATACAAGAAACATGTTATATTCTATCGTCATTTTGTAGACGACGTCTTCCTGTTGTGGAAAGGGAATGAAATGGAATTGGAGAATTTTATGGTGGAAATGAACGACCACTTTTCTGAAATTTACACATAACTATTCCAATGTATATGTTGAGTATTTAGATCTATACTTGGAAAGAGTGATGTACAGACACATTAACACAGGAGTATTTAGAAAACAATGCCAAAGAAACAATCTACTGCATAGAACAAGTATGCACCCCCAATATATTTTCAAAAATATTATGAAAGTACAAGCGATGCGTATATCACGTCTGAATGCCACAGATACAGGGTTCCATGATGCCATTAATGAATTCAAGGAGAGGCTTACAAGCCGTGGATATGGAACTATGGAGATTAACAGAGAACTAGTTGATATAGATGAACTTAGATGAGATAGAGCAGCACCTTATTTTTCCAGACAGATAGAATCTGAGAGGACTTATAAACAGAGAGATAATCACATAAAGATACCAATGTTCTATACGAAGGATAACAGTGCTATATATAACATTATTAACAACAATTGGAAGATACTTACTAGTAATGCTGAAATCAAGGATATAGTGGGGGCCAGACCCATGTTTAGATTTAAGAACAAATATAATCTGAAGAGATTGTTAACTGCACGATATGATAGTGCTTTATACAATGATATAGGGAATACCATACCCTGTGGACATTGTAACTTTTGTAGATATATCAGTACTAAAAATTGGGTTTATTCATCCTGATACAGGCCATTACTATAGTTTTAGAATTAATGCTACTTGTGACACAGATAATATAGTATATTTAGCTGTGTGTGAAATATGCAGTTTATTTTATATAGGGAAAACTAATAAAGCGTTCAGAACGAGAATAAGAGAACATCTGTATGCCATAAAAATACAGTATTTAAATAATGCTTCAGCTAAACATGTACATATGTATAATAATAACCATACTTTTTAATTTATGGCTATAGATACCATTAGACCCATGATCAGACAAGGTGATGTTAGGAATAATACAGAAAAGAGGGAAATAGAATGGATTCTAAGACTTAGAGCAGATAAAAGTCATGGGCTTAATGAGAGAGCTTCTCTTAAACCCATTTTGAAAGCTCGTTGAACATATTAATATGTTTTGGAATTTTTTATCTGCTGGTGTATTCAATAACATATTGATCTGCTGTAAGAATGTATGAATGATGGTTATACATGTTTTACTATAATATATAGTTTATTTTATTTTAATTGAAATTTAATGTATTTTTAAAATGGAGTGACATCATGAATGCATTTAGTATTTAAGGCCATGTGTTTTGTAACTGTGCTTAATGGTCTGAAGAAGCTATGTGAAAGCGCTAACCCAGTGCACGCATTAAACTTTTTTTATCTCATAAGTCAAGTCGGTTTCAATTTTTTGCATGGTCGCATACACCAAGGGACTATATATATTCGTGAGCTTTTGTTTTTTATATACTTGGTGTATAGCGTTTGCTCCCACAAGTGTATCTTTTAGTTTTATTGTTTTAATTGTATGGTTGATGTGCTGGTCAAATCTCAGGTTATTATCAACTGTTATTCCTAGGAGTTTAGTAGAGGGATCTGGTGAGATAATTATAGCATCCCTTGATTTAATAGAGAAGGTTAGAGTGGAGGACCTGTGAGATGGAGAGAACAGCAGCAGGTTGTTTTTTGGGGGGTTTAGTATAAGATGGCGATAGAGGAGCCAGTTTTCAACTAAGTTAAAAGTACTTTGGGATAAAGCCAGTAGCTCTTCAGGGGATGTGGCAGAGCAAATTAGGGTCGAGTCATCAGCATACTGAATGCAGGTAACTTGTGGTACGACCTTGTGCAAGTCATTAATGAATAAGGAGAATAGCAGGGGTCCTAAGATGGATCCTTGGGAAACTCTGAGTGCGATAGGTAGAAGGGGTGGATAGGTTATTTTTCCAAAGGACTGCCTGCTGTCTACCATTCAGATATGACTGTGTGGTCTGGGTATCTTGGGAATTTTATTCTAAGGTTTGCAAGAGCAGTTGGTGGTTTACCATGTCAAAGGCCTTGGAAAGGTCTAGGAAGATGGCTGAGGTAAGTTTATCATTATTACGGTTTTGGTTTATGACATTTGTAAAGGAGAGTAGGGCAGTAGTAGTACTATGTTTTGGTCTAAAGCCGTGCTGAGAGTTTGTCAGGAGCTTATTTGCTAGTAGATGGGTCAGGAGTTGTCTATGGATGCATTTTTCCACGATTTTGGCTAGAGGCAACAGGATAGCTATGGGTCTGTAATTTGAGAGTTCAGTAGAGCTCCCTCCTTTATGGAGTGGAATAATGTGGGAAATCGTCCAGATAGTAGGAATGGCAGCTTCTGATATAGTTCTGTTTATTATAATGGATATCGGGTAGGCTATTGCGTCAACTGCTTTTTGTAGGTACTCTGCAGGGAGGAGGTCTGCGGCTAGGGTGGTTGGCTTTAGTTTGCTAATTAGTTTATGAATAAATGAGGTTGAGACTGGTTGAAGTTTAAAGCTGGTTTGGGTACTGTTTATTGTGGCAGTTGAATTAGGTCCACAGGGGGATAATTTATTAGCTAGTTGTTGGATGGTTTCAGTGAAGAAGTTATTAAATGAATTAGCTACTTCTGCAGAGGTGTTAGTTTTTAAATTTGTGGAGATAGGGGTGGTGGGTTGTCCGGGATGGAGAAGCTTGTTTAGCCCTGCCCAGAATTTTTGTGGTTTATTTTGGTGTATCTGTTGTAGGTGGCAATAGTGATTTTTTTTTATCGATCATAACAGATTTTTTAGTATCATTCCTTAATTGTGTATAAGTAAGATGGTCTGTTAGGGTTTTAGTGATTCGCCAGGTGGCCCATGCTTTGTTCCTAAGTAAGATTTTTTGTCTAGTTTCTGCGGAAAGCCATGGGGTAGGTTTAGTTTTCATTCTAATTGAGCGTCCTGGTGCATGGGTGTTTAAGATGGATAAGAATTTGCTGTTAAAGTATTTTACAGCTTCCTCAAGAGGCAGATGCCTGAAGGCAGACCAATTACAAAGTTTGAGGTCAGTTTTGAAATTAGTAAGGTTGAAGTTTTTCTTGTTCCTGATTATTTTATAGAGAGGTTGTTTAGGGATTCCAGCCTTCTGTCTGATAATATAGGTGAGGAGGTGATCACTTATGCTGTCAGGAAGTATAGGTGAGGAGGTGATCACTTATGCTGTCAGGAAGGGTTCCAGCTTTATATATGTTGGGTTGACCATTAATAAGAATCCAGTCTAGGATGGTTTCTTTATCCTTAGGTTTAGTTATCCTGGTAGGGGAGGTAATGACTTGTGTGAAACCATGAGGGTTAATATGTTGAGTAGGGGGCTCTGAGGAGCAGGTGAACCAGTCTATGTTAAAATCCCCTAGAACAACAGTTTCTTGGGGATAACTGTTTGACACCCAGTTTAGTATATCCGCAAGAATTTGTATGTTTTTACCTGGGGGGATGTAGACACAGATAATGTATATGCATTTATTTTTATTGATTTGTAGTTTAGTAGTAGTAATTTCAGCTTTGTCCTTTCTAGTTATTTGAGGGGTGTCAATGGACAGCTCTAGTGTAGATTTATATAGGACAGCTACCCCCCCCCCTCTTAATTGTGCGGTCAGCTCTTAATACATTATAACCTGGTGCTGTAATCTTATTATCTGAGGTGGATGGTTTAAGCCAGGTTTCAGTGAGACAAAGGATGTCAGGACAGAGGTGATCAAGTAGGACATGGTGGTGATGGACTTTATTGTTTATGCTTCTAATATTTAGATGGCTAATTGGGAGTGAGTTGGATGAACTGTTTAGGGTGTGTGTGTTGAGGGAAGAGGTGGTTGGGATGCTAGAGTGATCAGTAAGGGCTGGGCCAGGGTTTGGGCGGATGTCACCATCCATGGTAAGATTACATGGAGTTGTGACGGTCAGTTTCAGAAATTTGAGAATAAGGTTTTGGTATTTTTTTGCTTTTGGGTTGATGTGTATAGTTTTGATGGGTGGGATATGTTGAGGGTAAGAGAGGCTAGGTATAAAGGAAGTGTTCAAGTGTTCTAACTGACTGGGTACAGTCAGAGTGCTGGTGTACCTTCTTGGGAAGTGAAGGTCATAAAGAATTTGATGTTCATAAGCAGTCATGCTGTATCATGGGATAAGTATCAGTGGTAATATGGGGTAAGTTAGAGGAAATTTGAGCGAAGAGAGCTGTGTAGCCATAGTAAGGATGTGGGTGGGTATATGGTGTATGAGATAGAAGAATAGGGTGGGTAGAGGAATTCCCACTACTTGTTCAGAAAAGGTGATTGGTTAAAGAAGAGAGGGGGTGTGATTAGTGTAGTATAAATGTAGCACCACTAGGGGCAGGTGGAATATGGGGGCAGGGTGGGGAGCGGAATGGGGTTTAGCAGGCCATGAGTATCTCAGGGTCTGGGAGTTTGTTTTACGTGAGTTCAAATATTCACTTTGGATAATTCAACTTTATTTCCTGGCCTTAAGAGTTGAGCTCACTTACTATAGGATTGATTTGATTTTTAGGCAGTTTAAGGACTGTGAAGGTAGGAATTGGGCCAAGAGATCCTTTTTCCTAAAATAAGGACAATTATTGGATATTCCTATGGTTCCCTTGGTTTTTAGCTATGTTGACCACAATTTAAGATGTAATCCAAAATTATATAATGCACACAATAAAATTGGTTAGGGGCTTGTGTAGGGGTGCCCAGTTGTGCTATAGACCCAGTACGGCTAGCTAGTTTAGTCCAACAATTTTAGCAGAGAAGGTAATAACCTTATCAGGTCCTTATGGTCCAGGGGCTAGGCAGGAGCTGTTCATTTATTTAACTGCTAGGGTGTCCTTCTATTTTCAGGTTTTCAGGAGGTTAGAGTAAGGGGACAGTACCTTATCAGGTCCTTGTGGTTCAGGGGCTAGGCAGGAGCTGTTTGTGTATTTAACCGTTGGGGTTTCTTTCTATTTTCAGGTTTTCAGGAGGTCAGAGTAAGGGGACAATACCTTATAAGGTCCTTATGGTCCAGGGGCTAGGCAGGAGTTGTTTGTTTAACTGTTGGGGTGTCCTTCTATTTTCAGGTTTTCAGGAGGTCAGAGTACCGCTAGCTTTAGGAGGTTGCCAACTGGGTTCAGGAGCACCGGGGATCCAGAAATCTGTATGAGGACTCTCTCTCCCATGAGTCTCTGTGTCTGAATATTGTCAGTTTAACACAAGCAAATGACTGGTGCCAAAGCCATGAATTAAAACCCAGTGCCAAGAAATGCAAAATAGTACCTTTTGGGAAATTGACTACTCTGGGAAAACTACTTCATTGATAAAACACCTCTAAGAGAAAATGCAGTAGTCAGGGATTTGGGAACTCGTATAGATGGTAACCTGACCTTTGAGCAGTATATGTGTATGGTGGTAAGAAAGTTATTCTATATTGCTCAACTTTTAAATAAGGGCATCGCAGCTGGATCCAGGGAAGTTATCATGCTACTGTATTGTTCAGACCCATCACTAAGTGTAATGCCCACTTTTGT
The DNA here is from genome assembly GCF_019279795.1 of Protopterus annectens. Lineage (NCBI taxonomy): Eukaryota > Metazoa > Chordata > Ceratodontiformes > Protopteridae > Protopterus > Protopterus annectens. Next base: position 118,861,532 of record NC_056733.1, on the reverse strand, counting down.
ATGCACCTGTCCAGGTACATGCAACACCTGGAACATCCACAGAGGTTCCTCCCAAAACAATGCAGGGCATAAACAAAAGGTCCTATAAAGATCACCTCAAAGCCATATCTCTATAATCTGTTTCTTACAGACTGCTGAGAGTTGATCTATGCCTGGCATTCAAGGCATCCCTTGATCCTGCCCTGATGGAACTTTGCATATCCACAGAATGAATGTCATCAGAACTGTGAGTTCTAAGGACGTAAACTTTGCTTATGACCTAAACAGGACATGTCGGAGGGACAGGTATGTATCTGGGAATCCCATTCTCTGAAATACACTTCCCATCCCATCCATATGAAGCAAAGCCCTTACATAACACTATTCAAGTGTAACCTGGATTAGTGGTTGGGAAATTGAATTTTCACCACAGGTCTGGCACCTATGTGTCTAATGGACAGAGCCTGCCATTAAATCATGCTCTAGCTATCATACACCTTTTAGAACCATCTGGCACAAAAACTCATGGGATACATTTGGGTTGCCTGGGTAGGCTTATAAAGGCACTAGTGGTTGTTTGCTTACTATATATGTGTAAACCTGTGAATGTATGAATGTGTGCCTGCTTGGATGATCACATTGGGGGATTACGTAGGAAATCAAGAGTCAGGATGTGTGTGTATATCAGTCTGTGTGTCAGAACATGCATGTGGGAGGAATGTTTCCATGAGTGTGATTGATTCTGGAGGGGGAGGATTTATTTGTTGATGGATGTGGTTGGGGGGAATATCTGGTTTTGTGTGTGTATTTGTGTAACTGTCTTTGCCAACACAGAAAATGGGCCACTAGGAAGAACACCAACTCCATCAAGTGTGACAGCTGTAGTATTAGTTTGTTTCTAAATTGCACTCTTTTCTAATAAGATGATAATGCAGTCCTTGTTGTACCTGAATCACATTTTCTCACTGTTGTGGTAATTGACTTGCCTGCTTTAGGCACTTAACACTAGTAGTGAGGCTTTTTCCTGAATAGCAACCGTTTGGGTTTATTGAGTTGCTGTGTGTAAAGACTAACATCGTTAAGATTATGCTTGGCTGCTATTTCTGCATGTTTATTTTCCTTTGTGCTATACATTTTAATACTAATGGTGTAGCACATTAAGTAGTCTCATGTTGTTACAATGTATTTGGGAGCAAACTCATGAGCTGCAAGCAGGTCATCGTGGAGTTCACCAGGAACCAGAATAACAAACTTTATTCTTTTACCATGACTCATTTTCCAGTCTTCCCAGTCTTTTTTTTCTAACCTCCTCTGATTGATTGACCTGATTTGTTGTGTACCTAACTAGGCATTTGCAACAACTGGAATGTCCACAGAGGTTCCTCACTAAAAGAATACAGGGCATAAGTAAAATGTCCTAGGCATACTGCCTCAAGGCCCTATCCCTGTATTCTGTCTCCTAGATGCTTTTGAGGGGAGATCTATGTCTGGCATACAGGGCATTGTTAGACCCCACTCTGATGGACCTCCATATCCGCAGAACAAACAGCACCAGAATTACCCATTCTAAAGACTTAAACCTTGCCTGTGATATAAATAGGACCTGTTGGAGAGGTAGGTATGTATCAAAGAGACTACCCAGTCTATGGAACAGGGTCTCCATCCATGTGAAGCAGAATTCCTCCCTAACCCAATTCAAGTGCAACTTGGACAACTAGATGGGAAACTAGAAATTCATCCCTGGTTTGGGATCTATGTCTCTAATGGGCAAAGGTTACCAGTAAATGGTTCATCTCCCAGGCCCATGCTCACACTTATCAAGGGTATCAAAACTTGTCAGAGATTTGGGATGCATGGCTAGGCTTAAAAAGGCCCTTGTGGTCATTAGTCTAGAAAACACCTATGAACCTGTTATAGCTATCATGCAATACTTTGAGCACCCTTCGAATTATCCATTTTTTAACAGCAGCTTCTTTCCTAGATTCAACTAAAAACTTTACCAGAGCAGGTCCTTCACTTAAGATTTCCCTATCCCTTTATCTTTGTCTATACTCTGATATCAATCCTTAGTAGAGACATCAGTTTCTAGCCTGCAATCCAAATGTCTTCTTGGCCTCATCCCACTCTATTACCGTTCCCACTCTAGTTATTTGCTCTCAATATCTTGGTTCCTTTGTCAGTTTTCTCCAGTAAATTCCAGCCCCCTCTTACCTATTTTCTGTACCCCTACTTGCTGTCATCCTTATTAGCAAAATCTCTCTTGATATTGGCTTAGTGCTTAGAATACTATGGATATAATGTGGTTGTTTTTCTCCTTAAAAATCTACATCCAAAATCACATTTTATTTCTTGAACTTCCCTGCTTCAACTTCATCCCTTTCCATTTTGAATTATAACCTTCTGCTTGTGTTATGTATCTGAGCTTATACCTTGTAGATGTAAAGTATCCATTGGGTAATCCTAAACCATCTTGATGTTCATCATGTTTCACTGCTGCAGTCATTACACTTGGATTATCCTGCCGTCAGGTGGGCCTGCAGTCGGCCTGAGTTCCAAAGTCTTGGTCCGGCGTCGGTTGCTGTCGCTTCATCCCTGACGTCAGTGCGCCAGGGGTATATAAGAAGCAGCCGACGCCATTTTCTTCAGTCTTTCTTGCCGCGCGGTGCCCGAAGCAAAAGCAGTTCACAAGTGCCAGTCGGCCAACTCCTGAGATTTCAAATTCGATTTCAGAACCGAAGTCTTCAATAAAGCTAAGTACCCCGTTGGGGGAAATTTTTTCTTGCCTCAGACCGATGTCAGAAAAAGTTAATAATTGTATTTCTTGTGGGAAGCAAATACCTCATAAGGATTTTCATTCTTAAGGTATTCCATGCCTAGGCCCAGACCACGGCATTACTAGTTGTCGGTTTTGTGCTAGATTTAACAAACGCACTATTAAACGTTGGTTTGATTTTGCTCGCCATTATTTTGGGCGAAGGTTTAATTACACAGTGCCGTCGGAACAACCGATGACTGGAATGCATAAAAAGCGCAAAGATAATGATAAGGAAAGGCTTCCGAGGTCCAAAACTGACGACGAAGCCTCTTCTAGGCCAGTTGCCGGTTCGCCGGTTTTCAGTGAGGGGCTTTTGCAGCCCCTGACACCTGGTACCTCAGAACCACAGGCCGCTTCCCACTCCCACGTGGTGGTGCCTAGGCCTCTGGAGCCTCAAAGTGTTGGGCCAACGGAGATTAACCATTCAGATGGGTCCTGAGCAGGTATCAGCTTCTGAGGGTGTTTTCAGGCCTACTCAACTTACCATTACAAGTACAGCCAAGACTAAGCCTACACTAAAGACAAAGAAGCAAGTGCAGCATTCACCTGGACAGGCCTCCCTGCCTAAAAAACAGATGCTCAAGATGGCCGAAGACTTGATAACTTTGATCAGGGGTTCCCATCCCCCTCCTGCTAAAAGGCCTAGGCAGGATACAGACTATGATTCCTCTGACCAGGTTTCAATGTATTCTGATTCTTCTTCAGACCAGGGATATTCTTTACCCCCCTATGAGGATTCTGATGCTGAAGAATCCATTCCTTCAGCCTCTCCTCCTGAGGATTACTCTTTTGGGGAAACTTTACATACCATGAGGGAGCATTTCCATTGGGAGGGCCAGGATTACTCAGAATCCAAGAAAAGGCTCAGAGACTTTCTTTTGCTGCCTCAGCACAGGCCCCTTGCTATTCCGCCAGTGTTGGACATTGTGGATGATGTGTTCTCTGAATCTAGTTTAAACCCTGATTCTTTACCCCCAGCTCCAGTCAAGCCAGACAGATACTACAGAGTCCCTGACTCTCACAAATTTCTTTATAAAAACCCTGTTGCAGACACCGAAACTATTTCCCAGGGTCCCAAAGGGGCTAAGGCTTCCACGGCTAAGAATCCAGTTCCCTCGGATAGGGACTGTAGAGAATTAGACAGATGGGGAAAGAAAGTTTACACCTCTGCAACTTTAGCAGTGAGAGCTCTGAATTGCCAGTTTCACATGCTTAAGTATCAACAATATTTACTGTCTCAATTAAAACAGAAAATGAGTATAAATGCAGAACAACCTGACTATAAGGAAATGCAGGATTTATTGCATGCAGCTGAACAAGTGGGAAAGCATACTTTGCAATGTGGTTTGATTCATTAGAAGCTTCTTGTAGAGCAGCAGTTACAGGATCTGTGATTCGAAGGCATGCTTGGTTAAAAGAACACAGTTTACCAGATCATGTTAAGGCAAAATTACTGGATGCTCCTTTGCAGCAAGATAATTTATTTGGTATTAAGGCAGAAGAGGTATTAAAGAAAATGGAGGATAAGGCAAAATCTATGCAAACAGTAAAGGATTTCTTACAGGTACAGCCACCACGATTTAGCAGAAATTGGCCTACTAAGAATTGGTCCTTTCCAGTGTCAGACAGGCCACAAAGAGGCAGATACAGATGCCCAAGAGGCAGATCTCAGCCACAAGGTTCTTACAGACCATGACAGTGGGGTGCTTCAAACACAAAACAAGGTGAGGATAAGTCACAACCTTACAGGAAACAGTCCCAATGACTTCCCCTTCCAATGCCAAACTCTTACCTTTTGGCAGCTCCCTTAGCGGGGAAACCAGCACTTTTTTCTCAAAACTGGCAAGCAATCACCCAAGACAAATGGGTGCTGAATATTGTGTCTCAAGGTTACAGGTTCCACTTTCACACTTTTCCAAGGCTAAAAGGAATGCCAGACCTGCCACAAAATCAATGGGCAGAGGCACAAAAACAAATTACAGCCCTCATGGACATGAGAGCTATTCAAAAAGTACCACAGCAGGAAAAAGGACAAGGATTTCACTCAAGACTCTTCCTGGTACCCAGAAAGGAAAAAGCCTGGAGACCCATTCTGGACCTTTCCACTCTAAATACTTACCTGGATGTTCCGAAATTCAAAATGCTGACACTACAACAGCTCCTTCCCATGTTGGGCAAGAAAGCTTGGCTTGTTACTTTGGACCTCAGAGAGGCATATCTGCATGTCCCTATCAGACAAAATTGCAGAAGATACCTCAGATTCATAGCTGGTTCAATACACTACCAATTCTCTGCACTGCCCTTTGGCTTATCTACTGCGCCCAGGGTCTTTACCAACTGCCTGGCACCAGTAATTGCATTTTGCTGACAAAAAGGAATTCAAATATATCCATATCTGGATGACTGCCTGATTCAAGCATCACAATAAACAAAACACGCTGGAGGGATAGGTTCCTGACCCAGAGACTCCCCAGACTCCGGAATAGATTGCCCATACATGTCAAGCAGAGTGCCTCTCTGGCTGTCTTCAAAAGGAACCTTGATGATTGGATGGGAGAAAGGAAATTCACCCCGGGGATCATGTCAGTTGCCCTTCTAGACAGGGGTCCAGGGAAGTAAATAGTGTGGGAAGAAATAGCCAGGGAATTGTTATGGCTAGGCTTGTATAGGCCCTAGGGCTGATAGCCTAGTACCAACCTATGAAACTATGAGAGCAAGGACATTCTTCTACAGCATCTGGCGTTCGTAAAAAGATTGTTAAGTTGCCTAGGGTACACAGTAAATGAAAAGAAATCAAAACTAGCGCCCTCACAAGAGATAATATCCGTGGGTGCCAGCTTAAATACAACGGCCCAGATGGCTTATCTCATGCCAGACAAACAAGGACAACTGACTCAGTATTTTCAATTGATGGCAACAAAGTCCCAACTCCCTGCAAGAAAAATTCTGCAGGCCTTGGGATTCATGGCATCCTGCATTCTACTAATTCCATATGCAAGACTGCATATGAGGAAATTACAATGGTACCTAAAAAGTGTTTGGTCTCAACATTCTCACAGCTTGGAGACAGTAATACCTCTAATTCCCTGCCTACAACAGGAGTTTCGATGGTGGGCACAGGCATGTCACCTCAACAAGGGTCAGCCTTTCACTCTTCCCACAGCCAGGCAGACTATAACAACAGACGCCTCGGATTATGCCTGGGGAGCACACATGGCAGGAAAATGTATTCAGGGCAAATGGACCACAGAACAAATGCCTCTTCACATCAATCAAAAAGAGATGTTGGCTGTACAAAATGCCCTAACAGCTTTCAAGGACCTTCTGCATCCAGGACAATTATTAATAAGGACAGACAACACCACAGTGATGTGGTACATAAACAAGCAAGGGGGCACTCATTCTTACCCCCTATGCAGGCAAGCCATGACCTTGTGGAACACGGCTATAACTTATCAAGTTCATCTGCAAGCACAATTCCTGCCAGGAAAGATAAATATTCTGGCAGACGATCTAAGCAGAAACATCATGGATCCTCATGAGTGGAAAGTAAATCCACAAGTTTTCAGCATGATAATGCAAAAATGGGGGTGCCCGGTCATAGATCTCTTTGCCTCCCCACTGAATTGCCAACTATAAAAATTCTGCACAAGGACTTATCACACACAAGCATGGAAAGTGGATGCTCTTTTGTTCAGCTGGAAAAACCTAAGCGTTTATGCCTTCCCACCACTGCCTCTCCTTTCAAAGGTACTGCCAGACAAGACAAGCCACAGATGATTCTGATTGCTCCAGACTGACACACTAGCACTGGTACCCAATCTTAAAGAACTTAGCTCAAGGTCCACCTTGGATTTTGCCTCATATTCCACACCTTCTGACTCAGCAAAATAATCAGATACTGCACAGTCAGCTCAAAACTTTAAACCTGGCTGCATGGAAGATTCAATAGCCAAACAGACAACTTCTCTCTCTAAAGCTGTTATGGATGTCATTTTGGAGGCCAGGAGGCCTAGCACCAGGAAATCTTATTCAGAAAAGTGGAAGAGATTCTGTGCCTGGAACCAGTCTCAAAACCTTGAGCCTCTGGTCCCTAACATTCGATACTACAATACTTGACTGAGATGCTGGACAAAGGACTATCCTTCTCATCCATTAAGATTCACGCTTCTGCCATCGCGGCTCATTACAACACAGATCCTCCTATTTTTTCTCACCCTTTGCTAAAGCAGTACCTCAGAGGGGCTAAAAACATAAGACCACCCAGGAGAGCACCAACACCAACTTGAAACCTCAATTTCGTTTTGGAAAAGCTCACTTTGCCTCCTTTTGAACCAGCCAATTCAGCAGAGTTAAAATATATATCATGGAAAACTGCTCTGCTTCTGGCAATAACCTCAGCATGAAGAGTCTCAGAACTGCAGGCACTAATGGCAGTGGAGCCTTTTATCATTTTCCACCAAGACAGGGTTTCTTTAAGAACAAACCCTTACTTTATGCCTAAGGTGGTATCCAGTGTGGCTCTTAACCAAACTATTCACTTGCCAACCTTTTATCCAAATCCCCAGAATAAAGGGGAGAGACTTTTACATTCCTTGGACATACACAGGCAATTGTGCTTCTACTTGGACAGAAGAAAAGCTTTCAGAAAAACTGAACAATTGTTTGTATCATATGCTGCAGGATCACAGGGAAAGGCTATTTCAAAGCAGACCATTTCAAAGTGGATAGGACACTGTATCCAGTTCTGCTACACACAGCATGGGAAACCTGTACCATCTAACATTAGACCATATTCCACCAGGGCAACTGCTACTTCTACTGCCTACCTTAGAGGAGTACCTACCAAAGATATCTTGGAAGCTGCAACTTGGAGTTCAGTGCACACCTTTACCAAGCATTACCATTTGCCTCTTTATTCTAGATCCAGAGCTGGCTTTGCCACTGCAGTGCTGCAGGGCCTCATAGCCGCATCAAATCCTCTATAGAGCCAGCCACCCAAACTCAGCTTTGGGATTCTACCCAAGTGTAATGACTGCAGCAGTGAAACACGATGAACATAGTACAGTTTTGTACCTACCATAAATGTAGATGTTCGAGTGTCTTCACTGCTGCAGTCCAGGTTACCCACCCTCCAGCCCCTCTTTCTTATCTGGGACTAACCTATACTACCTTTGTGGTGTATTTGCTGGTTAATGAAGGTTTTATTTTTATCTTTTTTGTATGTTTTATTAGCAATATGTATTGCCTACCATTTCTGGGGTCACCTAACATCTGGGGCAAGAAAAACTGAAGAAAATGGCGTCGGCTGCTTCTTATATACCCCTGGCACACTGACGTCAGGGAAGAGGCGACAGCAACCGATGCCGGACCAAGACTTTGGAATTCAGGCCAACTGTGGGCCCACCTGACAGCAGGATAACCCAAGTGTAATGACTGCAGCAGTGAAGACACTCGAACATCTACATTTATGGTAGGTACAAAACTGTACTTTCTATTGGCAGGATCAGCTGATCCCACTTAACTCTTGCCCTCTTTCCCTTCCAGATAAATGCCTTCAATTCTTTGTTAATTATTGTCCACAACTTCTCCTCTGGTTGATAAAGATGTGCTTGACCAGTCTGTATAATTGAAGGGACTACAACATTTTCACTGCTTGTATCTTACTATCCATATCCATTAACAAGAGCTTTCAGTTTCTCAGTGTTTGTATTATCCTTTGTTTAGTGTCTTCCCAGATATCCTTAACTGCTGTAGCAGAAGCCATGTTAATCCATACTCCTAAAAACTTCATCTTATGTCCCCATAAATATGGGAATTTGCTGAACTTTTTTGTGTTTGGCTACATAATTTACTGCTATAGCCTTTGTTTTATTTCATTACTGTTGTATTCCAAAAATACTTGAAACCGTCTGAGAATGTTCCACAACACTGAGATGTCCTTTTCTGGGTTGATCAGGTACAAAATAATATCTGCAAATACAGCCAAATTTTCTTGAGTACCATTACCAGTTATATCTTTGAATTTCTGAGTTCCTTATTTCCTTTGCCGATAACTCTAAATATAAAGCAAATAAATAAGGGGAAAGAGGACGCCCGGCCTGGTTCCTCTGTTCAGACACAACTTATCAATGATGAACTCTCCCACTTTAATCTTTGCCTCCAATCTATCATATATTCTCCTAATTAACCTTATTGTATCTGGAAATGCAAATGCTTCCATTGCCCTACTCCTAAAATCCCAGCTTACATTGTTGAATGCTTTCTCTGCAACAAGACCCACCAACAGTGGTATTTTCTTGCATCCTGCTTCCCTCTAGAGCATCAGATGTTTCCCTCTCTCCACAAAACCACATTTATCAGTATCTGTCAGTTTTGGCAACGCATTTGCCATTCTTTTAGCTATCTTTATAATCATTGTTTAAAATTGAAATAGGTCTACATGAAGCTAGATCTGATGGGTCTTTACATTCTTTAGGCAATATAGCCATCACAGCTTTCTTCCAGGAGGTTGTTGCTTCCCCTTCTTTTATAATACTGTTAAACAAAGTCTTCCAGATCTGTATCACTTTCTTCCCTCCTGTCTTCCAAACTTCCACAGGAGTGCCATCTGTTCCTGGAGACTTTCCTGAAAATTGATTTATACATCACCATTTTCCATCTCATCTCCTCCTATCTCAACTGTTAGTTGGTGAGTCTTATCTATTGCTAACCTTGGCTTAATTAAGTCTTCCATAAGTGTTTCCATTTGTGCCCTTAATTTCCTCATTTCTCTGTTTTATGTTAATGTTCATAACATTTCCAGAATATCTCTAATACCTCTACAGGATCTCTGGTTATTTTTCTTGTTATAGGCTTCCTAAGTATGATGACCATCCTTTCTGCTTTCCATTGCCTAAATCATTGTGCTAAGTTTATGTGCTCTGGGGTTATCAAAAATACTTGTTTAAAGGCAGTTTTTCTAAGTCCATGCGCATTATCCAGATACTCCCTTGTTTTCTGTTTAACACTCGACATTTGTGCCTGTTCTTGTACTCTGAGATTCCCCTTATTATGCAATATTTTAATCTTTGTCAGCCCCTCTAGTTTATTCATATTACTTCTTGACATCTCTCTTTCTCATTTTTGCCCTATATTTAAGCTCCACTTTTATTTTATCCCACTCACTATCTATAACTTCTGAAGATATCTCTATGTTCTGTAATGACTCTTGAATAATTTCTACTGACCATTCCTTAAATTGCCCTCTTTTTAACAGCTAAGTAGGAAAACGCCAGTGTCTCATTTTTTCTTCATTATCCCACATTATTGTCTTTGCTTTATCAATGCATGATCTGAAATGGTTATTGGATGTGTGCTGAAGCTTTTAATGAAATGCACATTCTGGTATATATATATATATATAATTGATAGAAATTATATATTTATGTATATATATATATATATATATATATATATATATATATATATATATAATTTCTATCTAGTCTAGCCCAGTTAATGTATGTTATGAATAATATGCAAATTCTGTCAGAGTTCCTGCTACTGAATTCACATTTTCCATACCAAATATACTTATAAATTTCTTCAGAAATCTACCCTTTTTTTGTTATTTTCTCTTTTAGGTCCCGCTGATATGTCGTCAGTATGGCAAATCAAATTCTAGTCCTTATGTATAAGTAATATTCCCTGCAAAAAGCTGAATATTTGTTCCACAATATTCCTAAGCTCCTCAATAGCAGTTTTTGGTGGAATATAAATGCATGGCAATATAATCCGCTTCCCTTGCCAATAGCCCTTTACTACCACAAACATATCATTACTGTCTTTTCCCTCTTCTATCAGTATTGGAGCCCCCTCTAGCAGTTAGTATAATTACTCCCCTTTTCCTTTGTCCCTGATATTTTGCTGAATAACCATTTTGAAATCCTTTCTTTTGTCAAATTCATATGCTCATTCCTTTACAAATTTGTCTCCTACAGCATTGCTATTTGCATTTTGCATTTCTTACTATAATTCAGTACGACTTTTCTTTTTGTCTATACCTGGAAGGCCGTTTATATTCCAAGATAATATAGATAGTGTAGTGATTGTAATATAAAGCTGTTGTTCCCATCTGTTATACATGACAGTTTTTTTAATGTGGATTTCCAACTTTTGTATTATGTGTACACTGTTTAGCAGGCTGATTTTTATACAGTTATTTCTTATCTCCATTTGAACCCATGTCACATTTTTAAGACTTTTTGTTTTAATGAACACCATCAGGAAAAAAAAACTAAATACATTTTCAAAACATCCCCATCCTTTATTAACTTAAAACAAACACAGAAAACTATGAACATCTTCAAAACATGACATTTTACCCTCCAGGTTGGAACAATTGCCCTAAATTGACAGTGGCACCCACAGGCATTACCTAACCTAAACTTAAGGTTATCCATGTTAAAGTGCATGCTACATTCTGTACTCCCAGTTACACTGACTGCTGTCTTTTTCTTATCTCTGTTCCCCTCCCAGATGTGAAAAACAGCTTGCATGTTTTCAGAAAATGATAACTTTTAGCTGTAAGAAAAAGTGCACTTGCAATCTTTAAGTAAATTTAAATTGTACACTGTTTTGTTAAATGCATTAAAGTATTAAGGCTGCTATCTCTTCACGTCCCACAATTTCAGACTTTATTTTTCACTGAACTGCTTGCCACTGAAAGATGAATTACCCTCAGCAACGAATGCTCAGAACTCTCAAAACGTATTACATGCACCTACAGACACCTTGTCTTCATGTAAAAGTAGTCAGCAATGAAGCTTTGTCAAGTTCACTCAGAACAGAACGTACAACTGCCTTTGGCTACAAACGTCTTGACTACCACTGAACATCAGCTAAGGGAAAAAAACAATATCTTTTCAAATGTAAGAAATTTTGAATTTTCATGGCTTTCATCATGTTGTCCTATTTTTCAAGCCTGCTTGCTTACAAAAACACTTGAGCTAATCGCATTAATTTTGACACTCACCTTTATAAAAAATAAAATAAAAATCTACATATAATATAATCAGTGCACTTTTACACCCTACCCCATTAGCCCAAAATCGCAGCATATTCACTGTAAACTTGCTTTTGTTAAGCCTTTCTACTATTGTTATACTGTAAAGTCTATATTTCTTACAACTAAAACGTTCTTGTTTACTTTAACACTGAAAAGACTCTCCCCACATTTAAATACCCCTGACTACACAAATGACTCATAGTTTATATCATGAAATGTTTTATACAAATACTAAGAACAAACATTGTTTTATTTACTTCTCCCTTTTTAGTTTTACTTACTTCCCCCTTTTTAGTGTTCTTCTAAGAATTAATGACATACAGTCTACCCACAAGTTTAACAAAGTCAACAAAAGTCCAGTTTTATTCGTCACTTTTTCTACCAAAGCCATATTTTACAAATGAGATTGGCACTTTATAGTCGAGCATTTATTCACTAATTTAAGCATTGCTGTTGTTTTTACTGTACATCTCCATTTGTCAGCACCAGACTATAGTTCAAGTCCAAGATACTCCTGATTCTTCTAGTCAACTTCTGTGCTTTTTCTGTGTCTCATTCATTTTCCTTTGGAATATTGGAAAAGGTTTCACTGGTAAAGTCTCTATGAGATTTATTTTCAGAAGAAAGAGAATCAGAGTCCCCTTGTGTTTATTGGCTCACTATTTATTGGATAAATTTTATCTTCTCCTTAGTTTGTTCTGCATCCAAAAATACCTTTGATCCTCCAGGAAAAAATATGAAGACAGCTGGACACAGCAGCTTAAATCTTACACCTGCTTCTCAACATTCCCTAATTGCTGGGATAAATTGCATCTCTTCTTCCTGGTGTACAGTGAATAATCATTTTCCACAAACACTCTGATGTCTCCAATTTGTAATGCTTTTTCCTTCTTCCAGAGTTTTGTCAGGATTAACTCTTTATGCTAGTATGATTGCATTTTACTAATACAGGTCCAGGCTGCTTTCTCATGGGTAGGTTTGGAGCATATACTCATTGTATCCTTTTACTTAATAAATCCTGCTGTGGAACAGTCCAGTTGATTTCTTGTACTTTCATAAAATTAATGCAGTCTGTTCATGCCAGTTTCTCTTGTACAACAAAAAATGCCAGGCTTTCTCTTTGCTGTGTCCTCTAACTCTACATTTTTTTTGAAACAGCTGTTCTTGAGAAGTCTTATACTCAGACTTTTTTTCATTTGAATCTCAGATTTTTGCAGTTTTATCAGTGAATCAGAATATTTAGTTAAACATTTTAACATATTTCCAGCCTTTTGAATTAATATACTCCTTCAATGTTTCCTTTATTTGGTCATCTCCGAGTACATTTGTTTTAATTTTTCCTCTAAATTACTGGAAACTGTCTCTTGTACCAAAGTTGAAGCTTGAACTGATTTTTGCTGAACAGCTGCAGGATTCTTCCCAGACAGTGTTTTCTCTTCACCTTTTCTAGTTGATCTTCTTTCAAATTCTGTAATTTTTTTCTTTGCTGGCATCCAGAAAGTGTACTTAATAAATAGTTCCTGAATTTTAGTCAAGCTGACAAATAATTTGCTGCTGTTTCTCAGTTTTGTTTCACACCGGGAGAGCTGAAGTTAAGCTGTCAAGTGTGTAGTCATCTTGGAAGAACTCTGTGTACAAGTTCATTCATTCATTCATTCACTAATCCATGTTGGCCTAGATCATTGAAATTTTAAGGGAAGCAGGAATATTACCAAGGAGGTCTCTCTAAAAATATTTACTAATTGTATTTGTCAGGCTTATTGCCCCACCCATTCCCATCATGTCTGACATAAAAACAGTCTTTTAAAAAGTGTTTTGAAATAAAAATGTAAGATTTATAATTATCCCTAGATGAATCTGAGATGCAAAGAATCCATTTAAGCCACCAGGGCCCGCTGTTGAAACAGACTTTTTATGTCATTTAAAACTTCTAGAACAATGCTTTCTTCTAGGATGGGACATGTGCAGTTATTTTCTTTTAACAGATGGTGTCATAATATTCTTGTTAAAGTAAATAGTTTAGTGATCACCACTTGTTTTTGCACTATTAAACTTCTTTATTATTCTCGGCTGGAGCGCCTTCTGTGTGGAGTCTGTATGTCCTCCCCGCGGTCAAGTTGAAAGACATGCATTCCTTCGTTGAAGGTTGGGCATCAAGCTGGCACCTCGGCACCGTAAAAACCTACTGCCAATCATTAGCGGACCGGAGTTCCGCTGTGGCAACCCCTAACCGGGAAAAGCCGAAAGAAGACCATTTAGGGACTGTTAGGACCATTGATAATTACGTGAAACATTGATTGAGGTAAACGTTTGTTTAACTTTACAAGTGTTCTGTTTGACTTGAGTAAAGCTTTCAAAACTTACAAAAGTATTGTTGTGCTTACCTGATGTAAGAACCTTGCCCTACCAGTGAATAATATTGCTTAAGTCATGTTGTGTTTCTTGATTAAGGGAGCCATAAACACATGCTACATGTAAAATATACATTAATATGTAGAAAAACTTTATTAATAAAAATGTTAACTGTGTAGTAAATATGCCTACTTAGACAGTATTACAGCACAGAAAATTAAGTGAATGAGTGAGAGCTGAGTCCCTACCTGTATGCATGTTGTTGACTTCTCAATGCAGACTTTTGGTTAATAACTGTTACTTCATGTGCAGAGAGGTTTAGCAATATCTGACATTACAAGTCAAATTGAACATACTATTCTGGGTTCTGCAGTAATGACAGACTTTTTCTATAATACATTTATTCTATTTTAGCAACTGCAAGTCATAGCAATTGTGAATCTAAGGACATTATATTTTTTCAGGAAATACTGTTCATTGCATTAGTGTCACTTTTTAAGACATTACACAGATCTGGTAAAAGTGATAATTTAGTAGTAGTAATGGTGGTTCTCCAGACACCATCACAATAGGGTGATCATGGAATGTACAAGCAGTTGCACCAATTATACTCAGTCAACCACAAATACCCAGACATATTTACTGCAAGATTTCCTCCTTATTACATAACATGGTATCCCTCAAGCAAATAAAAGCAGACCTCTCTAACATCTGCATTCACTAGAGTTTTTTTTTACAAGGGACTGTTTTTTTGCTGAGATAAAGGAATATAAACGTAAAAGGAGAGAGGGACAGTGTACAACCCCCTGATCTTTTAGATGGTGATACATCAGCTGTTGTCGTTAGAACATCTCGACTTGTTAATATTGGGACTTTGGTATTTGGTGACTCTATGCCTAAGAAATCCATTGGGCAATAATAATTGAATAATAAAGCTAAATGAAAGAAGTGTAACATAGTATCATTAGGCAGAAAAGTTGCTTCCTCTTGATATGTTTATAAATATTGTACCTCTTTCTACAGATATGGTCATAATGTGGATCTCTCTCATTTATTCATCATGTTTCCACCATAGACAGGGAATCATTTTGTCTGGCCCATATATATATTCCAAGGGAATGTCTTCAAGATCCAAAGAAGTTATCCTACCACTGTAACTTGCCCAGTGTCAGACCCCTCATTGAATACAGTGTCCCCTTTGGTATGTACAAATTCAAGTATTATCTTTCAAATGGAAAGTCCCCAGAGATTTTTTACCAGGAAAATTAAATGTGTTGAACCCTTAGCACAACTCTTATACTTAGTAGTCTACAGGTTGTTGAAAAATGACCTGTTTCTTGCTTTTCAAGCCATGAAAGGCACAGTGTTATTTGACCTCCTGTTTTTTTTGTAAAACCACTAGCTCTGTAAACACCTGCACTAAAGTCCTAAATCTACACTAACAGATAAGACTTTCTGGAGGGATAGGTTCCTAACCCAGCATATTCCTAGCTGTGGAATAAGTTACCACTACAGTCAAACTAAGTACTACTTTGACTACCTTTTTAATGCCAGTCTTGATGACTGGAAGGTTTGACATAAATTTACAGCAAGGTTATCCTGTGCAGTTCTGCTTAATTTAGGTGATAAACACTAGTAAGTGCTTGAAAAGGGTGGAAAGAACGTAAGTTCTTTTCTCCATTTTTATAGGTTCATAGGTAAGTACTAGGCTAGCTGCCCTTGTGGGCCATTTTAAGCCTAGCCAGTTTCCTTTTTTGTGCTCAAAATAACCTATCCCATTTGGTTATAGATTGGCCTTACCATCCCATGGTCAATATTTGGGTTTCCTTTACATTTCTGAAATTACATTTCCCGAAATTTAAAACCACGAGACGACTATGCTGAAAACCTACTTTAAAAAATGGTCAGATCAATGCAAATTTACTTTGGGAAATTAACCATTTGGCCAACATGGGGAAGTTTGCCCTTTTCCCCACTGTAGTGCGATCTCAGAGTTGGTATATTTAATTAGAGGGATGTAGGGGGGGGTGCAGCCCTCCACTTGGGTGGGTTTGATATGCTTCAGTTTGTTTATTTTGTAGTGCTGGTCAACTGGTTCTTTTCCCGAAGTAACATTCCGGTGATCTGACCATTCGTTAAAGTAGGTTTTTTGGCATAGTCATCTCATGGTTTTACATTTTGGGGAAGTGTAATTTCGATAATGTAAAGTAGACCCCAATAATTATATCTTACGCCTAATAAGAATGATTGGGATCATAGCGTAGATAATGTGAGGGGACCTGTGCATGGAATAAAGCATCTAGGAGCTGCATCTGTCTATTAGGAGTATAGGAAGTAGTCCTGGGGTTAGATCTAAGCTACTATTGAAAATGGAGAGGGATGAACTTTGTTTTATGTGGATGGGGAGTCTGCTCTACAGCAGTAGTATCCTCTGTGAAATATACCTGTCCCTCCAAATTTTTCTGTTGATTTTGCAGAAGAGATTTAGATCCCTAGACCAAGTATTTCCGATGTCATTTGACTTACTGATGTGTGGTAAATCCATCAATAATGGGTCCTGCCAAGGGGGGGGGGGCATTATATTGAATGATTGGCCTAATGAAGGCTGAGTAAAGGGAGACAATGACATCCCTAGATCTAGACACAGTCCCTTTTGTTTATAAGCTGTGCAATATAGAAGGACTTTTTTACAACAATGGACACATGGTCAAAAGTTAGGTCACTGTCTGTATAAGTTCCCAAATACTGAATTGGGTCAACTCTTCGGGTTTATTGTCAATGTAGTAGTAATTCTCTAGTGTAGAAGACTTCCCAAAAAAATACAGTAATGCATTTTTGGGCATTTAGTTTCAGACCATGATTTTAACACCAGTTAGTCATTTGAGACAAACCTTCCTGTAGGATGGCTAAGTCATTTGGGGATTCAATGACTGCCCCTAGTTTACAGTCATATGGAAACTTAGTCAGACAGAGCCCTTAGGTATTGACTTTTACTTCAGAAAAGTAGATGCCAAACAGGACAGGTCCCAGCACAGAACATTGGAAACTCCATTGGTGATTTGTCTCTTGGTGGGGATAACCTCCCCTATTTTGATTATCTGCATCCTGTCTGTGAACCAGTTGGCAATCCAGTGGGTGACACAGGGGTTTATTCCCAGTTTATTTAGCTTTCTTACTATGCCTGAGTGGGGAATTGTTAAAAGCTTTGGCCAGGTTGAAGTATACGGTATGCACCATTTTGTCCTAATCCACTGCTGTGGTGACCTTTTCAAAAAAATCTACCAGGTTGATTAAGCATGACCAACCCTTGATGAATCTGAAGTGAGACAGGTGCAGTATTTGGAGGTTCCTTACGCCCTGATTGATTAATTCCATGATAAGTCTTTCCATGGCTTTATATATAAGGCTGGTCAGACTTACGGGGTCTGTAATTGCTTGGGTCTGTGGAAGGTCCTCCCTTATGCAGGGGAATGACTGTAGGTATTTTCCATTCACACAGTACAAAACCTTTATAGGAGCTGAAACTGAACAGTGTTAGGGATGTGGCTAACTTGTGCTTCATGCTATGCAAGATGCATTTGTGGATATCGTCAGGACCCATTGAAGCAGTATTTTTAGCTTTTGATAGTACTTTTTGGACTTGGCCTTGTGTGATGGCTGGAGTGGAGCCAGTTTCAGTTGTATCTTGAGGGACAGATGGAGGGGAGAGGGGGTAAAGTTAGAGCTAAATTTATTAGCCAGTAGGTTCGCTTTACATATCTTCAACCTCTGTAGGTAACATTGTTCGCAACCAGCACATTGCTGCATTGTACTTTTGAGATTATGAACATAACTATAAAATGCCTTGTGATTGTCTTTGGCTTGGGTACCTATTTTAGCCTCAAATTTGGCTTTGGTGGATTTTATGAAGTTCCTGAGTTGTTTTTTTATTTTGATGACAAGGGCTGTAATAATCTGGGAATTACTCTTCTTTCTTTTGGTCAGAATTCTTTTCCTTGTTTTGTAAAGTTTGTTGATATAATGGTTCCACCATGTGAGTTTATTTCTGGAGTTGCCTTGCACTTTTTCCTACTAGGTACAGCTGCATCTTTGCAGCTGTTTACATGCTGGTATGGTGTAGTGGTGTACATTTCTTCGTATGCAATGAAGTTAACTCGGTTTGGTGGGGATTTGAAGCTTGCCACTTTATTACTTAGGAGTAGGTAATTTGTCTTAAAGAAATTTCTAAAGGTAGCTTGGATGGATGATATCTTTGATTTCAGTTTTATTTCGAAGGAGACTGCTTTAGTGTCAGAACTAACAGGTGATGATATGCAAGGGAATGGTGCAAGATGCTTCCATATTATCAGTATTATATGATAAATAAGCTTACACTTGACCTTCCCCAACTTCCAATCTTACTCTACTCCAGTGACATGGCTATCTTCCTCTCCAGTCACACAACTTGCTCAGTTCATCATGATGTGCAAAACAATTTCCTCTCCTCCATTAACTGGCTCAGTAGGAAATAATTATTACTTAACTCCTCAAAAATTAATACTATGCTCTTTAGAGCTAACACTAAAAGACAAAAGAACTCCAACTCGCTTCTTATTCTTAAGTACCTTAATACTGCAGTTGAGCAGTTTAACATCTTTAGATACCTACGAGTCTGGCTTGATCCCTCACTTAACACCATTATCTTGAAGACACTCTGAAAAAACATAAACTCTCTTCTTTTTTTGGGCCAACAAAAATCTCCTCTTTCCTCTCCTGCTCAACAAGAAATGCTATTGGCAGAGGGATTCTTCTAGCCCAACTCGAGTACTGCCTACCTGTTGTAGCATCTGCCACCATCCAAATAATCTGCAACTCCATCTGCCTCTTCATTACCTTTTCCCCAAAGTATAAACATCACTGTCTTACACTAACCTGCCGCCAACTGGCTGCCGGTTCAGCAATGAGCTAATCTACTACTTCAGTCCCAGCTTTTCCAGCTCATGAAAAAAAAATGTCCTTCTGTTTCCTCTAGCTTGCTTAGACAGTCTCCATCATATAACCTTAGATCACATAGCCACTTAAGACCCCTCTTGCAAGCACCTAAAACCAGACTTCAGTGCAGTGACCACTCCCTATCTACTCTTGAACCCAAGCTCTGGAGGGATCTTCCCTCAAATCTTAAAGACCTCTCTAACTATTCATTTTGGGCATGACTTAAAGAGCATTTCACAGCACAAGCTAATTGTAAATAATCTGCTTCAGGTCACATAACCTAGTTTCCCTAATCTCAGTATATGATGCCTATCCTTTTCATGATAACATCTGTTCTCTAACTGCTAACATACTGCTACACTAATTGATGTATATATTGTACATAGTGGTTTATGTTGACTACCTTCTTAAATCATTTTTTTTATTGTATATTAACTATACCTTTGTTTGTCATGTGCTGTTTTATTGTATATATTGTTTGCATTTTTTCTACTTGATGTGTGTTCACATTCTGGACTGAGACTGAAATTGGTCCGATGGGATCAGTGCTCTTCCCCAGTAAACAAACTGTATAAATAAATTAAATAAAATAAGTGTCTTCTTAAAGGGGTATATGGCTAGGTATCTTATGGTTCCCATGATCACTTGCCTAGCCTGTTCCCAATTGACAGTACAGGTGGTACCTCACAATTCAACCATAATCCTTTCCAGAATGGCAGATGAATTGTGAAATATTTGAAATGTGAGATGCCATTTCCCATATGAATGTATGGAAAATGAATTAATTTGTTCCTGGCCCAAACAAAATTAAAAAATACACTACAAAACAATTTAAAAATGTAGCTCACCATGATTTGAAGTGTAGAACATTCCTAAAAAGGAGGATAGGATGTAGAGGAGGGCTGGAGGAGGAATGGAGGACTGCTGTATATTCCTAAAACTATGGTTGACATGTCACATACAAATTTATTTGATGTTAAATCCATCTAAGAATGCAGGCTAACCTGTTTCCTGTGCAGCTAAAATGCATGCTCGGTACATCATTGTGTGATAGCAGTTATGAAATGAATATCTGTTGTATCTGATTACGATTAATGTTTTATTTAGTTCACAACAGTTTCCTATCCACACTTCCAAAAGAAATAACATTATAATGTAAAACATCTTACAACAGTTTCCTAACCACACCCACAAAAGAAATAATAACACACAATACAGTGTATACTAGTGTGTCTGTTTCTTTAATCCCTCTCCAGGATTTCGCTCAGTGGCTCCCCCTACTTGGCTCATTCATTCAGGTGCGTTGGCATCATACACTTGCGCCCATTCTCTCTGCCCAGCCACACCAGTGTCCATAGCAAAAACTGAACACGAGTCACCATATTTACACTATTTACAGAGTTCACTTAGTCTTTATTTGTTGGAAGGGGAGTCTTCTTCACCCTGTCCTACCTGTTTCCTTTGTTTTTTGGCAGGTGTAGGTGAAAAGAATTTTTCCAGGGTGACTTGTCTCGCCCTCTTTTTCAGGGTGGTCTTGAAGTGGTGCAGGATTGTGTTGTTAAACAAGTCCATCATCCTGTTGACGTCACCTGTGTTGGGGTGCTACTCCAAGACTGTAGCCTGCACCTTCTCCCAGCTGGATAAAAGTTCTTTAATGCAAGCTGTTGGCATAGATCCTTTTTCGCTGGTGTCCTCCTCTTCAGAAGAAAATTTCCCTTTTTCTTTGAACTGCTCATTGCAAAACGCTGCAAATTCCTCCATTGTGAGCTTGTTGTCATGGTCTTGTAGCAGTTTCTCCACATTCTGCCTCATCCACCTCCCCTTTGCCCAGGTGCTGGACTGTGGAAACTATGTCTTGGAGCACTTCAGCTGCTTCAGCATGTTCAGCAGCTGCTTCGTCCACAATTTCATCATGGGAAAAGGAAGGAACCAGTTTCCTCCAGGCTGCATGAAGGGCTTTTTGCGACACTCCATCCCAGGCACTTTTGATGGAAGATATGGCATGAAGAATGTTGAACTCAGTCTTCAAGAATTCCTCCAGTGTTTTATCTGACGAATGGGTCACATCAAAGTGCCTTGAGAAGAGTGCTTTTGTGTAGATCTTCTTGAAGCAGGCATTAACTTGTTGATCCATAGGTTGAATGAGGGAAGCTGTGTTAGGAGGCAGGAAATTAATTTTGATGAAATTATAGTCTAGCTGAAGTATTTCCTCTAACTCTCATGGGTGGGAGAGGTGTTGTCCAGAAGCAGAGGAGCTTTTAATGGCAAATTGTTCTCTGTCAGGTACTTCTTGACATTTGCAGCAAACTCCTCAAAAATGCAATCCTTAAACTGACTGGTCTACCCAAGCTTTGGTGTTTGATTTCCATATTACAGTTAGTTTTGATTTTATAATCTTTTTTCCAAAGCATCTTGGGTTTTCTGAGTGATACACCAGCAGAGGTTTTCAGCTTGAAGTCTCCACTAGTGTTTGCTGCCAGGAGGAGTGTGAATCTATCTTTCACGGGCTTATGACCTGGAATCCTAGCTTCTTGGATTATGTAAGGCTTACTTGGCAATCTCTTCAAGAAAAGCCCCATATCATCGCAATTAAAAATCTGTTCTGGCAGGTAGCATTTTCTCTCTATCAGTTCTTCTAATTCCTTGACAAATTTCTGTGCACATTCTTTGTCAGCACTAGCTGTCTCTCCTTGTCTCAGAACACTGTGGATGCCATTTCTTGTTTTAAATTCCTCTGTCTGCTATGCGCTACTTCCTGGAGTTTTTGTAGGTCTTCAAAGATGAGCTTATCTTCCTCACAGATCATAGTCTGAGTTACTGGATCTCCCTTCATCTGCTTCTCCTGGATCCAGACAAGAAGCAACTTCTCCACATTTTCATGGATTGTTTTTCTGTGCTTGTCCAAAACCTTTGTTGCTCCTTTCGACACCTTAGCACCCATGATGCTGTCTCTATTTTTCCAAAATGTTGAGACGGTAGACGTAGGCATGCCATACTGTCCTGCTATTCGTCCTATTTTACCTCCTCTCTCAGTTTTACCTAGGATTTCTTTCTCCTTGTCAGTGCTCAGCCACTCATATTTCTTGCCAGTATCACTCTTTTCGCTCTTCTTTTGCCCCATTTCTTCACTTCTTCGCAACACTTAAAAGAAACAACTGCACTACATAAACCACAACAGGAAACGGTCAACAACTTTTCAGCCTCCTTTCTGGGTCAGATTGCGAGATGGTGGTTGAATTGCGGGACGCCCAGCCGGCTGAATGCATGGTTGAGTTGCGAGGTGGTTGAATTGTGAGGTACTAGACAAAGGAAACCTTATTTTACCCAGTCTGGCTGGTTTAAGTTGATCAGAAATGGGATGTTTGTTAAATAAGCTGTTTACTGACAAAAATCCTATAACAATGTCCTCTTTCATTCTGGTGTAAATAATTTGCATTCAGTGCCCTCATTACACACGTTTAATGCAAAAGAAGAAATTGCTCTGTTTTACTGAAATATTATCATCTCCTAATTTATATTAGATGACCAGTTCGCTAAAGTAGGATATTAGATGTGTAAAATGTCATAGCCAAGGATTACAAACAGTCATTTATTGGGAAGACATGATGACTGACAATATGGCATGTTTACTATGGGTCATTTTTATCTAAGATGTAAAGCAAGAAAAATAGTTTCCTATAAGTTATTAGTAAGAAAATCTTTTAGACCTGGCAGGCTGCCATCAACCCCCACCCCCAGTCAGTTACATGGTCAAGACCTAATTGTTTTGTAAAGGTTTACTTTACTAATTGTTCAAAGTCTGAATAAGAACCAAAAGGAGCTCAAGACTGTTGCATACATGAATCGGTATAAAAAATATTGACTGGTGAGGCATGGCAAACTGCTCGCATTAATCTGATAGGCTGTACTGAATTTGAGACCTTCGATGGAGACTCTTCAGTTGAAGCCAGTAAATATCCTTCATAGCTCTTTTTAAGTAGACTGTTCACCTATTAACCAGGCTTCTGAGATTTTAACCGAAGAATTACCACGTGTGTAACACTTCTCCTATCAAGAATAATGCATGTTGGCACAGTCCAAGACTAAATCTAGCCCTACCACTGTCTTCTTTGAAGATTTAAATAATTCACTTTAATTGTGCTTATACTAATTGGGGAAGCTTTCCATGGTAAATCATTTTCTGCAAATTAATTATCGGATATCATTGTTTCCCATAACTATACTCATTTGGTCTTTTTTCCTGCACAGTATTCTGAATCTGATATTTTCTAATCATTCTGTGCTGGTTATTAATTTAAAACTTGTAGATCGTTTTGGACATTTGGCATAGACCAACCAAATTCACTCTCCCTAACACAAGGGCACCGAGGTCTGTGACTGAACTACATGATTGCAAAATACAAGTTAGGCTGTTCTCAAGTATAAACTGGATTCCACAAAATGAAATGAGCTGTGTGCTACTAACAATCTAGAAAGCTGGTCACATTTCATTACAGTATATTTTGACACTACATGATAAATGTGTAGCAAAGCAGGTGCAATACAGAGATATTAAGTAACCTCTCTGGTGAAGCACCAGACAAAGTCCTTGGCTGGAAGAATAGGTGTCATCCATGTCAGACCTTTGATTGTCATGGACATAGTACTTGGGAAGAAGCTATTATGCAACTGCCCTTATTGAGTACTTTGTAAGCACTGGTTGTCCCAAATGGTCTGTACCTAAAAACTGAAATTTTGCTATAACCAAGTTTATCTATCCTGTGACTGCAGATGACTTTGCGAGCCTATCTCTGAAGGTGAGGATAGCTAGCAACATGTGATCAGACATTTTTTTTCAGATTAGTTTATGAATGACATTATGGCTTCTTTGTTCTTCCCTTAACTACTTTAATTTTCTTTTCCAGCATAGTACTGCATCTTTGGCTTAGCAACTTGCTGACATTATACCAAGGACACAAGTATGGGCAGTTTGATGTTATGGTCAGCTCCAAGCTCATCAGCTTGATGTCCAGTCTTAGAAAATGTTTTGAAAGATACGTGGTCTGCCAAAAGAACAATGATTATTATCTTCTCCAATGCAAATGTATTGACTGTAGGTACACCCTTACTCACATGATTGCTAGACAATAAGAGGTTCACAGAAGGCAGTTGACACACCGGGTCAAGGCTTTGAGCTGCGGTTCTAGTGGTACAGGATTTGACTTCTTCATTTGACTACTTTGTTGTCTTGACCAAATCACTTAACCCAGATGTTGCTCCTGGGAAGCCCCTGGAAAAGGATAGTGACATTTGAATAACAAATGGATGTTGTTGTTGTTGCTAGTGTTACTGTTAGTATTGTGTTTTCGATAGCCTGCCCCATGGCAAAATTGTAGAATGCCTTCAAATTAGCAAAGCAAATCCATATATTAAAAGGTAGGTCCATAGCTGGTTGTTCAGTAGGAAACAAAGGTTACACCTTTTAGGCAGCACATCAGACTGGGTGCCAACTTTCTTGGGAGTTCTCAAAGGTCCTGCATTCTTTTTGACATGGCATGTTCCTTTCTGTCAACTTTTGAAATTCACTGGGTATCCAGGTATGCAAATGATATGAAGATTGGCTCGATTAAAACTTCTAACAATGACCTGGATTCATGCGTGAATTCATTAAGGAAAATAGTGGATGGCCAAATATGATGTGCCTAAGTAATGCCTGCTGAACCTAATACACATATTATAACTGATAGCAGAGTAATTGAAGATGTAATTACTATGGAAGTCTTGGATTCCTAGAGGTAATATTATTTATTCATTCATTCACCTATTCATGTCATTCATTCACCCATCAGTTTGTTAACCAGGATAGTCTGATTCAGGAAAAAGCCCCTTTTCAGAGTCTCTAAGAGAATGGCACTTCTGTTACAGTACATCACATTTTCTTAATATAGTCTTTAGATTCTGATATCATGAAATTCAAGTACTTTTGGTAGCAAGAATAACTTTATACATTGTAATATTAACAGTATATAGATACACTGACATGTAGAGTTGAAAGCCTATGGTTAGGAGACAAGTGTGGAGAAGAAGAACTGAGTAGTAAAATACTAGTGATATAATAAAGTGGGATGAAGCAGGGGAAGTGGGGTTAATGTTAGGTGAAGTTAAAGTTGGAGGAGGAGACTTGATGGAGTTAAGGAAGTACACAGGAAAGAGAGTGGTAATGGAAAGTGGAAAATAGATGAAGTAAATGAGAAGGATGAATGTAAAACAGAGAGAGGACAGGGAGCAGGGGAAAAAGAGTACAGGGTGGGTGGGAAAGTTGGGAGAAACAAAGGGAAGGTGTGGATGACAGAAAGAAAAGCAAGAGGAGAGATAGATGGGAAGATAAGGGAGGAGAGTAGGATAAGGAGAAAGAAGAGCAGGGAGGTAAGGGAGGAATGTCCACTTCAAGGAGTAGAAAGTTATATTTAGTAGAGTTGAAGGGTGAGGATGAGAAGAGGAAATTGAGACAGAACATAATTTGTGAATTTCAGTTTCTGCAGGTAGAAGTACTTTTGATGGGTAGGAATGTTTTTAGTTTTATTTGGAAGTTTTTAGAGTTGGATTCTACTCCGCTGTCAGGGGGAATGGAGTTCCAGATTTTAGCCACAGAGACAGAAGTGAATCCCCCTAAAAGTTAAAATAATTTTGTAATTTAATAGCTGATTCTGGTGTCATGGTGTCGGGTCTTTTGGGGTCATGTTTGATAATATGGTTTAGAATAAAACAGTTGAATGCTATTTTTTGCAGAGAACTAAGCTCTCCAGATCATGGAATTAATTTTTAAATCAATGGCTGTAAAGGATGACATGCTAAAAGATCTGTATGTTATCACACATTAGGCAAATTCTGGAATATATTCAGTTCTGCAGATATGCAGTTTGGAGCTAGTGCAAAGAATAATTACTAGTGATGTATTTAGCCCCCCCACCCCACCTTTTTACCAATATGACCCATTACCTGAAGAGAAAAAAAAGAGGAAAAAAGCTCCTGAGATTTAGAGTACCTTAGCATTAAACTGAGTTAAGGACCAGGTGTGCGCCTTTCAACTGTACAGGTTTTTGGCTGTATATTTCAATTTAGCCACACATCTTTTTTTGCATATAGCATTCCCAGATCATCCTGCTGAACCTTCAGTGTATTGTTTGGCATGACCCTCACTGGGCATTTTGATTGGAGGAGACATCAGAATAGTCAAGTGAGTGAGTGAAAACTTGTATAAGGGAAATGCTGAACAGTTCTAGTACTGTTGTGTGTGTGTGGAAGGAAAACATGAAATGCAAACTAGGTATTTAATCCTGTATGTTACAATGTGGTTAATTTCTCTGCTTATTTCTACAGCTGCCCCACCTTACAGTCCTGCCAAATCAGTTAAATCAGCCACAGTAAATGGGTACGTCTGATAACAATTAAATAAGAAATTGGAAGTGCTTGTTGCATCATCACTGTAGGTTTGAAAAGGGTCTATATCAGATCTTCGAACGCTTAGGTTGTCGAACATCAAAACATAAACACCTAAATGTCGAAGTCGACCCAGGGAAAAAAT